>NC_029791.2:37524739-37534416 GCF_000816755.2 Arachis ipaensis
TATTTTACTTTATTTATTTTTTTATTTTATTTTCAAAGTTTTTAGTTCTCTTTTTCATTTTTCTATTTATTAAACTTACGATTTTACCGATTAATTAATTTTTCTAAACTTTTTAAGACCCATACCAAAAGCTTTTAATCTTCTTTTACTTTATTTTCGTTTAACTTTTGATTTAATTAATTAATCAATTTTTCTAAAACCTTTAATCGTTAGTTTTCTTATACTAACTTTTAATAAAACTTTTCTATACTAACTCTTCTATACTAACGTTAAATAATTTTTTTTCTATAATAACTTTTCTATACTAACTTCTTTAATTTTTCTAAACTTTTGTTCGGTTAATTTTAATTAAAATAAAATAAAAACAAAAATATATTTTATTTGCAATCCACATCATCTCCCTTTCTCCATCATGGACCTAAGTGGAAGTGAACAGTTCAAAAGGACTCTGGGGTCATATGCTAACCCCATTACAGCTGCATATGGGAGTAGCATTTGTATACCTCCCATCAAGGCAAGCAGTTTTGAGCTAAATCCTCAGCCCATTATCATGGTGCAGCAAAATTGCCAGTATTTCGGTCTTCCACAGGAAGAACCTACTGAGTTTCTGGCACAGTTCTTACAAATTGCTGACACAGTACGTGATAAAGAAGTGGATCAGGATGTCTACAGATTATTACTGTTTTCATTTGCTGTAAAAGATCAAGGTAAGAGGTGGTTAAATAACCAACCCACAGCAAGCATAAAAACATGGAGACAGTTATCAGACAAATTTCTGAATCAATTTTAACCTCCAAAAAGGATGACACAGCTGAGACTGGACATCCAAGGCTTTAAACAAGAGGATCATGAATCCCTTTATAATGCCTGGGAGAGGTACAGAGGGATGCTAAGGAAATGCCCCTCTGAAATGTTTTCAAAGTGGGTACAGTTAGACATCTTCTACTATGGGCTTATAGAAAGATCTCAAATGTCTTTAGACTACTCAGCTGGTGGATCTAAACACATGAGAAAGACGATTGAAGAGGCTCAAGAACTTATAGATACGGTTGCTAGAAATCAACACTTGTACTCTAGCAGTGAGTCCTCCATAAAGGAAGAAGCTAGGGCAGTAACAACTGACCCTAATCCTCAAGAACAGATTATTGAGCTTAATCAACAATTACTTCTTATGACAAAATAATTAGCAGAATTTAACGAGATGCTCCAAGACACTAAAAATGCTAACAAGAATATGGAAGCACAATTGAATCAGACAAGACAGCAGCTATCTAAACAGATAACAGAAGAATGCCAAGCTGTCCAATTAAGGAGCGGAAAGACATTGAATAAATCAGCTCAAAATAGCAGAAATCCAAGAAAGGAACAACTGACAGAGGATGACCAAATCACTACCCAAAATCCCTCTGAGGACAGCAAGAGCCTAGAGAGGAATAATTCTGGCGTTCAAACGCTAGAAAAGGGAGAAAAGTTGGTGTTAAACGCCCATTCCCTGCCTAGTTCTGGCGTTCAAACGCCAGAAAAGGGTGGGAAGCTGGCGTTAAACGCCCATCCAGCACCCAATCTTGGCGTTCAAATGCCAATGAAGGATCAGACACCTGCAAGTGCTGATAGTAACCCCTCTAAGAAGGCTTCTCCAACCACCTCTGTAGGGAATAAACCTGCAGCAACTAAGGTTGAAGAATATAAAGCCAAGATGCCTTATCCTCAGAAACTCCGCCAAGCGGAGCAGGATAAATAATTTGCCCGCTTTGCAGACTATCTCAGGAGTCTTGAGATAAAGATCCCATTTGCAGAGGTACTTGAGCAAATACCCTCTTATGCTAAGTTCATGAAAGAGATCTTAAGTCATAAGAAGGATTGGAGAGAAACTAAAAATGTGTTTCTCACTGAAGAATGCAGTGCAGTCATTCTGAAAAGCTTACCAGAGAAGCTTCAAGATCCAGGGAGCTTTATGATACCATGCACATTAGAGGGTGCTTGTACCAAGACAGCTCTATGTGACCTTGGAGCAAGTATCAATCTAATACCTGCATCTACCATCAGAAAGCTTGGCTTGACTGAAGAGATCAAACAAACCCGGATATGTCTTCAACTTGCTGATGGCTCCATTAAATACCCATCAGGCATAATTGAGGATATGATTGTCAAGGTTGGGCCATTTGCCTTTCCCACTGACTTTGTAGTGTTGGAAATAGAGGAGCACAAGAGTGCAACTCTAATTCTAGGAAGACCTTTCCTAGCAACTGGACGAACTCTCATTGATGTCCAAAAAGGGGAAGTGATCCTGAGAGTCAATGAGGATGAGTTCAAGTTAAATGTTGTCAAAGCTATGCAGCATCCAGACACGTCAAATGACTGGATGAGCGTTGATATTATTGACTCCCTGGTGGAAGAGGTCAATATGACTGAAAGTCTTGAATCAGAGGAAATAAAAGAACCTCTGAAAATCCCTCAGGAAGAAGAGAAACCTCCTAAACCCGAGCTCAAACCACTACTACCATCCCTGAAATATGCATTTCTGGGAGAGGGTGACACTTTTCCAGTGATCATAAGCTCTGCTTTAAATCCACAGGAAGAGAAAGCACTAATTCAAGTGCTAAGGACACACAAGACAGCTCTTGGATGGTCCATAAGTGACCTTAAGGGCATTATCCCAGCAAGATGCATGCACAAGATCCTATTGGAGGATGATGCCAAGCCAGTGGTTCAAGCCATGAAGGAAGTGGTGCAGAAAGAGGTCACTAAGTTACTAGAGGCTGGGATTATTTATCCTATTTCTGATAGCCCCTGGGTGAACCCTGTCCACGTTGTCCCCAAGAAAGGAGGCATGACAGTGGTTCATAATGAAAAGAATGAACTGGTTCCTATAAGAACAGTTACAGGGTTGCGTATGTGTATTGACTACAGAAGGCTCAATACAGCCACCCGAAAGGATCACTTTCCTTTACCATTCATAGACCAGATGCTAGAGAGACTAGCAGGTCATGAATATTACTGCTTTTTGGATGGCTATTCAGGTTACAACCAAATTACAGTGGATCCTCAGGACCAAGAGAAAACAGCATTCACATGTCCTTCTAGAGTATTTGCCTACAGAAGGATGCCTTTTGGTCTGTGCAATGCACCTGCAACCTTTCAGAGATGCATGCTCTTTATTTTCTCTGATATGGTGGAAAAATATCTAGAAGTCTTCATGGATGACTTTTCAGTATTTGGAGACTCATTCAGCTCCTGTCTTGACCATTTAGCACTTGTTATGAAAAGATGCCAAGAGACCAACCTAGATTTAAACTGGGAAAAATGTCACTTCATGGTGACTGAAGAAATTGTCCTTGGGCATAAAATTTCAAACAAGGGAATAGAGGTGGATCAAGCTAAAGTGGAAGTAATTGAAAAATTACCACCACCTGCCAATGTAAAGGCAATCAGAAGCTTTCTGGGACATGCAGGATTCTACAAGAGGTTTATAAAGGATTTTTCAAAAATTGCAAAACCTCTGAGCAATCTGCTAGCTGCTGACACGCCATTTGTATTTGACACAGAGTGTCTGCAAGCGTTTAAAACCCTGAAAGCTAAGCTGGTTGGTGCACGAAATTACAATCACACTTTTGCAACTCCGCACAACTAACCAGCAAGTGCACTGGGTCGTCCAAGTAATACCTTACGTAAGTAAGGGTCGATCCCACGGAGATTGTCGACTTGAAGCAAGCTATGGTTATCTTGTAACTCTTAGTCAGGATATCAATAATTCTCAGATTTAATTGTAAAAATTAAAAAAACATGAAATAAGTACTTGTTATGCAGTAATGAAGAACAAGTTGAGGCTTTGGAGATGCTTTGTCTTCTGAATCTCTGCTTTCCTACTATGTTCTTCTTCATGCACGCAAGGCTACTTCCATGGCAAGCTTTAAGTTGGGCATCACCGTTGTCAATGGCTACTTCCCGTCCTCTCAGTGAAAATGTTCCAAATGCGCTGTCACCGCACGGCTAATCATCTGTCAGTTCTCGATCATGTCGGAATAGGATCCATTGATCCTTTTGCGTATGTCACTACGCCCAACACTCGTGAGTTTGAAGCTCGTCACAGTCATCCCTTCCCAGATCCTACTCAGAATACCACAGACAAAGTTCAGACATTTCGGATCTCAGGAATGGCCGCCAATAATTCTAACCTATACCACGAAGGTTCCAATCTTAGATTAGAAACCCAAGAGATACACATTTAAGCTTGATTGCATATAGAATGGAGGAGGTTGTCAGGCATGCGTTCATAGGTGAGAATGATGATGATTGTCACGGATCATCACATTCATCAGGTTGAAGTGCGAATGAATATCTTAGAATAGAAGCAAGCGTGATAGAATGGAAAACAGTAGTAATTGCATTAATTCATGAAGAACAGCAGAGCTCCTCACCCCCAACAATGGGGTTTAGAGACTCATGCCATAGAAGATACAATATGAAACGTGTAAAGTGTCATGAGGTACAAGATGAATCACTAAAAGTAGTTTTTATAGTAAACTAGTGACCTAGGGTTACAGAAAATGAGTAAGCTAGGGTGTTTAGTGTAAAAATCCACTTCCGGGGCCCACTTGGTGTGTGATTGGGCTGAGCATTGAAGCTTTCATATGTAGAGACTTTTCTTGGAGTTAAACGCCAGCTTTTGTGCTAGTTTGGGCGTTTAACTACAGCTTTTGTGCCAGTTCTGGCGTTAAACGCCAAAATTCTTGAGCTGACTTGGGACGCCTATTTGGGCCATCAAATCTCAGGCAAAGTATGCACTATTATATATTGCTGGAAAGCCCAGAATGTCTACTTTCCAACGCAATTGAGAGAGCGCCAATTGAGCTTCTGTAGCTCCAGAAAATCCACTTCGAGTGCAGGGAGGTCAGAATCCAATAACATCTGCAGTCCTTTTTTAGCCTCTGAATCAGATTTTTGCTCAGGTCTCTCAATTTCAGCCAGAAAATACCTGAAATCACAGAAAAATACACAAACTCATAGTAAAGTCCAGAAAAGTGAATTTTAAATAAAAACTAATAAAAATATAATAAAAACTAACTAAAATATACTAAAAACATACTAAAAATAGTGCCAAAAAGCGTATAAATTATCCGCTCATCACAACACCAAACTTAAATTGTTGCTTGTCCCCTAGCAACTAAAAATCAAATAGGATAAAAAGAAAGAATATGTTCACTTGACACCTTCACGCCACAAGCACATGGTTAGGGACAGCTTGGTTTAGCCGCTTAGGCCAGGATTTTATTCCTGTGGGCCCTCCTATCCACTGATGCTCAAACCCTTGGATCCTTTTTTATTTTACCCTTGACTTTGGTTTAAAGGGCTATTGGCTTTTTCTGCTTGCTTTTTCTCTTTTTTTTTTTTCTCTCTTCTTTTTTTTTTCACCATTTTTTTCCTGCAAGCTATTCACTGCTTTTTCTTGCTTCAAGAATCATTTTTATGATTTTTCAGATTATCAACAACATTTCTCCTTTTCCATTATTCTTTCAAGAGCCAACAATTTTAACATTCATGAACAACAAATTCAAAAAATATGCACTGTTCTAGCATTCATTCAGAAAACAAATAATATTGCCACCACATCAAAATAATTAATCTGTTTTAAAATTCGAAATTCATGTACTTCTTTTTCTTTTTGTAATTAAAACACTTTTTATTTAAGAAAGATGATGGATTCATAGGACATTTATAGCTTTAAGGCATAGACACTAAGACACTAATGCTCATGTAATAAAAACACAAACATAGATAAACATAAAGCATAAAAATTCGAAAACAGAAAATAAAGAACAAGGAAATTAAAGAACGGGTCCACCTTAGTGATGGCGGCTAATTCTTCCTCTTGAAGATCTTATGGAGTGCTTGAGCTCCTCAATGTCTCTTCCTTGCCTTTGTTGCTCCTCTCTCATGATTCTTTGATCTTCTCTAATTTCATGGAGGAGGATAGAATGCTCTTGGTGTTTCACCCTTAGTTATCCCATATTGGAACTTAATTTTCCTAGGGAGGTGTTAATTTGCTCCCAATAATTTTGTGGAGAAAAAGCATCCCTTGAGTTGAATCTCTCCATCTCCCATGACTCAGAGGTGGAAGCTTTTGCCTTCCCTTTCCTCTTTCTAGAGGTTTCTCCGGCCTTAGGTGCCATAAATGGTTATGGAAAAACAAAAAGCAATGCTTTTACCACACCAAACTTAGAAGGTTTGCTCGTCCTCGAGCAAAAGAAGAAGGAAGAGAGTAGAGGAATAATAAATAGAGGAGATGGAGGGGGGTTAGTGTTTCGGTCAAGGGGGAGAAGTTTGGGAGGGAAAGTGGTTTGAATTTGAATGGTGAGGTAGGTGGGGTTTATGATGGATGGATGTGGATTGGTGAAGGGTATTTGGGGAAGAGCATTATGAAAAGGTGTGAAGAAGAGAGAGAGTGAGTTGAGGTTGATGGGGATCCTGTGGGGTACACAGATCCTGAGGTGTCAAGGATTTCTCATCCCTACACCAATTAGGCTTGCAAAATGCCCTTTGCTGCCAATCCTGGCGTTCAACGCCAGGTTGCTGCCCATTTCTGACGTTTAACGCCAGCTTCTTGCCCTTTTCTGGCGTTAAACGCCAGTTTGGTGCCCATTTCTGGCGTTAAACGCCCAGAATGGTGCCAGACTGGGCGTTTAACGCCCATTCTGCTGCTCTTACTGGCGTTTGAACGCCAGTAAGCTCCTCCTCTAGGGTGTGCTATTTTTAATGCCATTTTTCATTCTGTTTTTGCTTTTTTAGTTGTTTTTGTGACTCCACATGATCATCAACCTAAAGAAAAATATAAAATAACAATGGAAAATAAATATATATGATTAAAGAACATTGGGTTGCCTCCCAATAAGCGCTTCTTTATTGTCTTTAGCTGGACCTTGACTGAGCTTTATTCTAGTCTCAGTTTTGAGCATTCTTGCTCAAAATTGCTTTCAAGATAATGTTTGATTCTCTATCCATTAACAATGAACTTTTTGTCAGAATCAATATCTTGAAGCTCAACATATCCATATGGTGACACTCCTGTAATCACATATGGTCTCCTCCACCGGGATTTTAATTTCCCGGGGAATAATCTGAGCCTAGAGTTGAACAGCAGATCTTTTTATCATGGCTCAAAGACTCTGGATGACAATTTTTTGTCATGCCACTTTTTTGTTTTTTCCTTATAAATTTTTGCATTTTCAAAAGCATTGAGTCTGAACTCCTCTAGCTCATTTAGCTAGAGCAATCTTTTCTCACCAGTTAACTTAGCATCCAGGTTTAGGAATCTGGTTGCCCAGTAGGCTTTATGTTCCAGTTCCACGGGCAGATGATAGGCCTTGCCATACACAAGCTGGTATGGAGAGGTTCCTATAGGAGTCTTGAATGCTGTTCTGTATGCCCACAGAGCATCATCCAAGCTCTTTGCCCAATCCTTTCTACGGGCAATTACAGTCCGTTCCAGGATTCTCTTTAGTTCTTTATTAGAGACTTCAGCCTACCCATTTATCTGTGGATGATACGGAGTTGCTACTTTGTGGCTAATTCCATATCGAATCATAGCAGATTAAATATGTTTATTACAGAAATGGGTGCCCCATCACTGATTAGTACTCTGGGAACACCAAATCTGCTGAAAATATGTTTCTGGAGGAACTTCTGCACAGTCTTGGTATCATTAGTGGCTATGGCAATTGCCTCCACCCATTTAGATACGTAGTCTACTGCCACCAGAATGTAAGTGTTTGAGTATGATGGTGGGAAAGGACCCATGAAGTCAATACCCCATACATCAAACAACTCAATCTCTAAGATCCCTTGTTGAGGCATGGCATAACCATGAGGCAAGTTACCAGCTCTTTGGCAACTGTCACAGTTAGGCACAAACTCTCGGGCATCTCTATAGAGAGTAGGCCAATAGAAGCCACATTGGAGGACTTTAGTGGCTGTTCGCTCACTTCCGAAATGTCCTCCATACTGTGATCCATGGCAATGCCACAGGATCTTCTGTGTCTCCTCTCTAGGGACACATCTGCAGATCATTCCGTCTACGCATCTCTTAAAGAGATATGGTTCATCCCATAAGTAGTACTTTGCATCAGAAATTAGTTTTTTCTTTTGCAACCTGCTGTACTCCTGGGGTATGAACCTCACAGCTTTATAATTTGCAATGTCTGCAAACCATGGTACTTCCTGAATGGCAAAAAGTTGCTCATCTAGAAAGGTCTCAGAGATCTCAGTAGGAGGGAGGGACGCCCCTGCTACTGGTTCTATCCGGGACAGGTGATCAGCTACCTGGTTCTCTGTCCCTTTTCTGTCTCTTATTTCTATATCAAACTCTTGCAGAAGCAACACCCATCTTATGAGCCTGGGTTTTGAATCCTGCTTTGTGAGTAGATATTTAAGAGCAGCATGGTCAGTATACACTATCACTTTTGAACCTAATAAATAGGATCTAAACTTGTCAATGGCATAAACTACTGCAACTAACTCCTTTTCTGTGGTTGTGTAATTCTTCTGTGCATCATTTAGAACACAACTGGCATAGTAAATAACGTGCAGAAGCTTGTTATGCCTTTGTCCCAACACTGCACCAATGGCATGGTCACTGGCATCACACATTAATTTGAATGGTACTGTCCAGTCAAGTGCAGAGATGACTGGTGCTGTGACCAGCTTGGCTTTCAGGGTCTCAAACGCCTGCAGACACTCTGTGTCAAACACAAATGGCATGTCAGCAGCTAATAGGTTGCTGAGAGGTTTTGCAATTTTTGAAAAATCCTTTATGAACCTCCTATAGAATCCTGCATGCCCTAGAAAGCTTCTGATTGCCTTAACATTGGCAGGTGGTGGTAATTTCTCAATTACCTCTACCTTGGCTTGATCCACCTCTATCCCCTTGCTTGAAATTTTGTGCCCAAGGACAATTCCTTCAGTCACCATAAAGTGAAATTTTTCCCAGTTTAAGACCAGGTTAGTCTCTTGGCACCTTTTCAAGACAAGTGCTAGATGATCAAGACAGGAGCTAAATGAGTCTCCAAATACTGAGAAGTCATTCATGACGACTTCCAGGAACTTCTCTACCATATCAGAGAAGATAGAGAGCATGCACCTCTGAAAGGTTGCAGGTGCATTGCATAGACCAAAAGGCATTCTTCTGTAAGCAAATACTCCAGATGGACATGTGAATACTGTTTTCTCTTAGTCTTGAGGATTCACTGCAATTTGGTTGTAGCCTGAATAGCCATCCAAAAAGTAGTAGTATTCATGGCCTGCTAGTCTCTCTAGCATTTGGTCTATGAATGGTAAAGAAAAATGATCCTTTCTGGTGGCTGTATTGAGCCTTCTGTAGTCAATACACATACGCCACCTTGTAACTGTTCTTGTGGGAACCAATTCATTCTTTTCATTATGAACCACTGTCATGCCTTCCTTCTTGGGGACAACTTGGACAGGGCTCACCCAGGGGCTATCAGAAATAGGATAAATAATCCCAGCCTCTAGTAACTTAGTGACCTCTTTCGGCACCACTTCCTTCATGGCTGGATTTAGCCGCCTCTGTGGTTGAACCACTGGCTTGGCATCATCCTCCAATAGGATTTTGTGCATGCATCTTGCTGGGCTAATGCCCTTAAGGTCACTTATGGACCACCCAA
>NC_029791.2:37534476-37627301 GCF_000816755.2 Arachis ipaensis
AATCCTTCTTATGACTTAAGATCTCTTTCATGAACTTAGCATAAGAGGGTATTTGCTCAAGTGCCTCTGCAAACGAAATCTTTATTTCAAGAGTCCTGAGATAGTCTGCAAAGCGGGCAAATTGTTTATCCTGTTCTGCTTGGTGGAGCTTCTGAGGATAAGGCATGTTGGCTTTATATTCTTCAACCTTAGTTGCTGCAGGTTTATTCCCTACAGAAGTGGTTGGAGAAGCCTTCTTAGAGGAGTTACTATCAGCACTTGCAGGTGTCTGATTCCTCATTGGCGTTTGAACGCCAGGATTGGGTGCTGGATGGGCATTTAACGCCAGCTTCCCACCCTTTTCTGACGTTTGAACGCCAGAACTGGACAAGGAATGGGCGTTTAACGCCAACTTTTCCCCCTTTTCTGGCGTTTGAACGTCAGAGTTATTCCTCTCTGGGCTCTTGATGTCCTCAGAGGGATTTTGGGCAGTGGTTTGGTCATCCTCTGTCATTTGTTCCTTTCTTGACTTTTTGCTACTTTGAGCTGAGTTATTCAATGTCTTCCCGCTCCTTAGTTGGACAGCTTGGCATTCTTCTGTTATCTATTTAGATAGCTTCTGTCTTGTCTGATTCAATTGTGCTTCTATATTCTTGTTAGCATTTTTAGTGTCTTGGAGCATCTCTTTGAATTCTTCTAATTGTTTTGTCATAAGGAGTAATTGCTGATTAAGTTCAACAATCTGTTCTTGAGGATTAGGATCAGTAGTTACTACCATAGCCTCTTCTTTTATAGAGGACTCACTGTTTGAGTATAGATGTTGATTTCTAGCAACTGTATCTATGAGTTCTTGAGCCTCTTCAATTGTTTTTCTCATGTGTATAGATCCACCAGCTGAGTGGTCTAGAGACATTTAAGCTCTTTCTGTAAGCCCATAGTAAAAGATGTCTAACTATACCCACTCTGAAAACATTTCAGAGGAGCATTTCTTTAGCATCCCTCTATACCTCTCCCAGGCAGTATAAAGGGATTCATGATCCTCTTGTTTAAAGCCTTGGATGTCCAGCCTTAGCTGTGTCATCCTTTTTAGAGGGTAAAATTGATTCAGGAATTTGTCTGATAACTGTCTCCATGTTTTTATGCTTGCTGTGGGTTGGTTATTTAACCACCTCTTAGCTTGATCTTTTACAGCAAATGGAAACAGTAATAATCTGTAGACATCCTGATCCACTTCTTTATCACGTATTGTGTCAGCAATTTGTAAGAACTGTGCCAGAAACTCAGTAGGTTCTTCCTGTGGAAGACCGAAATACTGGCAATTTTGCTGCACCATGATAATGAGCTGAGGATTTAGCTCAAAACTGCTTGTTTTGATGGGAGGTATACAGATGCTACTCCCATATGCAGCTGTAATGGGGTTAGCATATGACCCCAGAGTTCTTCTGGACTGTTTATTTCCACTTATGTCCATGATGGAGAAAGGGAGATGATGTGGATTGCAAATAAAATATATTTTGGTTTTTATTTTATTTTAATAAAAATTAACCGAAAAAAATAAAACAAAATAAATGAAAAATAAAATAAAAGTTTTGAAAATTAAGAGAAAAAGTAAAAAGATAAATAAATAATTCGAATGCTAAAATGGCTAATTAATTAAAAAGATTTGAAAAATTCTGGATATGGTTTTCGAAAATTAGAAGAATAATGAAATAAAAGCAAATTGAAAACTACATTAATTAATTAATTAAAAAGATTTTGAAATTAGCAATCAAAAAGATATGATTGAAAATTATTTTTGAAAAAGATATGATTGAGAAGATATGATTGCAATTAAAAAAAAAAGATATGATTGAATAAATTAAAAAGATTTGATTTTTTTTTTGAAAAAGATTTGAAAAGATCAATTTTTAAAATTAGAATTTTGACTTGACTAAAAAGAAAAGATATGATTTTGAAAATCTTTGACTATTTTAATGCAAAATTTCAAAATTTATGAGTAAAATAAGGAAAAGATATTTTTTTTATTTTTGAATTTTAATGAGGAAAGAGAAAAACAACAAAATGACACTAAACTTAGAAATTTTAGATCAAAACAAAGGGAACAAATAAGAAAACTTTGAATGTCAAGATGAACACCAAGAACACTTTGAAGATCAAGATGAACACCAAGAACAAATTTTTGAAAAAAATTTAAGTAAATAAAAGCACAAAAGACACCAAACTTAAAATTTTTAGAAAATCAAACACAAATTTTCGAAAAATTAAAGGAAAACACAAAGAAGATACCAAACTTAGAATTTTTAAAGATCAAGAAACAACTAAGAGTATGCAAATTCGAAAAATTAAAAGAAAGTAAAAGCATGCAATTGACACCAAACTTAAAATATGAAACTAAACTCAAATAAAAGACTCTAAACCAACAAAAATAAAATATTCCTAATCTAAGCAACAAGATAAACCGTCAGTTGTCCAAACTCGAACAATCCCCGGCGACGGCGCAAAAAACTTGGTGCACGAAATTACAATCACACTTTTGCAACTCCGCAAAACTAACCAGCAAGTGAACTGGGTCATTGATAAACCACTATTTCATGGTTTATCTTGTGCTCAATTGAGTTGTTTTTATCAACTCTTTACCTATTTATTCATACTAATCGCATGCTTTATGTCTTCCTTCCTGATTTTGTGCTATGATTGAAAACATGCTTCTTTGGCCTTTATGTTGCTAATATTAATCCTCTCTTATACCATTAGATGTCTTGATATGTGTGTTAAGTGATTTCAGAGATTACAGGTCAGGAATGGCTCAGAGGATAGAAAGGAAGCATGCAAAAGTGGAAGGAATACAAGAAGTTGGAGAAACTGCTAAGCTGTCCAGCCTGACCTCTTCGCACTCAAACGGCTATAACTTCAGCTACAGAGGTCCAAACGATGCGGTTTCAGTTGCGTTGGAAAGCTAACGTCCGGGGCTTCAATTTGATATATAATTTGCCATAGTTGCCCCAAAGTTAGGCGATGCGAACACGTGAATTACGCACCCGCATCGCATCTGCGAACTTCAATCCGCACGGACGCGTGGACGACGCCTCCGCGTCACTTGCCCGCGACCTGAACGTAACAGAAATCACAGGGAGCGATTTCTGAGCTGCTTTTGACCCAGGTTTCAGCCTTCTAATTTCTCATACCTTGCCAAAAGTTTATTTTACAGTTATTTATTTATTTTATTTGTCATTTAACATACTAGTTCCTTACTTTCAAAACCCCCAATTTACAAAACTCATAACCAATAATAAGAACATAGCTCCCTACAATTCGTTGAGAAGACGACCCGAGGTTTAAATACTCGGTTATCAATTTTAAAGGGGTTTGTTACTTGTGACAACCAAAACGTTTGTACGAAAGGTTGATTGCTTGGTTTAGTAACTATACTTGCAACGAGAGTTTAATATAACTTCTAAATCATCAATCTTCCGGCTCTTTCAAAATGGCGCCGTTGCCGGAGAATTGCAAACGTGTGCCTTATTATTGGTTATTGTAAATATTTGCTTTTAAATTGATTTTTTTTCGGAAAAAAAATTTTAAATTCAAATTTCAAATTTCAAAATTTAAAATCTCAAAATTCAAATCTTTTTCAAAAATCATATCTTTTTCAAAAAAATCTTATCTTATCTTATTTCAAAAATCAAATTTTAAATTTTAATTTTCAAAAATTCAAAATTCAAAATTTTCAAATTTCAAATTTCAAAAAAAAATTTTTAATTTTCAAATTCAAAATTTAAATTTCAATAACCTTTTAATTTAAAATTTGATTTTATTTTCGTTTTTTATTTTAATTACTATTATGAGTTCTCACCCCTCTCGCTTTGAGTTTGGTTACAATTATGTTGCAGGAAGAGAAAACTATAATGAAAATAGACATCAAGGTGGGAAGAATCAAAGATGGGAGGAGCCACAAGGATTTGATCAACCCTCTTGGCGACAACCACCTCCAATGGACTATCAACAACCACCACCATATGCCTATGAATCCTTTCCTCAACATGACTTGGGACCATCATACTCACAAGCCCCTTACCACCAAACACCACCATATGACCCTAACCCTTATCCACCATACCAACCACCTTATGAGCCATATGAACCATACATAGAACCACCCCAATTCTAACCCAATTACTCCCAAGAATCACCACCTCCATATGCACCATATCTATATCCATCCATCTAAACAAGAATCAACGGATCGGCTCACGAAAACATGTGCAAAACTTCAAGCAACCCTTCGCCAACTGGATCAAGCGATAAATCGATTACCTTCCCGACGTTCGGACACTCAAGGAACCCCCATGGCTTCATGTGGGTAATCTAATGAAGAACGTAGCATGAAAGATATATTAGAAACTCCGGTGGACAGTGAGCAACACGATTTTATATTGAAACAATTGGAAGAAGCTACGCCTACCATTGAGGAGAAAGAAGTGGTTGAAGACTTAGGAGATGCGGAACCTCCATGGGAAACTCAAGTTATAGAGCTTCCTTCAAAGACGTTTGAAATTGATGTTGAGGAGGGTGTACAACCTCCAAGGCGTATCATGGTTGAAAACTTTGAAGGAGATGATAAAGAGATGGATTCAATCATTGATGAAGTCTTATCTACATTTGAATCCTCTCCCGTTGGACTAGACATGGAGATTAAAGAAGAAGAAGCACAACCTCCCATACCCTTGGTAAACAATGAAGAAGAGATTGAATTGGAAGAAAGCTACCAAGAGGAAGAGGTTGATATTGAAGAAGTTTGCAAAGAGGTGGAAGTTGTCAAAAAGCACAAGGGAGTGGAGCTTGAAATCACTTTGCCAAAGTTATTGGAGACTGATAAACCACTATTTTATGGTTTATCTTGTACTCAATTGAGTGGATTTTATCAACTCTTCACCCACTTATTCATAATATTTGCATGGTTTTATATTTCCTTCTTGATTTTGTGCTATGATTGAAAACGTGCTTCTTTGATCTTATATTTGCTTATTATTAGTCCTCTCTTATTACCATTAGATGCCTTGATATGTGTGTTAAGTGATTTCAGAGATTACAGGGCAGGAATGGCTCAGAGGATGGAAAGGAAGCACGCAAAAATGGAAGGAATACAAGAAGTTGGAGAAACTGCTAAGCTGTCCAGCCTGACCTCCTCGCACTCAAACGGCTATAACTTTAGCTACAGAGGTCCAAACGACGCGGTTCCAGTTGTGTTGGAAAGCTAATGTCTGGGGCTTCGATCTGATATATAATATGCTATGGTTCCCTTGACGCTAGGTGACGCGACTGCGTGATCCATGCAGCCGCGTCGCAGTGACAGAAATCAGCGCATTTGAATTCGCAACCAACGAATTCTGGGCTATTTCTGACCCAGTTTGCGACCCAGAAAACACAGATTAGAGGTTATAAAGTGGGGGAATGCATCCATTCATGAGATGCTCTCATATTCACAATTTTAGGAGTAGATGTAGTTTTTAGAGAGAGAGGTTCTCTTCTCTCTCTTAGGATTAGGATTTAGGACTTCTCTTAGTTTTAGGACTTCTCTTGAGTTATCAAACTCATTGTTGATCGAAAATTAGAATTCTTCAAGAATTACTTCGAGATCCAATAACTCTAAATTTTCCCAAGGAAAGACTGGGACTTGAGGATTCGAATTAATTCGTCCACTTAACTTACCTTCATAGTTAGAGGTTAACAAAGTGGGAGAAAATTCCATTCTCATCACAATTGATAAGGATAACCAGGATAGGACTTCCAGTTCTTCATACCTTGCCAAGAGATTTTATTATTGTTAATTTATTTTACTTGTCATTTAAATATACCTGTGCCCATTGCCCAAACTCAACATTCCCCAGAAAACTCATAACTAATAATAAATACACCTCCCTACAATTCCTTGAGAAGACGACCCGAGGTTTAAATACTCGGTTATCAATTTTAAAGGGGTTTGTTACTTGTGACAACCAAAAATGTTTGTACGAAGGGATTTCTGTCGGTTTAGAGAGTATATCTACAACGCGACTGTTTTTATGAAATTCTTTACTGGCAAAAATCCTAATGTCAGAGACCCCTCCCCCTAAGTTGCCATCATCCTTCACAACATTCAAGTGGGTAAAATTCATATCCCTTAGCTTTCTAATTCCACTTGAATATGGGCTACTGGAGATGGACGATCAACTTAGAGCTCTTTGTGGCATTAAGAGTAAGACGAAAATGGTCAGTGGTAAGAATTGTCCTGCAAGGTTCATTATGGTTGGAAGCTTTCAGTTTAAACGCAAAGGTTGGTGTAAAGCTCAATTGAATGGGTCTAGGAAGCTGTTTGGTAGCTGCAGTGAGAATTCAAATTACTTATCACTCGGCTGGAAAAATACAGATCCCGACAAAAATGGGTGTAAAAGCAAGATTTGGGATCCTGGAATCTGCTCTGACATTTGTCACCCCGGGAGCCTAAGAATCTGTTTGAAGCTTCTTAAGGGCTTTACATGCCTAGTTTGGGACCCCGGAGGTTACTGGAGATACAAACATTGGTGGAGATTCCTGGATGAGTTCAAGCACAAGCCACTATAATAGGGAGCTCACCAAATGTCCAACTTAAGGACTTTAACTAAAAGTGCTAGGTGGGAGACAACCCACCATGGTATGATCGTTCCTTTTCCAGTTTTAATTCTAGTGTGTTTTGTTTGTTTTTAAGTTTTATTTTATTTCATTGGACCTGGAATCATGCATAACATTCATATTAGCATTGCATTCTGCATACTGCATTATTAAAAAAAAAAAAGCACGCACGCGACGTGGCAGCGTCACTGACGCGTCCGCGTCGCCAGTGCATTGGGAAGAAAAAAATCTAACAGAGAGTCACGCGATAGCGTGGCTGGAGGCCTGCCTTTGGCACAAATTGATCCACGCGACCGCGTCGCTGACGCGTCCGCGTCATGTGGGAACTTTGGCCTCCCACGCGACCGCGTCACCGACGCGGCCGCGTGACATGAAAATCGACGTGAAAATGGTGCATAGCCGAAAGTTATGCTAGAGTGGTGCTGGACTGGTGCTGAACGCCCAGCCTTACCACGCGGACGCATGGCTCACACGTCCGCGTCACATCCCTATCATGACCACTCACGAGATCGCGTCAACCACGCGACCGCGTCACCCTAAGATTTGGCAATAATGCATTTTGAACAGAGAGTTGTGCGAGCGCGAGGCTGCCCTCGCGCCAGTAGCACAAAATGCGTCACGCGTCCGCGTGACCGACGCGACCGCGTCGATTAATTTAAGCGCAAGTCGCGCAACCGCGTCCGCCATGCGTCCGCGTCGCTTGCGCCGCACAGCTTATCCAGATCAGCCAATTATCTTATCTTTTCTTCCCCAATCCTAATTTCTTCAATCTTTTCTTCTTTCTTCTTTCTTTCTTACTTGATTTCTTTCCCTTCTCATTCTTCTTATCTTTTATTTTATTTTATTTATTTGCATACTTTCATTCATTGCATTTTAATTTTGTATATTTTTATTTTCTTTTCTAAATTTATTATTTTACCATTGGTGTTCAAATGTTCTTATTCAACTGTTATATCTTTTCTGGTATTATCTTAGTGCTTATGACTTGTTTTATTCTGATTGGGTAATATTATTTAAATCAATGCTAATCTTTTATGATACTTGTACTTCTCTTGTATTGATATGAACTTATACTATCTTGCATTACCCACATTTTCCTCTCCTTTGTTGTAAATTTTGCACCACTAGTATGCCATATGCTTATATTGTTTTCTCACGTACATGTTGAAGCTTCCATGTAAGTGAGACCCTTATCATTTTGCATTAACCCAACCATACTTCATTTATTTTCTTATCTTTATTATTGGGTTACCTTTCTTCCCTTTTTCTTTCAAGATGGCCACAGGAAGAGAACCGGAAGACGTTTACATGGGGAAACAAGACAAGTCCATCTGCACAATCTTTGGAAAAAAGCGCCAGTTGGAACAACCCGTCCACCTGCACATCTCAGCATGCACCGAGGACGGTGCAATCTTTAAGTGTGGGGAGGTCGATACCGACTTCCATGGGTTAGTCACTTCATATTTTAGCACCAATGTTTAATTTCCTTTGTTAAATTAGTTGTTGCATTTGCATATTTGTTTGATTTTATGCATCTAGTTACTACTTGGTTAAAGTAATAAAATTCTTTTAAGACCCTATCTTTGAAAATTTTCACTAATTTAAATTGAAAAAATTTTTATGTTAAAACTTGTTTGAAGTTGTATTTGGAACATGGTTTTTGAGCCAAAGAACACACAACCTGTGAGATTTTGAGCTTATTTACATGGTTACATTATTTAACCATAAATTTTTATTCTTGTGTGTTTTCTTCACTATGATTGCAGCCTTTGCTTTGTTCCATTCTATATGTCCAATATGTAGTGTATTTACATGCTTGCATATGATTGAGGCCATTATTTGATTTTTACTCACTTATCCCAAATAAGCCTACCGTTTCAATCACCTTTGTTTGCCACCTTGAGCCTTTTTAATCCCATTTATTCTATATTTTACCACATCACTAGCCTTAAGCAGAAAAACAAATTAAAAACCCCAATTGAATCTTTGATTAGCTTAAGATAGAGATTGTGCATCAACTAAGTGTGGAGAAATTGTGGGAACATGGATTAATAAGGGAATGTATCATGTTTCTAATTTATTTGAATATTGGAAATTTGGGAACCTACTCATGAAAAACTAAAATAGAAAAATAATAGAAAATCCATGTGCATTGATAAGTTATGTTTATTTCTCTACAAAAAAAAAAGAAAAATCCAAAAATATTCAAATAAGTAAATAAATAAGGGGACAAAATTACCCCAATGCTAAGTTAATAAAACGATCAATGCACATGTGATAAAAGTAAAGAAATATCAAAATTTTGGTACATGAGTATGAGAATCATATAAAAGTGAGAATTATGGGTAGCTAGGCATGAATTTAAAAGTATATAGAGTATATGTATATTAGGTGAGAGCTTAGGCTAATTAAAGATTCATATTATAGCTCACTTGGCCATACATATATCCTCACCCTTACCTTAGCCCCATTACAACCTTGAAAAGACCTCATGATGTTTGTATTAGCATGCTAAATATTTGTTGATTGGTTAGATAAAGAACAAGGTTTAGAAGTCATGATTAGAGAAGAATAGAGTGATTAACCCTAGACATTTGAGAGATTAGAGTGATATACATTACCAGTAAGGGTTCAATGCTTGATTCTATGTTCCCTGCTTTCATGAGCTATCTTCTTACAAGTTTACTTGTCTTTTATTGTATAATTTGAATTAGTGAAATCTGATTCATGTTTGTCTTGGAGAACTTATTTATTTTTAACCAAGTAGGTAGAATCATTATGCATGTAGTTGCATTCATATAGATAAGTTGCATTTCATACATTCTACTACTCCTCTTCACCTTTATAGCTTCTCTTGAGCTTAGCATGAGGACATGCTAATGTTTAAGTGTGGGGAGGTTGATAAACTACAATTTCATGGTTTATCTTGTGCTCAATTGAGTGGTTTTTATCAACTCTTTACCCATTTATTCATACTAATCACATGCTTTATATCTTCCTTTCTGATTTTGTGCTATGATTGAAAACATGCTTCTTTGGCCTTTATATTGCTAATATTAATCGTCTCTTATCACCATTAGATGCCTTGATATGTGTGTTAAGTAATTTCAGAGATTACAGGGTAGAAATGGCTCAGAGGATAGAAAGGAAGCATCCAAAAGTGGAAGGAATACAAGAAGTTGGAGAAACTGTTAAGCTGTCCAGCCTGACCTCTTCGCACTCAAACGGCTATAACTTTATCTACAGAGATCCAAACGATGCGGTTCTAGTTGAGTTGGAAAGCTAACGTCCGGTGCTTCGATTTGATATATAATTTGCCATAGCTTCCCCAAAGTTAGGCAACGCGAACGCGTGAATGACGCGCCCGCATTGCATCTGCGAACTTCAATCCGCGCGGACGCGTGAACGACGCCTCCGCGTCACTTGCCCGCGACCTGAACGTAACAAAAATCGCAGGGAGCGATTTCTGAGCTTCTTTTGACCCAATTTTCAGCCCAGAACACACAGATTAGAGGCTATAAAGTGGGGGAATGCATCCATTCATAAGGAGGCTCGCATAATTCACTTCTCATGATTTAGATTTAGTTTTGAGAAAGGTTCTCTCCTCTCTCTTTTAGGATTTAGATTTAGGATTTTATTCGCTTTCAGGATTATCTCTTTTTATCAGGTTCAACATTCCTTTTTAATTACTTGTCCTCTCAATTTAGTTTATGAATTCTTCTATGTTACAGATTACTCTTTGAATTTAATGTTATTAAGGTATTTCAGTTTATTATTGCTTTCTTTAATCTATGTTACTGTTGCTTTCCATCTAAAGGCATTTTTATTCCAATAGATTTACTTTTCCCTTTTGGTCTTGGTTAAGAAATCAGTAACTCAGGAGTTATCAAACTCAAACATGATTGATAATTGTTATCTTTGCTAATTGAATTGAACTTCAATAATCCCAATCTTTCCTTAGGGATTAACTAGGATTTGAAGATCAAACTAATTAGTCACTTGACTTTTCTTTACTTTAAGTAAAGACTAACTGAGTGGAATTAAGATTCAATCATCATCATCATTGATAAGGATAACTAGGATAGGACTTCTAATTTCTCATACCTTGCCAAAAGTTTATTTTACAGTTTTTTATTTTTTTTATTTGTCATTTAACACACTAGTTCCTTACTTTCAAAACCCCTAATTTACAAAACTCATAACCAATAATAAGAACATACCTCCCTGCAATTCCTTGAGAAGACGACCCGAGGTTTAAATACTCAGTTTTCAATTTTAAAGGGGTTTGTTACTTGTGACAACCAAAACGTTTGTAAGAAAGGTTGATTGCTTGGTTTAGTAACTATACTTGCAACGAGAGTTTACTATAACTTCTAAACCATCAATCTTCTGGCTCTTTCAGTCGTCCAAGTAATACCTTACGTGAGTAAGGGTCGATCCCACGAAGATTGTCGGCTTGAAGCAAGCTATGGTTATCTTGTAACTCTTAGTCAGGATATCAATAATTCTCAGATTTAATTGTAAAAAGTAAAAGAACATGAAATAAATACTTGTTATGCAGTAATGAAGAACAGGTTGAGGCTTTGGAGATGCTGTCTTCTGAATCTCTGCTTTCCTACTATCTTCTTCTTCATGCACGCAAGGCTCCTTCCATGGCAAGCTTTAAGTTGGGCATCACCGTTGTTAATGGCTACTTCCCGTCCTCTCAGTGAAAATGTTCTAAATGCGCTGTCACCGCACGGCTAATCATCTGTCGGTTCTCGATCATGTTGGAATAGGATCCATTGATCCTTTTGCGTCTGTCACTACGCCCAACACTCGCGAGTTTAAAGCTCGTCACAATCATTCCTTCCCAGATCCTACTCAGAATAGCACAGACAAAGTTTAGACGTTCCGGATCTCAGGAATGGCCGTCAATAATTCTAGCCTATACCACGAAGGTTCCAATCTTAGATTAGAAACCCAAGAGATACACATTCAAGCTTAATTGCATATAGAACGGAGGTGGTTGTCAGGCACGCGTTCATAGGTGAGAATGATGATGATTATCACAGATCATCACATTCATCAGGTTGAAGTGCGAATGAATATCTTAGAATAGAAGCAAGCGTGATAGAATGGAAAACAGTAGTAATTTCATTAATTCATGAAGAACAGCAGAGCTCCTCACCCCCAACAATGGGGTTTAGAGACTCATGCCGTAGAAGATACAATATGAAATGTGTAAAGTGTCATGAGGTACAAGATGAATCACTAGAAGTAGTTTTTATAGTAAACTAGTGACCTAGGGTTACAGAAAATGAGTAAGCTAGGGTGTTTAGTGTAAAAATCCACTTCCGGGTCCCACTTGGTATGTGCTTGGGCTGAGCATTGAAGCTTTCATGTGTAGAGACTTTTCTTGCAGTTAAACACCAGCTTTTGTGCCAGTTTGGGCGTTTAACTCCAGCTTTTGTGCCAGTTCTGGCGTTAAACGCCAGAATTCTTGAGCTGACTTGGGATGCCTGTTTGGGCCATCAAATCTCAGGAAAAGTATGAACTATTATATATTTCTGGAAAGCCCAGGATGTCTACTTTCCAACGCAATTAAGAGCGAGCCAATTTGGCTTCTGTAGCTCCAGAAAATCCACTTCGAGTGCAGGGAGGTCAGAATCCAACAGCATCTGCAGTCCTTTTTCAGCCTCTGAATCAGATTTTTGCTCAGGTCCCTCAATTTCAGCCAGAAAATACCTGAAATCACAGAAAAACACACAAACTCATAGTAAAGTCCAGAAAAGTGAATTTTAAATAAAAACTAATAAAAATATAATAAAAACTAACTAAAATATACTAAAAACATACTAAAAATAGTGCCAAAAAGCGTATAAATTATCTGCTCATCACTGGTCACAGCACCAGTCATCTCTGCACCAGACTAGACATTACCATTCGAACTAATGTGTGATGCCAGTGACCATGCCATTGGTGCAGTGTTGGGACAGAGGCATAACAAGCTTCTGCATGTCATTTACTATGCTAGCCGTGTTTTAAATGATGCACAGAAGAATTACACAACCACAGAAAAAGAGTTACTTGCAGTGGTTTATGCCATTGACAAGTTTAGATCCTATTTAGTAGGTTCAAAAGTGATTGTGTATACTGACCATGCTGCTCTTAAATACCTACTCACAAAGTAGGATTCAAAACCCAAGCTCATAAGATGGGTGTTGCTTCTGCAAGAGTTTGATATAGAAATAAGAGACAGAAAAGGGACAGAGAATTAGGTAGCTGATCACTTGTCCTAGATAGAACCAGTAGTAGGGGCGTCTCTCCCTCATACTGAGATCTCTGAAACCTTTTCGGATGAGCAACTCTTCGCCATTTAGGAAGCATCATGGTTTGCAGACAGGAAAGGGAAGAAGCATGAAAGACTTCTCTCAATACAGAGTTAAATAAAACCCCCACACTCAAACTCTAAGTTTGGTGTTGGGAGGCCACAACCAAACTCTAAGTTTGGTGTTAAGAGGCCATCATCATGCTCTGAGTATCTGTGAGGCTCCATGAGAGCCCACTGCTAAGCTACTGACATTAAAGAAGCGCTTGTTGGGAGGCAACCCAATTTTACTTATCTATGTTAAATTTCTATTTTCCATTGTTATTTTATGATTTCTGTAGGTTGATGATCATGTGAAGTCACAAAAACAATTGAAAAAGCAAAAACAAACTGAAAAATAGAATGAAAAATAGCACACCCTGGAGGAGAAGCCTACTGGCGTTTAAACGCTAGTAAGGGCAGTAGAATGGGCGTTAAACGCCCAGTCTGGCATCATTCTGGGCATTTAACGCCAGAAATAGGCACCAGACTGGCGTTTAACATCAGAAAAGGGCAAGAAGCTGGCGTTAAATGCCAGAAATGGGCAGCAACCTGGCGTTTAACGCCAGGATTGGCAGCAAAGGGCGTTTTGCAAGCCTAATTGGTGCAGGGATGAGAAATTCTTGACACCTCAGGATCTGTGGATCCCACAGGATCCCCACCAACCTCAACTCACTCTCTCTCTTCTTCACACCCTTTTACTCTTCCCCATATACCCTTCACCAACCACCTCAATACCTCTTCCCCAAAAACCTCTCACCTATCAAATCCTACCTTCTTCTCCATAAAACCTTCACCAATCCACATCCATCCATCACAAACCCATCTTCACCCCTTCATTTTCACACATCTTTTGCTCGGGGACTAGCAAACCTTCTAAGTTTGGTGTGGTAAAAGCATTGCTTTTCGTTTTTCCATAACCATTTTTGGCACCTAAGGCCGGAGAAACCTCTAGGAAGAGGAAAGAGAAGGCAGTGGCCTCCAACTCCGAGTCATGAGAGATGGAGAGATTCATCTCAAAAGCCCATCACTAGAAAGAGGATGGAGCAAACAAGAGAGCCCACTCATGGACCTCAACAAAGGTAATCCATTATCCTCCATGAAATTAGAGAAGACCAAAGAGTTATGAGAGAGGAGCAACAAAGGCAAGGAAGAGACATTGAGGAGCTCAAGCACTCCATAAGATCTTCAAGAGGAAGAACTAGCCGCCATCACTAAGGTGGACCCATTCTTTAATCTCCTTGTTCTTTATTTTCTGTTTTTCGAAATTTTATGCTTTATGTTTATCTATGTTTGTGTCTTTATTACATGATCACTAGTGTCTAAGTGTCTATGCCTTAAAGCTATGAATATGAATCCATCACCGTTCTTAAATGAAAAATGTTTTTAATTGAAAAAGAAAAAGAAGTACATGAATTTCGAATTTTAAAACAGTTTAATTATTTTGATGTGGTGGCAATACTTTTTATTTTCTGAATGAATGCTTGAACAGTGCATATTTTTGAATTTAATTGTTTATGAATGTTAAAATTGTTGGCTCTTGAAATAATGATGAAAAAGGAGAAATGTTATTGCATAATCTGAAAAATCATAAAATTGATTCTTGAAGCAATAAAAAGCAGTGAAAAGCTTACAGAAAAAAAAATAAATATGGTGAAAAAAAAAGAAAGAAAAAGAAAAAGCAAGTAGAAAAAGCCAATAGCCACTTAAACCAAAAGGCAAGGGTAAAATAAAAAGGATCCAAGGCTTTGAGCATCAGTGGATAGGAGGGCCCACAGGAATAAAATCCTGGCCTAAGCGGCTAAACCAAGCTGTCCCTAGCCATGTGCTTGTGGCATGAAGGTGTCAAGTGAAAACTTGAGACTGAGCGGTTAAAGTCGTTGTCCAAAGAAAAAAAGAGTGTGCTTAAGAGCTCTGGACACCTCTAATTGGGGACTCTAGCAAAGCTGAGTCACAATCTAGAAAGGTTCACCCAGTTATGTGTCTGTGGCATTTATGTATCCGGTGGTAATACTGGAAAACAAAATGCTTAGGGTCACGGCCAAGACTCATAAAGTAACTGTGATCAAGAATCAACATACTGAACTAGGAGAATCAATAACACTATCTGAATTCGGAGTTCCTATAGAAGCCAATCATTCTGAACTTCAAAGGATAAAGTGAGATGCCAAAACTATTCAGAAGCAAAAAGCTAATAGTCCCGCTCATCTAATCAAGACTGATCTTCATAGATGTTTTTGGAATTTATTGTATATTCTCTTCTTTTTATCCTACTTGATTTTCAGTTGCTTGGGGACAAGCAACAATTTAAGTTTGGTGTTGTGATGAGCGGATAATTTATACGCTTTTTGGCATTGTTTTTAGTATGTTTTTAGTAGAATCTAGTTACTTTTAGGGATGTTTTCATTAGTTTTTATGTTAAATTCACATTTCTGGACTTTACTATGAGTTTGTGTGTTTTTCTGTGATTTCAGGTATTTTCTGGCTGAAATTGAGGGACTTGAGCAAAAATCAGATTCAGAGGTTGAAGAAGGACTGCTGATGCTGTTGGATTCTGACCTCCCTGCACTCAAAGTGGATTTTCTGGAGCTACAGAACTCAAAATGGTACGCTTCCAATTGCGTTAGAAAGTAGACATCCAGGGCTTTCCAGAAATATATAATAGTCCATACTTTGTTTTTAGTAGATTTTAGTTAGTTTTTATCATATTTTTATTAGTTTTTATTTAAAATTCACTTCTCTGGACTTTACTATGAGATTGTATGTTTTTCTATGATTTCAGGTATTTTCTGGCTGAAATTGAGGGACCTGAGCAAAAATCTGATTCAGAGGCTGAAAAAGGACTACAGATGCTGTTGGATTCTGACCTCCCTGCACTCGAAGTGGATTATCTGGAGCTACAGAAGCCCAATTGGCGTGCTCTCAATTGCGTTGGAAATTAGACATCCTGGGCTTTTCAGCAATATATAATAGTCCATAATTTTCCCGAGTTTTGATGGCCCGAACCGGCGTTCCAAGTCAGCATAGAAATTCTGGCGTTAAAATGCCAGAACTGGCATAAAAGCTGGAGTTAAATGCCCAAATTGGCACAAAAGCTGGCGTTTAACTCCAAGAAAAGTCTCTACACATGAAAGTTTCAATGCTCAGCCCAAGCACACATCAAGTGGGCCCCGAAAGTGGATTTTTACACTAAACACCCTAGCTTACTCATTTTTTGTAACCCTAGGTCACTAGTTGATTATAAAAACCACTTTTAGTGATTCATTTTGTACCTCATGACATTCTACACATTTCATATTGTATCTTCTACAGCATGAGTCTCTAAACCCCATTGTTGGGGGTGAGGAGCTCTACTGTTCTTCATGAATTAATGCAATTACTACTGTTTTTCATTCTATCACACTTGCTTCTATTCTAAGATATTCATTTGCACTTCAACCTGATGAATGTGATGATCTGTGACAATCATCATCATTCTCACCTATGAATGTGTGCCTGACAACCACCTCTGTTCTACATGCAATCAAGCTTGAATGTGTATCTCTTGGCTTCATTAGCCTTTGATAAGTAGCTCCCGCATTCTTGAGACCGAAAGGCATCACAATGTAGCAGTAATTTGCTTTTGGTGTTAAAAATGAGGTCTTTTCTTGATCTGGTGGATACATGGGGATTTGATTGTATTCGGAATATGCATCCATAAACGAGAGGTATTTATATCTGGATGAGGCATCCACCAGAGCATCGATACTTGGAAGCGGATAAGGATCTTTTGGGCAGGCTTTGTTGAGATCGGTGTAATCGGTGCACATTCGCCACTTTCCATTTGATTTTTTCACCAAGACAATGTTGGCTAGCCATAGTGGGTACTTGACTTCTCTTATGAATCCTGCCTCCAGTAGTGCTTGTACCTGTTCTTCCACAGCTTGGGATAGTTCTGGCCCAAGTTTTCTTCATCTCTGCTATATCGGCCGAGATCCTGGATAGACCGCCAACTTGTGACACATTAGCTTGGGGTCTATGCCTGGCATGTCTGCAGCTTTCCATGCGAAGAGATCGACATTATCTCGTAAGAACTGTACTAGTAATTCTTTTGCGTCTCCTTTTAGGATCGTGCCAATATTAGTTGTTCTGTCCGCGGTGTCTCCGATCTGAACTTTCTCTACTTCACCTTTGGGCTGTGGACAGAGTTCTTCTCATCTCTAAACTCCCCCAAGCTCAATTGTATGGAACTCTTCTCCTCTGCCTCTGAGGTTTAGACTTTTGTTATAACAGCGGCGTGCCATCTTTTGATCTGCTTTTATCATAGCTATCCCTTCTGTAGTTGGGAATTTCATGCATATATGTGGAGTTGAGACTATTGCGCCGAGTTGATTTAGTATTGTCCGACCTATTAAGGCATTGTAGGCTGAGCTCACATCGACCACGATGTAGTCTATCTTGAGTGTTCTGGATTGGTTCCCTTTTTCAAAGGTTGTATGTAGTGACATGTATCCCAGTGGATGTACTGGGGTATCTCCCAGTCCGAACAGGCTGTTCGGGTATGCTCTAAGCTCCTTTTCTACTAAGCCGAGCTTGTCGAAGGCAGTTTTGAATAAGATGTCGGCAGAGCTCCCTTGGTCTATTAGTGTGCGGTGGAGATTGGCGTTTTCCAGTATGATGGTGATGACCATGAGATCGTCATGTCCTGGGATGATACCGGATGCGTCTTCTTTGGTGAACGTAATTGCAGGAATGTCGGGCGCTTCCTCCTTTCCTTCGACATGATATATTTCTTTAAGATATCTTTTGCGGGATGATTTGGAGATTCCTCCTCCTGCAAATCCTCCGTGTATCATATGAACATATCTTTCTGGCGTACGAGGTGATTGCTCGGTTCGTCCGACCTCCTCATCCCTTCTCCTTTTCCTTTGCTCATCGTCTCGGGTGGCCAAATACCGATCTAGTTTTCCTTCTCTCACTAACTTTTCTATGACGTTTTTTAGATCGAAGCATTCGTTGGTGGAATGTCCTCGGACACGATGGTATTCACAATACTCCTTTCGGTTTCCTCCTCCTCTTTTGCCTTTGAGTTGTCGAGCTGGGGGTATTTTTTCTGTGTGGCAGACTTCTTTGTACACATCCACAAGAGACACCCGAAGGGGGGTGTAATTATGATATTTTTTAATTTTTTCCCCTTGTCGATCTTCCTTCTTGTTGGACTCTTTATCTTTGTCTCGGTAGAGGAATCCGGACTTTGAGGTTTCTCCTAACTGAGAGTTTTCTTCCATGTTGATGTATTTCTCTGCTCACTCTTGCACTTCATCTAAAGATGTGGGGTATTTCTTTGATATAGATTGGCTAAAAGGTCCCTCTCGTAGGCCATTGATGAGGCCCATGATGGCGGCCTCTGTTGGTAAGCTTTGTATATCTAGGCCTATTTTGTTGAATATTTCCATGTAGTTGCGAAGACTTTCCCGATCTCCTTGCTTGATCCCTAGTAGACTGGGGGCGTGCTTAGCCTTATCTTTTTGGATGGAGAATCTGGCCAGAAATTTTTTGGCTAGGTCGTTAAAGCTTGAGATGGACTTTAGAGGTAGGTTGTCGAACCATCTGATTGCTGTCTTCGTGAGAGTCGTTGGAAAAGCTTTGCAGCGAACGGCGTCTGAGGCATCGGTGAGGTACATTCTATTTCTGAAGTTGCTGAGGTGATGGTTGGGATCTGTAGTGCCATCATACAAAGTCATATCCGGGAGTTTGAAGTCCTTAGGAATTTTAGTTTTCATGATTTTCCTAGTGAATGGATCTTGATCTTTGCGTGAATTATCTTCAGGGGTGGTCCGGGTAGCTTTTGCTTTGAGATTGGCTTCAAGTTGTAGGAGTTTATCTTCTAATTCTCGACGTCGCCTTACTTCTCTTTGTAGATCCTTGCCAACTTCTCGTTGATGCTGGCTTTCTTTTTCAAGTTGCTCTAAACGATCTTGAAATGCTTCTATTACTCCCGGATTTGATGAGTTTTTGTCTCCGTTAGATTCTGGGGTATCTTTCGGCGTCGTGTCCGCATTTTTGTGCAGTGTTCTATCCTCTAGATCTGAATCGTAGTCATTGTCATGGTCATCCGCCATGGTAATGGGATGACTTCCAGGTTCCCCGGCAACGGCGCCAATGTTCCGAGGGTTACCTGAAACTGTAGGTCAATCTCGGACGAGATCTCCTATACGGGTCGGAGATGATGGGTCCTGCTGGTGGGTGGTAGCCGGAGCTGTCGTGTTCGACTTGTTGGACTGGCTGCACTTCTGATCCTTGGTCACTGGAGGGTGGGGGGTACCTGCAAGAGACTCTGATGCTTAAGTTAGCACGGGTATTAAACAGGTTTTTTGTAGAATTAGAATATGAGTTATACCTGGGTGCTCCAGTGTATTTATAATGGTTGTAGAGTGACCTTGTTAGATAAGATAAGTTAGTTATCTTATCTTATCTTTATCTTTTAGTTGAGGTCAGCTTATCTTCAAGGGAACCGCCCTTATCTCTATAGGCTTGGACTGCCTTTGGATTTGGGTCGTGTTCCTCTATTTGGGCCCTTTACTGGGCTTTTTTTTCGATTTGACCGACCTCTTTTGAGAAAAGGTCGGATAGCCTGACCTGAAGAGGTCGGTCACTTTATTACTGAACATCCCAGATCGGATGGCTCGAACCAAGGTGTGAACAGCGGTCTTGAGTTCAAAGTTTGCATTCAAGTTGGGATGAAGCACATGAAGAAGTTGGAGAAAGAAATCCGGTGCACCCGCCTCCTTGAGAGTAACTCTCCTTGGAGCGGCCATATTGTCAATACCTAGATCAAAAGAAAGACTCTTAGTAGTATCAACGGAAGAGTAATTAGTGCCTTCTTTGAATGACGATTCGGAATCCGCCTCGGATATGGTTGGTGAATTGGTAAAAACCTTTTCACCTCCCTCAAAGACCAACCGCCTCCGAGCTTGCCTAATATGAAGCAAAGTTCTTTCAATTTCCAAATCAAATGGGGCTAAGCTCGGATTCTGTAATGAACGCCTCATACAATGAAGGAGATAAGAAGCTCATGAAATCAAATGGTACTTAAGCAAAGATTAATCCTAACTAACAATTAAACAAACAAACAATCAAGAGTGAAATGCAAGTATCCATATATTAACATATTTACACTAACCAATAGAATGGCACACATAAGCAATTCCCTGGCAACGACGCCATTTTGATGAACGAAATTTTTCTTATGCCGGTTTAGAAATTAACAATGAGTTCGATCGTGAGTATAGTCTAACCGACACGTAAATATCGCATCAAACAATTCTAAAATCTATGACCGAGAGTATTGATCCCGGGTCGTTCTCCCTAGGAATTGCCTTAGAATGCACATCATTGATTAGGAAGTCTGATAAGCGGATAATTTATACCCTTTTTGGCATTATTTTTAGATAGTTTTTAGTATGTTTTAGTTACTTTTTATTATATTTTTATTAGTTTTTATGCAAAAATCACATTTATAGACTTTACTATGAGTTTGTGTGTTTTTCTGTGATTTCAGGTATTTTCTGGCTGAAATTGAGGGACCTGAGCAAAAATCTGATTTAGAGGCTGAAAAAGGACTGCAGATGCTGTTGGATTCTGACCCTCCTGCACTCGAAGTGGATTTTCGGGAGATACAGAAGCCCAATTGGCGCGCTCTTAATTGCGTTGGAAAGTAGACATCTTGGGCTTTCCAACAATTTATAATAGTCCATACTTTGCCTGAGATTTGATGGCCCAAACTGGCGTCTAAACGCCCACCAGTGACCCTTTTCTGGAGTAAAACGCCAGAACTGGCACCCAAGCTGGCGTTTAACTCCAAGAATGGCCTATGCACCTGTAAAGCTCAATACTCAGCCCAAGCACACACTAAGTGGGCCCCGGAAGTGGATTTCTGCACTATCTGCACTTAGTTACTTATTTTCTGTAAACCCTAGTAGCTACTTTAGTATAAATAGCACTTTTTACTATTAGACTTTGAGAGATTTTATGCCATATTTCATGTTTGGATGGGCTGGCCACACGGCCATGCCTAGACTATTTTCACTTATGTATTTTCTATGGTGTAGTTTCTACACCTCATAGATTAAGGTGTGGAGCTGTGCTGTTCTTCATGAATTAATGCAAGTACTATTATTTTTCTTTCAATTCACGCCTACTTCTTCTCCAAGATATACTCTCATACTTAATTCAGTTAAGTCAGGATGAAGGGGTGATCCGTGACAATCCCCCAATCTTCGTTACTCGCTTAGCAAAGATCCGCGTGCCTGACAACCACAAAGCGGTCTATATGATGTTCAACGTAGTCATTGGATGATAGACGGAGTATATTCTCTTGGGTATCTAATACACGGACCGAGTCTGTGAGATTAGTATCTTCGTGGTATAGGCTAGAACCCAATGGTAGCTGTTCATACCCTGGGTCGAACTGTCCGACCCGGGATGATTGGCGGCAAAGCGACCGACCTCTTCAGGTTTGACTGTCCGACCTCTTCTTAAAGAGATCGGCCAAATCGACAGGAGAGCCAAGTAAAGGGCCCAAACAGAGGAACACGACCCAAATCCAAAGGCAGTTCCAGCCTGCAGAGATAAAGGCGGTTCCCTTAAAGATAAGCTGACTTCACTCAAGATAAAGATAAGATAAGATAACTAACTTATCTTATCAGAAAGGTCAGCCCACACTACTATAAATACACTGGAGCACCCAGGTATAACTCATACTCTGATTCTACATAAAAACCTGCTTAATACCCGTGCTAACTTAAGCATCGGAGTCTATTGCAGGTACCCCTCACCCTCCGGTGGCCAAGGATCAGCAGTGCAGCAAGTCCAACAAGTCGGATATAACAGCTCCGGCAGTCATCAACCAGCCGGACACGCTATCTCCGACCAGTATGGAAGATCTCGTCTGAGATCGACCTTGAGTTTCAGGTAACCCTCGGAACATTAGCGCCGTTGCCGGGGAACCTGGAAGTCAACCCATCACCATGGCGGACAACCAAAACAACAACCACGATTCAGGTCTGGAAGAGAGAACGCCGCACAAGAATGTGGATGTCACACTACAAGACACTCCGAAAATCAACAAAGACAACGACTCACTAAATTCAGGGGCAATAGAAGCGCTCCTAGATCGCCTAAAACAACTGGAAAAAGAAACTCAACAACAACGGGAAATCGGAAGGGATCTACAAAGAGAGATGCGGCAACGTCGGGAGTTGGAAGAAAAACTACAGCAATTAGAAGCCGATCTCAAATTAAAAGCCCCCCGGGCCAATCTCGAAGAAAACTCACGCAAAGAGCAAGACTCGTTCACCAGGAAAATCATGAAAACCAAATTTTCAAAAGACTTCAAACTCCCGGATATGACCCTGTATGATGGCACCACGGATCCCAACCACCACCTCAATAACTTCAGAAGCAAAATGTACCTCACCGACGCCCCAGATGCTGTTCGCTGCAAAGCCTTCCCAACAACTCTCACAAAGACAGCCATTTGATGGTTCGACAACCTACCCCCAAATTCCATCTCAAGCTTTGACGTCCTAGCTAAAAAATTCCTAGCCAGATTCTCCATTCAGAAAGATAAAGCCAAGCACGCCCCCAGTTTACTAGGGATCAAACAAGGAGATCGGGAGAGCCTCCGCAACTATATGGAGAGATTCAACAAAACATGCATGGACATACAAAGTTTACCCACAGAGGCCGCCATCATGGGACTCATCAACGGCCTACGAGAAGGACCCTTCAGCCAATCTATATCAAAAAAGTACCCGACCTCCTTGGATGAAGTGCATGAACGAGCAGAAAAATACATCAATATAGAAGAAAATGCTCGGTTAGGAGAGACCTCAAAATCGGGGGCCTCCTACCGAGACAGAGATAAGGAATCCAAGAGGAAAGAAGATCGACAAGGGGAGAAAATCAAAAAGTACCATAATTACACTCCTCTCAGAGCATCCTTGGTCGAGATATACAAAGAAGTATGCCATACAGAAAAAATTCCCCCAGCACGGCCACTCAAAGGCAAAAAGGGAGGAGGAAACCAGAAAGAATATTGCGAATACCATCGAGTCCGAGGACACTCCACAAATGAATGTTTCGACTAAAAAAATATCATAGAAAAATTAGTGAGAGAAGGAAAGTTAGATCGATTCCTGGCTACCCGAGATGATGATCAAAGAAAGAGACGAAGAGATGAGGATACTGAACGAACAGAACGATCATCTCGGACACCAGAAAGACATGTCCACATGATACATGGCGGATTCACAGCAGGTGGGATCTCCAAATCCTCTCGCAAAAGATATCTCAAAGAAGTATATCATGTCGAAGGAAAGGAGGAAGCGCTCAACATCCCAGCAATAACATTCACTAAAGAGGACGCATCCGGCGTCATCGCAGGACACGACGATCCCATGGTCATCACCATCATATTAGCAAACGCCAACCTACACCGCACCTTAATAGACCAAGGGAGTTCTGCCGACTTCTTATTCAAAACAGCCTTTGATAAACTTGGCTTGGAGGAAAAAGAACTTCAAGCATATCCAAATAGTCTGTTTGGACTAGGAGACACCCCGGTTCGACCACTAGGATACATACCACTACATACAACCTTTGGAAGAGGGAACCAATCCAGGACCCTCAAAATAGATTACATCGTGGTCGACGTAAGTTCAGCTTACAATGCTCTCATAGGTCGGACAACACTCAACGAACTCGGCGCGATAGTCTCGACCCCACACCTATGTATGAAATTCCCAACACCAAAGGAGATAGCCACGATAAAAGTAGACCAAAAAATGGCACGTTGTTGTTACAACGAAAGCCTAAACCTCAGAGGCAAAGGAGAAGAGTTCCACACAATCGAGCTAGGCGGAGTCCAACGACGAGAAGAACTTCGTACCCAACCAGAGGGCGAGATAGAAAATATTCAGATCGGGGACACCGCAGAAAAAATAACCAATATCGACACAATCCTAAAAGGAGACTCAAAGGAATTACTAATACAGTTCTTGCGAGATAATGTCGATCTCTTTGCATGGAAAGCCGCAGATATGCCAGGCATAGACCCTAAGCTGATGAATCACAAGTTGGCGGTCTATCCAAGATCTCGGCCGGTACAGCAGAGACGGAGAAAACTTAGGCCAGAACAATCCCAGGCTGTGGAAGAACAAGTACAGGCACTGTTGGAAGCAGGATTCATAAGAGAAGTCAAATACCCATTATGGCTAGCCAACGTTGTCTTGGTGAAAAAATCAAATGGGAAGTGGCGAATGTGCACCGATTACACCGATCTTAACAAGGCTTGTCCAAAGGACCCTTACCCACTCCCAAATATCGACGCTCTGGTAGACGCTTCCGCCGGATATAAATATCTCTCGTTTATGGATGCATACTCGGGATACAACCAGATCCCCATGTACCCGCTAGATCAAGAAAAGACCTCGTTCTTAACACCGAAAGCAAACTACTGCTACATTGTAATGCCTTTCGGTCTCAAGAACGCGAGAGCTACTTATCAAAGGCTAATGAATAAAGTCTTCTCGAATCACATCGGAAAGATCATGGAAGTCTACGTCGACGACATGTTAATAAAAACACAAAGTGAAGAGACATTATTGTCCGACCTGGCCCAAGTATTCGACACCATAAGGAAGCACGACATGCGACTCAATCCAGCAAAATGCACCTTTGCGGTAGAAACATGCAAATTCTTAGGTTTCATGCTCACACAGAGAGGAATTGAAGTAAATCCGGACAAATGTCAGGCCATACTCAACATGAAGAGCCCAACCTGTGTCAAAGAAGTGCAGCAACTCAACGGGAGATTGGCAGCCCTATCCCGATTCTTAGCAGGAGCCGCGATAAGATCTCTCCCCTTCTATGCTACTTTAAGAAAGGGAAGGCAGTTCGAGTGGACGACAGAATGTGAGCAAGCCTTCTAAGACTTTAAAAAGTTCTTAGGACAGCCACCTATCCTCTCCCAACCACAAAAAGGAGAACCACTCATATTATATCTCGTAGTAGGAAGCCGGGCAGTAGCGTCAGCACTAGTCAGAGAAGACAAAAACGGAGAACAACCCGTCTACTTCATTAGTAAAGCACTACAGGGATCCGAGCTGAACTACCAGAGAATAGAAAAAATTGCATATACTCTCATTCTAACATCTAGACGACTCCGCCCTTATTTCCAGGCCCACACCATCAAAGTTCGCACCAACCAGCCCTTGAAAAGAATATTGCAGAAAACAGATTTAGCAGGTAGAATTCTACAATGGGCAGTCGAGTTGTCAGAGTTCGACCTCTAATATGAAGCTCGGATGGCCATTAAGTCACAATATCTGGCCAATTTTATCACAGAATTCACAGATGCCCTGGAAACCCTCACAGAGTGGAATCTCTATGTGGACGGTTCTTCAAATAAAACTGGAAGCGGCGCAGGAGTGATAATTGAAAGCAACCAGGAAACCCAAGTTGAGCTCTCCCTCAAGTTTGGGTTCCCGGCTTCGAATAACCAAGCAGAATACGAAGCACTGCTAGCTGGTTTGAAGCTGGCTGAAGAGGTTGGAGCTCAAAAACTCAACATTTACAGCGATTCGTAAGTTGTCACATCACAAATAATAGGGAGCTACCAAGCCAAAGATCCCACCATGAAAAGGTATTTAGATAAGACCAAGCAACAGCTCGGACAAATCGGGGAATATAAGATATACCACATATCCCGAGAACAAAATGCCCGAGCTGATGCACTCTCAAAACTAGCCAGCACCAAACCAGGGAGCAACAATAGAAGCCTCATCCAGGAAATGTTACAGAACCCGTCAATCTCGGAAGAGGAAAAAGTCCTAGCCATAACAAACCAGGACCAAGGATAGATGACTCCCATAATTAACTACCTCAGAGCTGGAACACTCCCCACAGAAGAAAAAGAGGCAAAAAGGCTAAAAAGGGAGGCACAGTACTACACCATTATAAATAACATCCTGTACAAGAGAGGGATCTCAGTACCACTACTGAAATGCGTACCGACCTCTCACACAAAGGAAGTGTTAGAAGAAGTACACGGCGGCATTTGTGGCAATCACCTTGGAGCACGAGCTCTAGCCAAAAAAGTGCTCCAGGCGAGGTTTTATTGGCCAACTCTATAGAAAGAAGCTACAGAATTTGTAAAGACATGCCCACCATGTCAGAAACATGCCAACTTTCACATCGCCCCACCAGAAGAGCTCATCAGTGTAACTTCCCCTTGGCCGTTTGCAAGGTGGGGGCTCAACCTTCTTGGCCCCTTCCCCCAGGGGTCAGGACATGTTAAATTTCTCATAGTAGGGGTAGATTATTTCACAAAATGGATTGAGGTAGAGCCCCTAGCCAACGCCACCGCCCAAAGAAGCCGGAAATTCCTATATAGAAACATTGTCACAAGGTTTGGGGTTCCACATTCCATCACCACGGACAATGGTACCCAATTCACAGACGCAGGCTTCAGGAGACTAGTAGCCGACTTAAATATAAAGCACCAGTTCACCTCCGTCGAACACCCTCAAGCCACTGGATAGGCCGAAGCCGCCAACAAAGTCATATTGGCTGGGTTGAAACGGAGACTACAAGATGCAAAGGGAGCTTGGGCTGAAGAACTTCCACATGTCTTATGGGCATATCGAACAACGCCACACTCCACCACAAATGAATCACCATTTCAACTAGCATATGGAGTGGAGGCAATGATCCCAGTAGAGATCGAGGAAGGGTCATCCAGACTAGTCCACTACAATGAAGAAGCTAACTCCCAAATTCAGAAGGAAGAACTTGACCTACTACCTGAAATCCAAGAAAGAGCTCGGATCAGGGAAGAAGCACTAAAACGACGGATAGCTTCCAGATATAATCGAAAGGTAGTGCCGAGAAGTTTCGCAGAGAATGATCTCATCTTAATCCGAAATGATATCGGAACAACTTGACCAGGAGAAGGAAAGTTGGCAGCAAACTGGAAAGGACCCTACCGAGTTGTAGAAGTACTCGGGAAGGGCTATTACGGACTGTCCGAACTCAACGGACGAGAGCTTCCCAGATCATGGCACGCTTGTAACCTAAGAAGGTACTACAGTTAGGAAGGTAACAGATCTCATTATTGGATGCACTCTTTTTCCTGAAAAGGTTTTTTAATGAGGCACCAAGTTGAGACCCAGACACTATCCGACTTGAAGGGATGAAAAATTCCCACATGTATATATTTGCACTTTTACTTTGAATAAAGTTTATTTAGATATTTTTACAAGAATTCAAGTCGCATTAATCTGAAGAATTCATCGTCCGATTATAAAGTGACAGGTCGGCAGAAAGTGAAAAACAATTTCACTGCACGACCACGATAAAGACAAACCGTCCGATAAAGGTGAAAGCGCGATTCACCCAAAGGACGATCTAAAGATGCCAACCACTTTCTACAAATCGGCAAAAATGAACACAGAATAATGTAAGAAGTTATCGAAAGCAATCCAAAAAAGAACCTGACGAGGTCTTACGGATAGCTAAAATAATAACTTAAAGACTGGCCGACGTCCAGAAATTGGACCAAGTCAACCCAAGTTATAAGTAAACCCTGGAAAGAGGCCTGGCCAACCCTATTAAAGAGGATTACTTTAACTTAGAAGGGCCCGACCTAACAAAGTCAGCCCAAAAGAAAAAGGTTATAAGAGTAATCCCTGAAAGAGACCTGACAAAGGTCCAAAAAAGAGGATTACAAAAAATAACCTAAAAAGAGATCGACCTAACGAAGTCGATCTCCTACAAAATAAAAAGGTTATAAAAGTAATCCCTGAAAGAGACCTGACAAAGGTCCAAAAAAGAGGATTACAAAAAATAACCTGAAAAGAGATCAACCTAACGAAGTCGATCTCCTACAAAATAAAAAGGTTATAAAAGTAATCCCTGAAAGAGACCTGACAAAGGTCCAAAAAAGAGGATTACAAAAAATAACCTGAAAAGAGATCAACCTAACGAAGTCGATCTCCTACAAAATGAAAAGGTTATAAAAGTAATCCCTGAAAGAGACCTGACAAAGGTCCAAGAAAGAGGATTACATAAATAACCTAGGAAGAGATCGACCTAACGAAGTCAATCTCCTACAAACAAGTTATAAAGTAATCCTCGAAAAGAGACCTGACAAAAGTCCGAGAATGAGGATTATAGAAATAACTTAAAAAGGGGACCGGCGCAAAAGAACCACCGAGAAACAAGTTGGACCCATCAATTACAACCTCAAAGGATCCAAGCTACAAACAATAAAACAAAGCAATCCAAGGAGGTCGAGATGCAAGATTTCAAGCATCAGTAGAAAACGGAAAAGATGCCAAGTCAAAGAATACCTCTTTTACTCTACAAAAGTTATAAAGCCTGAAAGGCCATCAAAACCTACAGTAAAGGGATAACGAGCTACCTCCTGTTTTTCAAAATAAAAAGTTGCTAAACAAGAAACTAGGAAATATCAGCAATTAAATAAAAAAGTTTTAAAAAGCCCACAAGCCGGGCCAACTACATATCCAGAAAGAGATCAGCTAAACATCAGGAGCCTTCTTGGCAACATCAGGACAAGGAGAAGGAGGACGAGTCTGAATCGGCACAGCATCCACAGTTCCATCCTCCCGGTTCAGAATCTGGCAATCCAAGTCAGGCGCAACCAGAGGAACAGAAGAGGCCGACACTTTGGCAGAAGACGCAGGGGGAACAACCTCATCATCATCATCCTTATCATCAGGGACAATCTTGCCATCCCTGACAATGTTATCCAGGCTAAAGGGGGTGAGATTGGCCTCGGGAGCAATGACCCGAACTTGCTCCTTCAAGTTCTCGTAAGCAGCAGTCACGCTGCCAACGAGATGACTTTGGAGCTCGGAATAATCTTCCCGGGCATTGTCGAGCTCCCCCCTCAGGCGCACCACCTCCCGATAGGATGTAACATAACTATCCTTATGCATCATGGCTGTGTCCTCAGCCAATCTCAAAGAAGCTGCCAGTGATTGAAAACTCGCCTTCTTGTTCTCTAAGTCCTTCTCCAGCTTGGCTACCTTTATCTCAAGCTCCTCCTTTATTTCCCTCATCCGATCAAACTCTTGTTTTGCCTCCTCCATAAACGCTTTAGTGGCATGAAGAGGGAGATTCTGAGCAGTCCGATATATGGCAGCCGCCATATATGCCATCTTTACGTGATTTCGAGCCATAAATTCCAAGTGATGGAGGATGGACACATCGTCCATGGAGAGAGCACCATAGGGACCGATTTGCTGATCCACAAACTCAATGGCATTAAAATCAGGAGCATCGAGGTCGAAGGGCTCAGCTGTTTTTTGTTTTTTATTTGGAGGAGCAACAGATGGAGTGGCAGAAGTGGGGCGAGGATCCACCAAACGGACTCGGGGTGTAGGGATCACCTTCTTCACCCCAGGAGAACTCGGCACTAATGGCTTCTCGCGCACTTGGGAGGACCCCTCCCCAGCCGCCTTGGTCGCAACATTTCTGGCAGCAGTTGCCCTCTGCGCCCTCTTAAAAGCTTTCATGGATTCAGTATTCTTCATTGCCTCTGCAAACAAAACAGAAATTAAGCTACAAGTCGGATAAGTCGGAAAGACAGCTACAAGCAACATAAACAGATAATAAAAGAAACACAAGATACCCAGTTCAATTTGAAGAAGAGAATGATTGGTTAGAAATTTCTTTGTGTCAAGATGGGGAGGATGACCCCAGCGTTCTTCTAAGACAGTCACAAAAGCTCGCTCAGCCTCATCCAACATTTCCCACGAATATCTGGAGACCCTCACATCTTTTTGCCATTCCAAGGGAAAAGCAGGTTCGTCGTTTTCATCCAGAAAAAAGGGCGGAGCTCCTTCAACAGCTCGGACCTTGAAAAAGTAGTTTTTAAAATCACGGAATGACTCGTCAAACATGAAAAAGACCTTTTTTCCCTGGGTAGAACGAAAGGAGACCCAAGCCGACTTCTTTTTCACCACACCAGGCTTAGTCAAGACAAACAGATAGAAAAAGAGAGATTGGGAAGCAGAAAGACCAAAACCATTGCACAACAATTGGAAAATTTTTATGAAACCCCAGGAATTGGGGTGAAGTTGAGAGGGGGCAACGTTACAAGACCATAACAGGTCGGTTTCAAATTGAGTAAAAGGAAGGGTGATACCCAGCTGACCGAAGAAAAAATCATAAACATAAAAGAAAGGGCGATCATCAACAACCCGAGTAGAAAAGTAGACCCTCTCGTCAGAAGAGGGAGGGACAAGCTCATAGTTCTTCTCATCACTGGGATTACTACAAACACTATGAAACTGCCTAAGCTGCATATAAAAATCAGAATCAACCAGAGAGACACACATAAGAACCATCGAGTCCACCCAATTGGCTATACCCTCTGGAACCTGGGAAGGCATCTCTACAACGTTATTTCGGGAAGACATGAGGCCAACTAAAACCTACAAAAAGAAAAGAAGAGCGAATTACTCAAAAACATATTGGATAAGGGGCAAAATATCTCGACAGACGAATACACAGAAAAGGAAAAACCCCAAGACTCAAACTGGAAGTCCTGGGGCATCCTTTAGAGGCAGAAATAAGGCAAGGTTTCAAGAAATTCCTACAGCTTACGTCCCAACATTCATCAAACAAGAAAAGAAGGTTTCAAATAATGCAAAGGAAGTAAAAACACAAAAGTCATCTAAGCCACTGTCTTTCTACAGTCTACCAGCAAAAAGTCCAGTCAAACATAAAAAACGCCAAGCAGAAAGTCATCAAAGATACAACCTTTTTTAGAATCAAGCAAAGCCCATCATCGAAGGCGCAATCTTTCTCAGAATCAGACAAGAAAGCAATCTTCAAACAAAGCAAGGAAAAAATGCAGAATTTTCTGGGAATTGGTATTGGTATCAGACAGAGACAACAGAATATGAAAAAGCCCTAAAGAAGCATCAAGCAACAGGAATGACAAAAAGGATCATACAGAAAATGAAGAAACTCCCAGAACACACATTTCAACAACAAATGAGGCGCGACAAAAAAGATTCAAACTTTCCCTAAAAGCAAAATCAAAACATGATCACAAAGCCAAAGCAACGAAAGAGAAAGAAAATACGAATAGAACTCACCTGGAGAAGAGAGAAGCTTCAAAGAAAAGAAGGAGATGCAAAAATGGAAGCTGACCCAAAAATCACCGAGCGACGCCGCAACGCAGGAAAAGCAGAAACGTAGGCGAAAAACAGAGAACGAGAGAACAAAGGAGGAAATTGTGAAGAAGTTACGAAAGAGCAAAGAAGAGAAACTGTTTCTGGGTTTTCAAAAATCAAAATAAAGAGCCAAAGAAAAACAGGGCAATTAATACTAATTAATGAAAGTATTAAACCCTCACATGTTCCCAAAGCGCTGATATAAAAGTGCGCACTTTTAGAGGAAAAACATTCTACATTCAAAGGCTTCTACAAAGGAATCGACAAAATGCTTGAGTTCGGCTTCACTAGAGAAGGACCGAAGTCAAGAACTCGACCTCAAAAAGAAGACCGAGCTCAAGCAGGGGCACTGTTCATACCCTGGGTCGAACTGTTCGACCCGGGATGATTGGTGGCAAAGCGACCGACCTCTTCAGGTCCGACTATCCGACCTCTTCTTAAAGAGATTGGCCAAATCGACAGGAGAGCCCAGTAAAGGGCCCAAATAGAGGAACACGACCCAAATCCAAAGGCAGTTCCAGCCTGCAGAGATAAAGGCGGTTCCTTTAAAGATAAGCTGACTTCACTCAAGATAAAGATAAGATAAGATAACTAACTTATCTTATCAGAAAGGTTAGCCCACACTACTATAAATACACTGGAGCACCCAGGTATAACTCATACTCTGATTCTACATAAAAACATGCTTAATACCCGTGCTAACTTAAGCATCGGAGTCTCTTGCAGGTACCCCCCACCCTCCGGTGGCCAAGGATCAGCAGTGCAGCAAGTCCAACAAGTCGGATATAACAGCTCTGGCAGTCATCAACCAGCCGGACACGCTATCTCAAACCAGTACAGAAGATCTCATCCGAGATCGACCTCCAGTTTCAGGTAACCCTCGGAACAGCAGCCATTCCTAAGATCCGGAAAGTCTAAACCTTGTCTGTGGTATTGCGAGTAAGATTTGGGAAGGGATGACTGTGACGAGCTTCAAACCTGCGAATGTTGGGCGCAGTGACAATGTGCAAAAGGACAAGGGTCCTATTCCGACGCTAGTGGGAACCGACAGATGATTAGCCGTGCGGTAGCCGTACTTGGTATTTTTCATCCGAGACGAGAAATCCGACAGTTGATTAGCCGTGCAGAGATCGTACCTGGTATTTTTCATCCGAGAGGATCATACGGCTTGCCATGGACGGGAGCACGCATGATTGGAAGAAGGCAATAGGAATGCAGAGGTTCAGAAGCAACAAAGCATCTCCAGACGCTTATTTGAAATTTTCACCAATGAATTACATAAGTATCTCTTTTCTATTTTATGTTTTATTTATCTTTTAATTATCAAAACCTCATAACCTTTTGAATCCACCTGACCGAGATTTACAAGATGACCATAGCTTGCTTTAAGCTGACAATCTCCGTAGGATCGACCCTTACTCACGTAAGGTATTACTTGGACGACCCAGTGCACTTGCTGGTTAGTTGTGCGGAGTTGTGAAAAGTGTGAATCACAATTTCGTGCACCATTGTTCAACCTTTCAAAAACCCAAAAATATACTATCTCATAACCAATAGTAGCATACTTCCCTGCAATTCCTTGAGAGACGACACGAGGTTTGAATACTTCGGTTATTATTTTTATTGGGGTTTGTTATTTGTGACAAACAATTTTTTGCATGAAAGGATTCCTTGTTGGTTTAGATACTATACTTGCAACGAGGATTTATTGTGAAATTCTAAACCGTCAAAAATTTGCTCATCAACGACCTTGTACTCTTTCCTTGGATTTACCTTTGTATTGCTAGGAAGAGTGTTGGGAGGTCTCTTAGGTATCCGGCTACTCAACTGACCCACTTGTATCTCCAAGTTTCGAATAGAGGACTGAGTCTCTTGTATAAAGCTATGCATGGTCTTGGAGAGGTTAGAAACTATTGTGGCTAAGTCATAGAGGCTTTGCTGAGGCATCTTCATTTGCTGTTGAGAGGGTTAAAACTGTCTTTTGTTAAACCTATTTTGATTGGTTCCACCCTGATTGTTGTTGAAGCCTTGTTGAGGCCTCTGCTGCTCTCTCCTCCCAAAGTTAAGGTGATTCCTCCATCCCTTATTAAAAGTGTTTCCATATGACTCATTATAGGGATTTCTGGAAGAATTCCCCATGTAATTTACTTCCTTCATGGTGGTCTGAGTAATGTCACCAATGTCCCCTTGAGAATAACTCCCATTCATGTCATAGGATGCTTCTTGTGTGTTGACAGCTGAAACTTGCAGGTGCTGAGGGATCATGCTTATCTGTTGGGACATTAGCTTGTTCTGTTCCAAAATGGCATCTAGTGTATCTACTTCCATGACTCCTCTCTTCTAAGTGGTTCTGATGTTCACTGGGTTCCTCTCAGAAGTGTACATGTACTGGCTGTTGGAAACCATCTCAATAAGCTCGGTTGCCTCCTCAGGCGTCTCCTTCATGTATAGTGAACCACCAGCAAAGTAATCTAGTGACATCTTGTCCATCTCAGAGAGGCCATCATAAAAAATTTCCAGCCTGATCCATTCTGAAATCATGTTAGGAGGGCATCTCCTGATTAGCTACTTGTATCTCTCCCAAGCCTCATAGAGGAACTCTCCCTCTTTTTGTCTAAAGGTCTGGATTTCCACTCTAAGCTTACTCAGCTTCTGGGGGGGAAGAACTTGGTCAGAAATCCAGTGACCACCTTGTACAATGTGTCAGGCTCTCCTTGGGCTGAGAATCCAGCCATAGCTTTGCTCTATCCCTTACAGGAAAAGGAAAGAGCATGAGCTTGTAAACCTCGGGGTTCGCTCCATTCGTCTTGACCGTATCACAGATCTACAGGAAATCAGATATGAACTTGTTGGGGTCCTCCTATGGGAGTCCATGAAACTGACAGTTTTGTTGCACCAGAGTGACCAGTTGAGGCTTGAGCTCGAAATTATTGGCACCAATGGCAGGTATAGATATGCTACGCCTGTAGAAGTCAAATATGGCTGCAGTGTATGATCAGAGCACCTTCCTTACTTCCTCTCCAGCATTTGGATTGTTAGCTGCCATAGTGGTCTCTTCAGCTTCCTTCTCAAAAGATTCCGTAAGATTCTCTCCGGCTTTGTAAGCTAGGGTTTGTTGCAAATGCCGCCTTAAGGTCCTCTCCGGTTCAGGGTCAGAATCAAAGAGGGGTTCCTTGTGCATATTCTTGCTCATAAACAATCAAGAAACAAAAAGAAAAAAGGTGGGAGTCTCTATGTCAAAGTATAGAGGACTACTAGTGAGATATCCTAAAAGAAATAAAATGAGATAAAGTAAGCAATTAACTAAAAAAAATTCGAAACAAGAATGCAAGAATTAACCTAAAATTTTTCGAAAATTAAAAAGAAAAGGTTTAAATTTTTTTCCAAAATTCGAAAAGAAAGAAAGAAAGAAAAACTAAAGAAACACCAAACTTAAAATTTGAATTTAAATAAAAATTAAAACAACTAAAATAAAATTCAAAAATCAAGGAAAAGATAAATAAGATAAAGATCGAACATCAAGAAAGATAAACAAGATATGATTCAAAAATTAAAAAGAAAATTGATTAAACCAAAAAGAGAAAATCACTAAAGGGACCTCAAACTTAAAAATTGAAATCAAATAAAAAGAAGATAGCCAAAACAAAAGTAAAAAAATTTAAATTTAAGGGAAAGATAAATAAGATAATAATTGAAAAATAAGAAAGATTTTGAAAATCAAAAGAAAGATAATTAAACAAAAACTAATAAAAGTACCTAATCTAAGCAATAAGACAACCGGTTGTTGTCAATCACGAACAATCCCCTGCAACGACGCCAAAAACTTGGTGCACGAAATTAGAACTCGCACAACTTTATCGGCAAGTGCATCGAGTCATCCAAGTAATACCCCAGGTGAGTGAGGGTCGATCCCACGAGGATTGTCGGACTGAGCAAGTTATAGTTATCCTGTTGGACTTAGTCAGGCAGATAGTAAAAGATGGTTGTTGTTGAAAACACATAAAACAAGATAATAAAGAAAGCAGTAAAGAATTGGTGTAAAATCAGTATAAGAAAAACAATTAAGGTATCAGAGATGATTATCTTTCCAGATTAAAACTTCTTACAACTATTTTAAAAATGAATGATTCATTCTATGGCAAACTGTAAGTGATTAAACCTAATTCCTTAGCAAAGGCCTTAATCACCCCAGATCTCGGCTGAACAGATGTTTCCATGTCCCCAACAAGTTGTGGATTAGCCATCTAGGAGGTGTGTTCTCAAGCTGTAGTTCAGGCGACCTTGGTCAGAGTATCACAAGAACTCATGTAGAAAAAAGGTCATACTTTCATTCCACTCAGTTTCATTAAATTAAGAAAGAGACACACCTTAGAATTGAATCAAACATATATTAAAATAGAAAAGTAATTTAATGCATAGAAATAAACAAAGCTCCTAACCTTAACTAGGAGGTTTAGTTGCTCATAACTTTACAAAGAAAATACGTTTTTGAAAAGATGCAGAAGGAAGAAGACTCTCCCTAAACCTAATTGATCTTTTCCTTTAGATACTGTTCCGAGGGTTACCTAAAACTGTAGGTTGATCTCGGACGAGATCTTCTATACTGGTCGGAGATGACGTGTCCGGCTGATGGGTGGCGGCCGAAGCTGTCGTGTCCGACCTATTGGACTGGCTGCACGGCTGATCCTTAGTCACCGGAGGGTGGGGGTACCTGCAAGAGACTCCGATGCTTAAGTTAGCATGGGTATTAAACAGGTTTTTAGTAGAATTAGAGTATGAGTTATACCTGGGTACTCCAGTGTATTTATAATGGTGTAGAGTGACCTTTTTAGATAAGATAAGTTAGTTATCTTATCTTATCTTATTTTTGAGTGAGGTCATCTTATCTTCAAGGGAACTGCCTTTATCTCTGTAGGCTTGGGCTGCCTTTGGATTTGCGTCGTGTTCCTCTGTTTGGGCCCTTTACTGGGCTTTCCTGTCGAATTGACCGAGCTCTTTAAAAAGAGGTCAAATAATCTGACCTGCGGAGGTCGGTCGTTTTGTCGCTATCATCCCAGGTCGGACAGCTCGACCCAGGGTATGAACAGTTCCCCTGCTCGAGCTCGGTCTTTCTTTGGGAGGTCGAGTCTTAAATTTATCACTTCGATCCTTTTCTGGCGAGGCTGAGCTCGGGCATCTGTCGACTTCTTCTTTGTAGAGTCTTCTTTTTGAATGTGGAACATTTTCTTTATTTAAAGCGCGCACTTTGTATTAGCGCCTTGTTCTTGGGAAGGCGCAAGGGTTTAATACCCTCATTAATTAGCTTTTAATGCCTCGTTCCCCTTGGCTTTTTATTTTGAACTTTACACACAAAAACGGTTTCTCTTCTCCGTTTTTACTTGTAACTTCCCTTTTCCTTCTCCCTTTCTATTTCCTGAAGTTTTGCGGTTTTCACATTTCTTCCCTGCGACGTCCTTTGGTGATTTCTTGGTGTTTTTCTTTTCTCGAGAGGCGATTCTATTCTACGTCTTCGATCTTCTATGAAAACTTTTTCCTTTGTGAGGCTAGCTCTCTTGCCCTGGCGGCCTCTGTGAGGTTGGCCGAGGACACTGCATTGAGGCATAAAGACAGTTATGTCACATCCTATCGGGAGGTGATGCGTCTGAGGGAGGAGTTGGAGTCTTCCCGGGTTGATTACTCCAAGCTCCAAGGTCACCTTGTCGGCAGCGTAAATGCTGCTTATGAGAACCTAAAGGAGCAGGTTCAAGTTCTTGCTCCTGAGATTGACCTTGCACTCTTCAGCTTAGACAATATTGTGAGGGATGGTAAGATTTTCCCCGACGACCCAGATGATGATGATGTCGGACCTCCCTCTGCGCCTGATGCCAAAGTGTCGACTTCAACAGTTCCTCCGTCTGGGGTCGTTCATCCAGAATTAGATCCTGATTACCAAATTCTGAATAGGGACGATGGTACAGTAGATGCAGTGCCTCTCCAGGCTCGCCCACCTTCCCCCCGTACTGAAGCTACCGAGAAGCCTTATGATGTTTGACTGAATTTCGTATCTGTTTGTGTATATTGCCCGACTTGTGGGCTTTTAAACTCTTTATTAATGTTTTGCTAGCTGTTGACACTTCTTAGTTGCTTGTTTAGCAACTTTATTTTGAAAAACAAAAGTAGCTTCCATGCTTTTGGGGCAGATTTTGGTGGCCTCTGAAGCTTGTTATATCTTCGCATTTTTATATCATGGTTATTTGCGCTGGACTTGGCATCTTTCTGGGTTTTGAGAATGTTAGAGCCTTGCTGTTCGACCTCCTTTGCTCTTGTAGCTTTGATTCCTTTGAGGCTAAAAATCCTATTTTGTGTGGACCTTTCGTGAGGTCTCTGCCAAGTGTAGCTTTCGCACTTTTGTGTGGGTCGACTTCGTCATATCGGGTCCTTCCCGACATCGTTATGTCGTATCCAGTTATTTTGTAATCCTCTTTCTTGGAGTTTTGTTCAAGTCTCTTTTAGGGATTACTTCTATAACTTTATGTTTTGGGCCGACTTCTTCGTGTCGGGCCTTTTTGAGTTATTTTGTAATCCTCTTTCTTGGACTTTTGTTCAAGTCTCTTTCAAGGATTACTTCTATAACTTTATGTTTTGGGCCGACTTCTTCGTGTCGGGCCCTTTTGAGTTATTTTGTAATCCTCTTTCTTGGACCTTGTTCAGGTCTCTTTCAGGGATTACTTCTATAACTTTATGTTTTGGACCGACTTCGTCATGTCGTGCCCTTCTAAGTTATTTTTTTAATCCTCTTTTTTGGACCTTGTTCAGGTCTCTTTTAGGGATTACTTCTATAACTTTTATATTTTGGGCCGACTTCGTCATGTCGTGCCCTTCTAAGTTATTTTTGTAATCCTCTTTTTTGGACCTTGTTCAAGTCTCTTTCAGGGATTACTTCTATAACTTTTATATTTTGGGTCGACTTCGTCATGTCGTGCCCTTCTAAGTTAAAGTAATCCTCTTTTATAGGGTTGGCCAGACCTCTTTCCAGGGTTTACTTATAACTTGGTTTGAGTTGGTCCGACTTCTTAACGTCGGCCAGTCTTTTAAGTTATTATTTTACAATCCATTAGGACCTCGTCAGGTCCTTTCTCCGTATCACTTTCGATAACTTCTTGCATTATTCTGTTTTCATCTTTGCCGATTTGTGGAAGGTGGATTAAACCCTCGTTTAGTCGACCTTTAGATGAATTTGGTTTTCATCTCTGTTGGTCTTTATCGTGATTGTGCAGTGAATTTGTTTCACTTTCTGCCAATCTGTCACTTTATAATCGGATGATGAATGTTTCAGATTAATGCGTCTTGAAGACTTGTAGAACGTCTAATATATTTTATTTAAAATGAAAAATGAAAATATGTACATATAGGGTTTTAATCCTTTTGAGTCGGATAATTTCTGGATCTCAACTTGGTGTCTCATTAAAAAACCTTTTCAAGAAAAAGAGTGCATCCTATGATGAGATCTTTTACCTTCTCTAACTATAGTACCTTCTTAGGTTGCAGGCGTGCCACGACCTAGGAAGTTCTCGTTCGTCGAGTTCGGCTAGTCTGTAGTAGCCCTTCCCAAGTACTTCTATGACTCGGTAAGGTCCTTTCCAGTTTGCTGCCAGCTTTCCTTCTCCGGGTCGAGTTGTTCCAATATCATTTCGGATTAGGATGAGATCGTTCTTAGCAAAACCTGTTGGCACTACCTTTTGATTATATCTAGAAGCCATTCGACGTTTTAGTGCTTCTTCCCTGATCCGAGCTCTTTCTTGGATTTCAGGAAGTAGGTCGAGCTCTTCCCTTTGAAGTTGGGAGTTGGATTCTTCATTGTAATGGACCACTCTAGGCGACCCATCCTCGATCTCTACTGGGATCATTGCTTCCATTCCGTATGCTAATCGGAAGGGTGATTCATTTGTGGTTGAATGCGGCGTCGTTCGATATGCCCATAGGACTTGTGGAAGTTCTTCGGCCCAAGCTCCCTTTGCGTCTTGTAACCTCCGTTTTAACCCGGCCAATATGACTTTGTTAGCAGTTTCGGCTTGTCCATTGGCTTGGGGATGTTCGACAGATGTGAATTGGTGCTTTATGTTCAAGTCGGCTACTAATTTTCTGAAGCCTGCATCTGTGAATTGAGTGCCATTGTCTGTGGTGATGGAGTATGGAACCCCGAACCTTGTGACAATATTCCTATATAGGAATTTCCGGCTTCTTTGAGCAGTGGCATTGGCTAGGGGCTCTGCCTCGATCCACTTTGTGAAATAGTCTACCCCGACTATGAGGAATTTAACCTGTCCCGATCCCTGGGGAAAGGGTCCGAGAAGATCGAGTCCCCATTTTGCAAATGGCCAAGGTGAGGTTACACTGATGAGCTCTTCTGGCGGGGCGATGTGAAAGTTAGCATGTTTCTGGCATGGTGGACATGTCTTTACAAACTCTGTAGCTTTCTTTTGTAGAGTTGGCCAGTAAAATCCCGCCCGGAGTACCTTTTTGGTGAGAGCTTGTGCTCCGAGATGATTGCCACAAATGCCGCTGTGTACTTTCTCTAAGACTTCCCTTGTGTTGGAGGTCGGCACACATTTTAACAATGGTATTGAAATCCCTCTTTTGTATAGGGTGTTGTTTATGATAGTGTAGTATTGTGCCTTCCGTTTTAACCTCTTTGCCTCCTTTTCATCTGTGGGGAGTGTTTCTGTTTTGAGGTAGTTAATTATGGGGGTCATCCATCCTTGATCCTGACTTGTTATGGCTAGGACTTTTTCCTCTTCCGAGATTGACAGGTTCTGCAGCATTTCCTGGATGAGGCTTCTATTGTTGCCCCCTGGTTTGGTGCTGGCTAGCTTTGAGAGTGCGTCAGCTCGGACGTTTTGTTCGTGGGGTATGTGGCGGATCTTATCCAAATACTTTCTCATGGTGGGATCTTTGGCCTGGTAGCTCCCTGTTATTTGCGAGGTGACTACTTATGAGTCGCTGAAGATGTTAAGTTTTTGAGCTCTAACCTCCTTAGCCGGCTTCAAACCAGCTAGTAGTGCTTCATATTCCGCCTGGTTATTTGAGGCCGGGAACCCGAATTTGAGGAAAAGCTCAATTTGGGTTCCTTGGTTGCTTTCAATTATCACACCCGCGCCGCTTCCAGTCTTATTCGAGGAGCCGTCCACATAAATATTCCATTCTATAGGGGTCCCTGGGGTGTCTGTAAATTCTGCAATGAAGTTGGCTAAGTATTGTGATTTAATGGCTGTCCGAGCTTCGTATTAGAGGTTGAATTCAGACAACTCAACTGCCCATTGTAGGATTCTGCCTGCTAGATCTGTTTTCTGCAATATCCCTTTTCTAGGCTGGTTGGTCTGAACCTTAATGGTGTGAGCTTGGAAGTACGGGCGGAGATGTCGAGATGTTAGTATGAGCGCATAGGCAAATTTTTATATTTTTTTGGTAGTTCAACTCGGATCCTTGTAGCACTTTACTAATGAAGTATACAGGTTGTTGTCCTTTGTCATCCTCTCGAACTAGTGCTGAGGCTACTGCTCGACTTCCTACCGCGAGGTGTAATACGAGTGGTTCTTCCTCTCGTGGCCGAGTTAGGATAGGTGGTTGTCCCAGGAAACTTTTGAAATCCTGGAAGGCTTGCTCGCACTCTGTTGTCCATTTGAACTTTTTTCCTTTCCTTAGAGTGGCGTAGAAAGGGAGAGACCTTATTGCTGATCCCGTTAGAAATCTGGATAAGGCCGCCAACCTCCCGTTGAGTTGTCGTACCTCTTTGACACAAGTTGGGCTCTTCATGTTGAGTATAGCCTGGCATTTATCCAGATTTGCCTCGATTCCTCTTTGTGTTAGCATAAAACCCAAGAACTTTCCAGCTTCTACTGCAAAGGTGCATTTTACAGGATTGAGTCGCATGCCATGCTTCCTTATAGTGTCGAACACTTGGACCAAGTCGGACAATAATGTCTCTTCACTTTGTGTCTTTATCAACATGTCGTCCACATAGACTTCCATGATTTTTCCGATATGGTCTGAAAAGACTTTGTTCATTAGCCTTTGATAAGTTGCTCCCGCGTTTTTAAGACTAAAAGGCATTACGATGTAGCAATAGTTTGCTTTTGGTGTTAGAAATGAGGTTTTTTCCTGATCAGGTGGATACATTGGGATTTGGTTGTATCCAGAATATGCATCCATAAACGAAAGGTATTTAAATCCGGATGAGACATCCACCAGAGCGTCGATACTTGGGAGTGGATAAGGATCTTTTGGGCAGGCTTTGTTGAGATCGGTGTAGTCGGTGCACATTCGCCACTTCTCATTAGATTTTTTCACCAAGACGACGTTGGCTAGCCATAGTGGGTACTTGACTTCTCTTATGAATCTTGCCTCCAGTAATGCTTGTACCTGTTCTTCCACAGCTTGGGATCGTTCTGGCCTAAGTTTTCTTCGTCTCTGCTGTACCGGCCGAGATCCTAGATAGACCGCCAACTTGTGGCACATTAGTTTGGGGTCTATGCCTGGCATGTCTGCAGCTTTCCATGCGAAGAAATCGACATTATCTCGTAAGAACTGTACTAGTGATTCTTTTGCGCCTCCTTGTAGGATCGTGCCAATATTAGTTATTTTGTCCGAGGTGTCTCCGATCTAGACTTTCTCTACTTCACCTTCGAGCTGTGGATGAAGTTCTTCTCGTCTCTGAACTCCACCAAGCTCAATTGTATAGAATTCTTCTCCTCTGCCTCTAAGGTTTAGACTTTCGTTATAACAGCGGCGAGCCATCTTTTGATCTGCTTTTATTGTAGCTATCCCTTCTGCAGTTGGAAATTTCATGCATAGATGCGGAGTTGAGACTATTGCGCCGAGTTGATTTAAGGTTGTCCATCCTATTAAGGCATTGTAGGCGGAACTCACGTCGACCACGATGTAGTCTATTTTGAGTGTTCTAGATTGGTTTCCTTTTCCGAAGGTTGTGTGTAGTGGCACGTATCCCAATGGTTGTACTGGGGTATCTCCCAGTCCGAACAGGTTGTTGGGTATGCTTTAAGCTCTTTTTCTTCTAAGTCGAGCTTGTCGAAGGCAGTTTTGAATAAGATGTCGGCGGAGCTCCCTTGGTCTATTAATGTGCGATGGAGATTGGCGTTTGCCAGTATGATGGTGATGACCATGGGATCGTCGTGTCCCGAGATGATATCGGATGCATCTTCCTTGGTAAACGTAATTGCAGGGATGTTGGGCGCTTCCTCCTTTCCTTCGACATGATATACTTCTTTAAGATATCTTTTGCGAGATGATTTGGAGATTCCTCCTCCTGCAAATCCTCCGTGTATTATATGAACATGTCTTTCTGGTGTACGAGGTGATCGCTCTGTTCGCCCAGCCTTTTCATCCCTCCTCCTTTTTCTTTGTTCCTTGTCTCGGGTGGCCAAATACCGATCTAGTTTTCCTTCTCTTACTAACTTTTCTATGACGTTCTTTAGATCGAAGCATTCGTTGGTGGAATGTCCACGGACATGATGGTATTCGCAATACTCGTTTCGGTTTCCTCCTCCTCTTTTGCCTTTGAGTGGTCAAGCTGGGGGTATTTTTTCTGTGTGGCAGACTTCTTTGTACACGTCCACAAGAGACACCCGAAGGGGGGTGTAATTATGATATTTTTTAATTTTTTCCCCATGTCGGTATTCCTTCTTTTTGGGCTCTTTATCTTTATCTCGGTAGGAGAATCCGGATTTTGAGGTTTCTCCTAGCCGAGAATTTTCTTCCATGTTGATATACTTCTCTGCCCGTTCGTGTACTTCATCCAGGGATGTGGGGTATTTCTTTGATATAGATTGACTGAAAGGTCCCTCTCGTAGACCATTGATGAGGCCCATGATGGCGGCCTCTATTGGTAAACTTTGTATGTCTAGGCATGTTTTGTTGAATCTCTCCATGTAGTTGCGAAGACTTTCCCGATCTCCTTGCTTGATTCCTAGTAGACTGGGGGCGTACTTAGCTTTGTCTTTTTGGATGGAGAATCTGGCCAGGAACTTTTTGGCTAGATCATCAAAGCTTGAGATGGACTTTGGAGGTAGGTTGTCGAACCATCTGATTGCTGTCTTTGTGAGAGTTGTTGGAAAAGCTTTGCAACGGACTGCATCTGAGGCGTCGGTGAGGTACATTCTACTTCTAAAATTGCTGAGGTGATGGTTGGGGTCTGTAGTGCCATCGTACAAGGTCATGTCCGGAAGTTTGAAGTTCTTAAGAATTTTGGCCTTCATCCCTAGTGAATGGATCTTGATCTTTGCGTGGGCTATCCTCAGGGGTGGATCGAGTAGCTTTGGCTTTGAGATCAGCTTCGAGTTTTAGAAGTTTATCTTCTAATTCTCGACGTCGCCTTACTTCTCTCTGTAGATCCTTCCCGACTTCCAGTTGATGATGGGTTTCTTTTTCAAGTTGCTTTAAACGATCTTGAAGTGCTTCTATCACTCCCGGATTTGATGAATTTTTGTCCCCGTTGGATTCCGGAGTATCTTGTAGCGTAGTGTCCGCGTTTTTATGCGGTGTTCTATCCTCTAGATCTGAATCATGGTCGTTGTCGTGATCATCCGCCATGGTGATGGGATGACTTCCAAGTTCCCCAGAAACAGCGCCAATGTTCCGAGGGTTACCTGAAACTGTAGGTTGATCTCGGACGAGATCTTCTATACTGGTCGGAGATGACGTGTCCGGCTGATGGGTGGCGGCCGGAGCTGTCGTGTTCGACTTGTTGGACTGGCTGCACGGCTGATCCTTAGTCACCGGAAGGTGGGGGGTACCTGCAAGAGACTCCGATGCTTAAGTTAGCATGGGTATTAAACAGGTTTTTAGTAGAATCAGAGTATGAGTTATACCTGGGTGCTCCAGTGTATTTATAATGGTGTAGAGTGACCTTTTTAGATAAGATAAGTTAGTTATCTTATCTTATCTTATTTTTGAGTGAGGTCATCTTATCTTCAAGGGAACCGCCTTTATCTCTGTAGGCTTGGGCTGCCTTTGGATTTGGGTCGTGTTCCTCTGTTTGGGCCCTTTACTGGGCTTTCCTGTCAAATTGACCGAGCTCTTTAAAAAGAGGTCGGATAATCTGACTTGCGGAGGTCGGTCACTTTTTTTAAAAGATATTATTTTAAAATAAAAATTACAAAGATAAGATAAGATAATCCTAAGAGGTGCTAAATTCACTTTGGGGGCCCAATAGCATGTGAAATGAGCTGCTTGCTGGTGTTCAATGCCAGGATTGGGCGTTGAACGCCAGAGAAGGGGAGTGCATTCTGGTTCCTTGCCCCCTGGCTAGCGTTGAACGCTAGGTTGGGTGTTCAGTGGTCAAGGGGGAGCTGTCAGCATTTTCCTTTCTTGCTCCAGGCTTCTCCAAGCTGCTCCGATTTTTACCTAAAATCATAAAAACATAAGAAAAACTCAAAGTAGCATCCAAAGGTGAATTTTGCACTAAATTATAATAGAACATAATAAAATCTAACTAAAAACAATATAAAAATAACTAGAAAAAGGGTATAAAATGCTCACGCATCAGCAGCGTCTGACTTTTTTTGGAGCCGAGGTATCGCCATCCAAGTTTCTCGTGAGGAGGTGGGGGTTGGTACTTACAAGAGATTCCGATGCCTAAGTTAGCATAGGTTTTAAACAGATTTTTTGTAGATTAGGTTCTTAAATACACCTGAGAGTCTCAATGTATTTAAAGTAGGAGTAATAACCACCTTAAGAGTAGTTCCACCTTTGATGGTGGATGGCCATTCCCGTTTTCTAGGAAAGTCATTGAGATATTCCATCTAGATAAGTGGGAGATATCTTAGGAGTTAGTTGCTGATTTATCCAAGTAGGACTACTGTCGTCATGCCAGACCTCTATGAGGTCGGGTAAAAATAGAAGAAGCCATCCTTTGGATGAGCTTTTCTTTGTTTTGGGTTTGGCTTAATATTTTTGGGCCAGGGTTTGAATAGTGCCCCTGCTTAAGTCCGAGCTTTTTATAAGGTCGGGGTCGAGCATTTTGTTGATTTGGGATGTTGACATGTTACGTTGTATAAGCCTCCTTTTTAGGACAGGTCGGATACTCGACGTGTTTTTAAAGTTTGAAACATTACGTCTTTTCGTCATGCAGGTTGACGTGGCGAAAATTGGCGAGTTAAGAAATTGTTATAAGAGATACGTTGCAAGTACAATTCTTAACCAACCGAAAATCCACTTATCAATTTAGAAGGGGTTGTCAGAAAATTAAAATTAAAATACTGGGAGTATGAATCCCAGGTCGTCTCCCAACGAGTTGCAGGAAGGTGTGCTATTTTATTAATCAGATGTTTTCTAAAAATGGTTGAGTTGATAAACAGGAAATTAAATCAGAGAATTTATGTAATTTAAATAAAAACCTTGACCGGGAGTAGATTAGTTGGAAGCCCTATCCTTGATGGAGTTCTCTCAAGATAAAAGTGATAATTAAAGGTTGCCTGCTCAGTTATCCTCTACCAGGTAAAGGAAAGTTAAGCAAGTTGGAAGTCAATTTCTATTCACAAGTTCTAATCCTCTCCCTTGGGAAGGACTAGTGTTAGTGATTAGAGGGCGACCCAACGCGAAACCCAACTATAATTTTACTCTTGAGCATCCAACTCAAGGTCCTCCTGTCAATCAACTCCCAATCAAGTTATAGAACTACTCGCTTATTATGATTGTAAAATCCACAAAATAAGAAAGGGAAATATTGAAAGACATGATAAATAATAATCAAAGGGATCAATTAAAAATAAAAATAGTTCTTGTATTAATAAATTCTAAAAATAATCCAATAATAATTCTGAGTAAATAAAGGACATGGAAGAGTAAGTGACAAGTAAGGAAACAAACTAGAATGACGAAGTCTTGACGGAAGTAATAACTCTTCTCAATATCCCAGTCCAAAAAGCAATAAAATCAAAATCCTAAGAACTATGAATGTGTAGAGAGAAAACCTAAAGGAGGAGTAAAAATTAGATCTAAAACCAAAATTATGCGAAATGAATGTTGTTCTCTGGTCTCTGCATGTTTCCTGGCTCTAATATCCTTTTCTGGGCCGAAAACTGGGTCAAAACAAGGCCCAAAATCGCCCCCAGTGAATTCTGCAGATCGCACATGTCACGCGATCGCGTCATTCACGCGTTCGCATCATCCGGCGTTTTGCCTTGCCACGCGTGCGCGTCGTCCACGCCTTCACATCACTTTTGCAGTTTCCAATCCGCGCGGTCGCGTGAGCCATGCGTCCGCGTCACTGCAATTTCCTCTATGTCGCGCGGTCGCGTGAGCCATGCGTTCGCGTCACTTCTCGCTGGTCATCTCCTCAATTTCTTGTGTTCCTTCCATTTTTGCAAGCTTCCTTTCCAATGTCCAAGTCATTCATGCCCTATAAAGCCTGAAACACTTAACACACAGAGCACGTCATCGAATGGAATAAAGGAGAATTAAAATACAAAATTAAAAGTCTCTAGGAGATAAGTGGGTAAAGATTTGATAAAACCGCACAATTAAACACAATATAAACCATAAAATAGTGGTTTATCAACCTCCCCACACTTAGTCATTAGCATGTCCTCATGCTTAGTTGAAGGAGATAAAATAAATGAGTAGGAACATGTAAAACTCATGCAATGCAATGCAACCTATATATGTGAATGCAACTATATGATTCTTGTCCACTTGGTCAAAGGTAAATAAGCTCTTCAAGACAATCACAGATCAAATTCCACTAATTCAATTCTTATACAGTAAGAACAGATAAAAATGCAAGAAGGTAGCTCATGAAAGCAGGGAACATAGAACTTAAGCATTGAACCCTCACTGATGATGTATGTATACTCTAATCTCTCTAGTGTATAGGGCAATCACTCTATCCTTTTCTAATCAAGCTTTCTATTTTTTGTTCTTCACCTAACCAATCAACAACAATTAATATACCAATGCAAACATCATGAGGTATTTTCAAGGTTGTAATGGGGCCAAGGTATGGGTAAGGGTACATATATGGCTAAGTAAGCTTATAAATTGAATCTTTAATTAACCCAAGCTTTCACCTAACACACATATATATTCTTTATAGCTTAAATTTCACACTTAGCTACCCAAAATTTTCTTTTCACATTCCTTACTCATGTATCAACTTTTATTTTAATTTTATCATACATGCATTGATATTTGAATTCTTAACTTAACATTGGGGTAATTTTGTCCCCTTATTTGATTATTGGATTTTTTTAAACATAAATATAAACGTAGTTTATCAATGCACATAGATTTAAAATTTTTATAGTTTTACATGAGTAGGCACCCAAATTTCCCATTATATTATCATGACACATTCCCTTATTATCTTTTGTTCCCACAATTTCCCATACTTAATTGACACGCAATTTTATCTTAAACTAACCAAAGATTCAATTGGGATATATAATTGTTTTTTCGCTTAAGGTTAGTGATGTGGTGATATACAGAACAAATAGGATTTAAAGGCTCAAAGTGGCTACAAAGGTAATTGAAAGGGTAGGCTTATTTTGGATAAGTGAGTTAAACAAATAATGGCCTCAATCATATGCAAGCATATAAATATATTAAACATTGGACATATATGATGAAACAAAATATAAATTACAATCATAGAGAAGTAAACACACAAGAATAAAATAATTATGGTTAAATAATGTAACCATGTATAAAGGCTCAAATCTCACAGGTTGTGTGTTCTTTAGCTCAAAAACCATGTTCCAAATACAACTTCAAGCAGATTTAACATAAAAGTTTAGATTAAAATCAGTGAAATTTTGTTCTAAAAATAGGGTCTTAGAAGAAACTTATTGTCTTTTCAATCAAGCAGAACATGCATGCAACTAATCTATTACTATGCAATTTATCCTATTCTACAAAAGAAAAACTAACTAAATATCCTATTTTATTGGTTTTAGGGAAGAGAATTTACCTTCGGAAGTCAGGTACTGACCGACCTCCCCACACTTAAGGCTTTGCACCGTCCTCGGTGCCATCTATCAGGAACAAAGGTGGGCTGGTAGCAGTATCTCCATAGTCGGGACCGTCATGGCTCCCTGTGCTGGTAAAGGAAGTGGAGTCCGGGGTATCTGAGTCTCTGTATTTTCCCTTAAGTAGCTCCTTGAGGTATGTGAATCGGCGCTTGTTACCAAGGCGGGAAAAGGTAAGTTGCTTGCGATTTGTACGTGTCCCATAGCATTCCGGATGTGTCTTGGTAGGTTCAGAGGTTGATCTGTAAGGATGCACCATAGTAGAACGGCCATGTCTGCAGTGAAGGAGGACTCATGAGTGCTCGGAAATACGTAATGGGACATAATCAGTGCCCATACGCGAGCCTCCAAGGTAAGTGCGGAAGCCAATATTCCCTTAGGACGGGAATGATAGTATCTATAAATCCATCTGCTGTCAGGTAGTGCGATAACCCTGAGAACAGCGTCCCAATCGAATTGGTACATCTGGCGCTTGAGTGCGGCTTCTTGAAATGCGTCCAGTCCTTCTGGAGTAGGGGGAAAATCTAAAGCTCGTTGAATGGCCTCTTCTGTAATGGGGACTTGCTTCTGACGGACATAGACAGACTGCAGGATTGGTAGGTGAAAATTGGAGTAGAAAACGACTACCCAAGAAAGATTAACCTGCCGTGGCTGTCTCCGTAGGAATCTCCATTATCTTCGTTCAATTTGCGGCTCAACAAATTCAACAATACGGGTCGGGAGGATAAGAAGGTATTCGTTGTTGTAACTCCTTTCTGCCAGGATGGGGAACATCTGCTCACAGAAGCGATTAGAAAATCGTGCAGTTTCCTTTGCTGGAAAAGCTTTCTCTTTTTCATCAACCTTTATAGTCCTCTTAATTCTTTTTGTTGAGGATTTTACTGCAGTTGAAGATGGCTCTGCCACTAATGCTCTCTTTGTTCCTCTTCTTGCTGGTGGTTTGGGAGTAGCTTTCTCTTTGCCTTTCTTGGTGGCCATCCTAAAAGGGAGAAAAGAGAAAGTATGTCAAAATGTCATGGGATAGAGCAAGGAAGAGGGTGGGTAAGGTGGTAATCAATGCACATTAAAAGATGAATGAGGATAACACATGGTCACGACTACATGTGAAAAATCATAAATGGAAATATAGTAGGTGCATATGATGACAATTAAATGCAAGGTGTTTATTAACATGCAGGCAAAGGCATGAGTAGCATAGATCAAGCATTTAACGTCCCAGTGAGATTACCAAGCCTTTCAAACTAATAACCTGTTTGTAACAACAATTATATTAAATTAATAAAATATAAAAAGGGGTTTTGTGAAAAGCAAGCATTTAGAATAGTAGAATAAAAGAAATCTAAAAATAGTGCACAATGCCATACGGACATTTTCACAAACACATAGCATACATGGTAAATAAGCTATTGAAAGTATTAAATTGAACATGCAAGCAACCCTTTTAAAAAGTAAAATATAATTGTCAAATAATTCCTGAATAATTCACAAGCAAATCATAGGAAATAATAGTGACCCAAATAAATTTCCAACACCAATTAAAAGAAAAATAAAGAAAAAGAAAACATGGATAATGCAAGAAAAAAGAAAAGAAAAAGATAACATAAAAAAAGAAGAATAGAAAAGTAAGGAGGGAGGAAGAAAAGAAAAACCTTGTTAATGGTGGTGAGAGAGAGAAAAAGTAGAGAGTGAGAAAGAAGGAAGAAGGAAGAAGGAAGAAATAAGGAGGGAAAAGAAAAAATAGGATTTGGGGAAGAGAAAGATAAGATATTTTGGCAGATTAGGTTAAGCTGTGTAGCGCAAGCGACGCGGACGCGTGGGGTACGCGTTCGCGCGGTTAGCGTTTAGATGGGTCGACGCGGTCGCGTCGGTCACGCGGACGCGTGACTCGTTTTGTGCTACTGGCGCGAGAGCAGCCTCGCGCTCGTACAACTCTCTGTTCGAGACCTTGTTTTGCCAAATTTTTGGGTGACGCGGTCGCATGGTTGACGGCGATCGCGTGGGTGGCCAATATTGGGAGATGACGCGGACGCGTGGGACACGCATTCGCGTGGTAGGGACTGTGTGTCCAGCGCCAGTCCAGCACCACTCCAGCACAACTTTTGGCCATGCACCTTTTTGACGTCAATTTTCAGGTCACGCATTAACGTGGGTGACGCGGATGCGTCGGCTACGCGGTCGCATGGGTTGATTCGTGCTAAAAGCACGCCTCCAGCCACACTCTCGCGTGACTTTCTGTTCGATTTCTTATTCTTTCTGAGCCACCTACGACGCGGACGCATCGGCGACGCTGTCGCGTGCTCTCCCTCTTTCTTTTTTTTTTAAAAAAAAATAAAAATATGCAAATGCAGATGCAAGCTAAATGTGCTAATAAAGAGAAGAGTTATTGAAAAAGAAAACTAAGAATTAAGAAAGGAACGATCATACCATGGTGGGTTGTCTCCCACCCAGCACTTTGCTTTAACATCCTTAAGTTGGACGCTCCACTAGCTCAGTCTTCTACTGTGGGTGGATCCTCCAAGAGGAAGATCTCTAGCTCCTTGGGTTTCGCCTTTGCCCCATGATATAGTTTCAGGCTTTGTCCATTAACTTTGATGAATTCAGAGCTTGAAGGATGACTCAGGTTGAAAACTCCGTGTGGATCAACCTTCTCCACTCTATATGGACCTTCCCATCTTGATCTTAACTTGCCTGGCATGAGTCTCAGTCTAGAGTTGTAAAGGAGGACAAAGTCCCCAGGTTGGAACTCTCTCCTCTTGATGTGCTTATCATGCACAGCCTTCATCTTTTCCTTGTACAGTCTTGAGTTCTCATAAGCTTCTAGGCGTAGGCTCTCTAATTCCTGCAGTTACAACTTTCTCTCAGTTTCGGCCTTCTCAAATTCCATATTGCATTCCTTCACTGCCCAAAAGGCTTTGTGCTCTACCTCTACTGGAAGGTGACAGGCCTTTCCATAAACTAAGCGGAAGGGACTCATCCCAATGGGTGTCTTTATGCAGTTCTGTATGCCCAAAGCGCATCTTGTAGCCTGGTGCTCCAGTCTCTTCTATTAGGTTTGACTATCTTCTGCAATATACTCTTTATCTCTCTGTCCAGAAAAGCATAGTCTGTTGAGGCATCTCATCCTTCTTGGATATATTACCAAACCTTTGGCATGGGGAACAAGATTTACAAAATTCAGCAGCGTCTTTAAAAAGGGTAGGCCACCAGAATCCACAGTCTAAAATTTTTCTAGCTGTTCTCTGAGGGCCAAAATGTCCTCCACTCTCAGATGAGTGACAGGCCACTAAAATGGACTGGAATTCTGATTGCGGCACACACCGTCTAATTACCTGGTCAGCGCCACATCTCCTTAAATATGGGTCATCCCATATATAATATTTGGACTCGCTTTTCAGCTTGTCTCTTTGATGCTTAGTAAAGTTTGGAGGAAAGGTGCGGCTAACTAGATAATTAGCTACAGGTGCATACCAAGGGATTACTTCAGATACTGCTTGTAAGTCATCAAACGGGAAATTATCATTTATAGGAGTGACGGTATCCTTAATGTGCTCAAGGCGACTCAAGTGGTCTGCCACTAGATTCTGGTTACCACTCCTATCCTTAATTTCTAAATCAAATTCTTGTAGTAGCAGTATCCAACGTATAAGCCTTGGTTTGGACTCCTTTTTAGTTAATAAATACTTTAGAGCTACATGGTCTGAGTACCAAGTAAATAGGCTCGAAATTTATCCAGAGCAAAAACAATAGCGAGAAGCTCTTTCTCAGTAGTAGTGTAATTAGACTGAGCTATGTCTAAAGTCTTAGACGCATAAGCAATTACAAAAGGATCCTTACCTTCACGCTGAGCCAGCGCTGCTCCTACTGGATGGTTGGAAGCATCGCACATGATTTCAAATGGCTGGCTCCAGTCAGGTCCTCTCACAATTGGAGCTTGAGTCAGGGCAGTCTTCAGCTTATCAAACGCTTGTGTGCAATCCTCAGTGAATTTGAACTCAATATCTTTCTCCAGTAGTCTGGATAAGGGTAGTGCTACCTTACTGAAGTCCTTAATGAATCTCCGGTAAAAACATGCATGGCCAAGGAATGAACGGACTTTCCTCACAGAGGAGGGGTAAGGTAAACTAGAAATAACATCCACCTTTGCTGGATCTACAGAAATGCCAGTATTAGACACAACATGTCCTAGTACAATCCCTTGTTTAACCATAAAGTGACATTTTTCGAAATTCAATACAAGGTTTGTACGGACACATCTATCTAATACTTTAGATAAACTATCCAAGCAAAGGCTAAATAAATCACCATAAACGCTAAAATCATCCATAAAAACCTCTATACAATCCTCAATAAGGTCAGAGAAAAGACTCATCATGCACCTTTGGAAAGTAGCTGGTACATTGCACAAGCCAAAGGGCATTCTCTTATAAGCATAAGTTCCAAAAGGACAGGTGAAAGTAGTATTTTCCTGATCTTCAGGAGCTATATGGATTTGAAAATAGCCTGTATAACCATCTAAAAAGCAATAATGGGATTTACCTGACAGGCGATCAAGCATCTGATCAATGAATGGCAAGGGGTAATGATCTTTGCGAGTGGCTTGGTTAAGACGCCTATAGTCAATGCAAACTCTCTATGAATTCTGCACTCTAGTTGTCAGAAGCTCTCCTTGCTCATTTCTTACTGTTGTGATTCCAGACTTCTTGGGCACCACTTGTACTGGACTGACCCATTCGCTATCTGAGATGGGGTAAATGATATCTGCTTCAAGTAGCCTAGTCACTTCTTTCTTGGCAACTTCTAAGATGGTGGGATTCATTCTTCTCTGAGGCTGACGGACAGGCTTTTCTCCCTCTTCTAAGAATATTCTATGCTCACAAATTTGAGGACTGATGCCTACTATATCCGCTAGGCTCCATCCAATTGCCTTCTTGTGTTTCCTCAGCACATTGAGTAGCTGTTCTTCTTGTTAGGAAGTGAGTTCCCTTGCAATAATTACTGGAAATCTCTGCTTGTCCTCAAGGTAAGCATACTTGAAGTGTGGAGGGAGGGGCTTTAATTCCAATTTCTACTCATGGTCAGGCTTTGGATTATCTGGGGCTGGTGATAATGGCAAAGTGCCCTCATTGTCCTCCAAGAGTGTCCCCATACTTGGACCTTGTCCTGTGTACTTTTCTTCTAACTCCTCCTGGTGAACTTCAGCCACGGTTTCATCTATGATGTCACATTGGGAGATAGAAAGGTCATCCGGAGGGTGCTTGATGAGAGAACTTTTGCGTGGTCTAGAAATTTGCGGATAAAACCTCGTTGCAAGTATAGTTTCTAAACCTTCAAAAGTCCTTTCATACAAACGTTTTTGGGTGTCACAAGTAACAAACCCCTTTAAAAATTGTTAACCGAGTATTCAAACCTCGGGTCGTCTTCTCAAGGAACTACAAGGAAGTATGTTCTTATTATTGGCTATAAAGGTTGTAATCGGGGTTTAGAAGGCGAGAAGCAAGTGATTTAAATGACAAGTAAAGTAGATGGCAATTAAAATAAATGAATACTGTAAAGCAAACTTCTGGCAAGGTAAAAGGAATTGGAAGTCCAACTTGGTTATCTCCCTCAACAATAATGAATGTTGAATCTAAATTCCACTTAGTTAACCTTTACTAAAGTAAAGGAAAGTCAAGGGACTAATTAGTTTGACCTTCGAATCCTATTTATTTCCTAAGAAAAGTTGGGATTATTGAAGTTCAGTTCAATTAGCAAGATAACGATTATCAATTATGTTGAGTTTGATAACTGTTGAGTTACTGATTTCTTAACCAAGACCAAAAAGGAAAAAAGTAAATTGCTGGAATAGAATATCTTCAGATTGGAAACAATGGTAACGCAAATTAAAGAGAAAGCAATCAATAACTGAAATACCTCAAATATCATTAATTCAAACAACAATCTGTAACATGGAATAATTCATAAATTAAATTATAAAAGTAAATAATCAACTCAAGTGCTGGAATAAATAAATAAAAGTGAAAAGGGAAGCTTAAAACAAGAAACATAAAACCTGGATCGAGAGTCACTCTTAAAAACTAAGAGAAGTCCTAAATCCTAATCCTAAGAGAGAGAGGAGAGAACCTCTCTCAAACTAAATCTAAATCATGGAAAGTAGTAAAATGCGAGCTCTCTCTTGAATGGATGCATTCCCCCACTTTATAGCCTCTAGTCTGTGTGTTCTGTACCTGGATCTGGGCCAAAAGGGCTTCAGAAATCGCTATGGGCGTATTCTGTAAATTCTGATACGTGGCCTCTGTCACGCGTCCGCGTGGGTCACTCGGTCGCGTCATCTGGAGTTTTCCTTGTGGCGCGGTCGCGTCGGTTACGCGTCCGCATCGAATGCGCTATGCTCAAGTCGCGCGGCCGCGTCAGTCATGCGGCCGCGTCGCTGCTTCTTCGCGCCTGGCACGCGATTGCGTCGTCCATGTGATCGCGTGGATGCCAGTTTCTTCAAAAACTCTGTTTCGCACTTTCCTTCCATTTTTGTACGTTTCCTTTTCCATCCTTTAAGTCATTCTGCCTTAGAAAATCTGAAACTACTCAACACACTAATCAAGGCATCGAATGGAAATAAAGGTAATTAAAATATGTATAAGGCTAAGTGAGCTAATAAGTGAATCTTTAATTAGACTAAGATCTCACCTAACATACATATTTAGTAGAACAAAACTTTCTTTACCAATTTTCCCATATTATCCCACTTGTTGTTACATGCTCATGTTTCAATTTTATTTTTATCCCATGTGAATTGCTTTTATTTTGCATTGGGGAATTATTTTGTATCCCCTTTTATTAAATGCTGAAAAATAACTTCTTTTTTTTTAATGCACATGGTAATTGAATCACTTTGATTTCTCATGAGCATGCTTCCCAAATTTTATTTTCTTTCTTTCAACTTTTCTACCTTTTGTTTCTATCATCCACGTTCCCAATAGGTTTTCCATATTTTAATCTATTCATAATTTTCTATCTTAAGCCAACCAAGGATTCAACTTGGGATTTTATTTTGTTTTTCTGCTTAAGGCTAGTAGTGTGGCTAAATATAATAAAAGGGATTTCAAAGGCTCAAGGGGGCTAACAAGGGTGATGTGAATGGTAGGTTATTTTGGGGTAAGTGAGCTAAAAATCAAATGATGGCCTCAATCATTCTTTTGATATGTATCTATATTCTATATTCTATATTCTATAATTGGACATATAGATTAAAGCAAAGTAAGGAACATCAGAATAAAAAGAAGCGAAACACACAGGAATGAAATTATGGTTTGAATGCAACCATACAATTAAGCTCAAGACTCACAGGCTATGTGTTCTCTAACTCAAGCATCATATATTATTCATATATGTTATGCAGGTTTAGTTAAAAATTCCCATTATTCTCATAAAAAAATTATTTAGGGTAGCTTTTAAAGTTTTAATGTTCCTCCTTGATGAAATGTTGTCAACTTAACTATATGATGTAATGCTATATATACAAGGTTTATGGATTTAAATATGTTATGTTCAATTTCCTAGCTTACTTCCTTTTTATTTTTCAATTTAAACTATGCTATCTTGTGCTAAGAAGGGTAAACTATACTAATTAATCCACTAATAAGTCAGAATTACAAACTAAACTAAATAACTAAATATATGAACTAAAAATGCAAAATGCGAAAATAGAATAAAAATACATAAAAGTAGCAATGTATAAGTACTCAGAAAATAACAGTAAAAAGAAAAATACAGAAAAATATCCAAAATAAAAGAAAAAAAAGAGATGTAGTGGTTCACCAAAATAAAACGCCAGAGATGGTGACCTCCCCACACTTAATGAAGCATCGTCCCTGATGCTCAGTCAAGCCGGGTGTGAAGGGGTGTCATCACTGGAAGGGATGGTAGCTGGAGGCTCTGTGGTGGTGGTGGGCTGAGGGTCTGGCTGCTGTAGAGGCGGTGCTGACTGGATCGGGATCTCCGGATCTGCAGCCTTGATCTGATGCGTAACCTCCTGATGTGGTGCAGCCTGCTCTGTGCCTGCCTGTGGATGGGTCTCCTCCTGGGGCTCATCCTCCTCCTCCTCTGATGGCTCTGACGGTGTGTCGGGCTCGGAGGGGATGTCACCACCCTGTCGGATCATCAGCTTCAGATGTGAATAGCGTCGCTGGCTGCGACGCTCCAATCTCTCATACCGGCGCCGATTACGGCGCTCCATCTGATCAAGCTGTCGGAATAGGTGGTGCACGAGGCGGTATACGGGCTCAGAGGCAGGTGGAGGTGCAGTGGTGGCAGCAGGGGCAGCAGGTGCAGCCGTGGATGAAGAGGGTCCAACAGACGGTGGGGCTGTCTCATCAGTAGCAGGGAAGGGTGGTGGTCTGGAGCCCAAAGCTAGGAAGTTCCTGCTGTGAGGAATGATCTTTCCTGCAGTCTGCCACTGGTGGTCTCTCATCGGCATCCTCCCATGGCACGTCAGCTCGACGGCCTAGCTGTGTAACCAGATACGGAAAAGGGAGGGTGCCTTGGACGTGGACCCTGGCCATATAATGCCAAATAAAGCGTGGCAGATAAAGGTCCTTACCCTCCATCACACACCATAGGAGGGTGATCATAGCAGCCGGGATCTCCGTCTCATGAGTACTCGGCATCACATAGTTGCTTAAGATCTGGTGCCATAACCGAACCTCATCATTTAAGTACGCCCTCTTGATCCCTCTAGGCATGGTGGTGTCCTGACCCATCTCCCAAGGAACAGTCGGGTCGAGAGCTATCCGTGCCTTCACAGTATCCCAATCAAACTGCATCAGGCGCATGTCCTCCTCAGCCTTTGTATAACCATTAGGCTTATCAGACTTGGCTAGGAGCCGGAGAATGTCCTCTATGGCCTCCTCAGTGACCAGAATCTGCTTTCCTCTCAAGTTCACTGCATCGAGGGTGGTGATGTAGTAGTTGCAGTAGAATTCCCTAACCCAAGATGCATTGACCTCTGTCAGTGCTCTCTCCAAAATGAACCAGCCTCTTTGCTTGATTTGTTCAGTGGTGTACTGCTGGAGTGCTTCTGGAATCCTCAAAGTTCTCTCCAAGTATAGATTCCTGGAATTTGCAAATGCCGAATACTTCAGCTCACAGCATCGGTTTGCAAATTTTATTGAATCATTTGCAAGGAGCAGCTGGTCAGCTTTTTCCTGCTGTGTAAAGTTCTTCTCCCGCCATTAGGAATCATGCATTAGGTCAATGATGGACTGGGAGGAATCTCCTCTCTTGCGCTTGCCAGTAGCCTTGCCTTTTCCTTTTCTCTGTGAGGCAGACATCCTGAAAAATGGAAAACCAGGATATGGATAAAAATAGGGAAGCAAATAGGCAATTAAACAAAGAAAACTCAAAGCGACAAAGGAGAATTTGAATGAGGTAAATGAGTCAAGTAAATGTGCATTAAGGATTGTGTAGTAGTTTAAAATTTGGAAAGGAAGAATTTACAATCCAAAATGTATTAGAATTCAAGTTAAATAGAAAAATTGTCATTATGCCATGGTTAGAAAGTTAGAGAAAAGTGAAAAATCAGAAAAGAGATTTTAAAAGGTTAGTATGGTTAGATTTTGAAAAAGAAGTTAGTAAATTAAAATTAGTGAGTCAGTAAAATGCGGGTTAAAGTAAGCGGCATAGGGAGAATAGTCCATGTAACAAGGATTCACAATTATAACTAGAAATAACTCATAACCGAACAAGGAAAACAGGGTGATGTTGATTAAAATAGATATAAAGAAAGCAAGAACTGGAATCAGAATATCACAAATGCAGTTTATAAACCAGGAAATCAAAGAGGATAAGAAAGTCTGCCATAGTATTCATGAAACAGTTTGGTAAAGGCAGAGGACAACAGAGTTTAGATTGCCAAACCAAAACATGAATGAAAACAATTCACAAAAAATTTGGGCAGCATTCCAGCTAAAATCGGATAGTCCCAGAAAATAAACAGCAAACAAGGCAGTTCATATGAATTAAAAAGTCAAGCTGCAGGTACATATATCATGAAAATTCATTGTAAAGAGCAGCAATATACAAGAAATACAGCATATGAACAAGATTACAGCAATAGCAGATTTGCAAATATGATAAAACAGAAGCAAGAACAGAACAAATAAACAGACCTAGAGCTACTAACCACAGCCTAATCTACCTAACAATCTAAAATCCACTACAACATGCAAGACTATCTATCCTAATGATGAACAGAAATGGAAAAAAAAATAAGAAGAACTACGAACGGATAAAAGGGATTACGTGTTGCGGAACCTGGAAGGCTGAATAAGGAGAGTAGGCAGGAAGGTGGTTGGGTGGTGGTGATGGTGGCGTCCGGTGGTTGGCACGGTGGCTGGCGGTGACGTCCGGCGCGGCGTCTGGGTGGTGGCACGGTGGTTGCTGCTGTTAGGGGGTAGGGGCTTTGGGAAGGGTAATGGGTGAAATAGGGGAGAGGGGGTGGCGCGGCTGGGATGGCCGGCGATGGTGGGTGGTGGTTCGCGGAGGGCAGTGGCGAGAGGGAGGAAGAGAGGAAGAAAGAAGAAGAAAGAAGGGGAGGGAGGAAGGGGGGCAGGTGGCGGCGGCGTCTGGGCGGCGGCGGCGTCTGTCCAGCACCGTTTCAGCGCAACTCTCTGTCTCCTTCGAGGGTGTTGTGGAATCCATGCGACGCGATCGCGTCGCTCACGCGGTCGCGTGGGATTGGTATTGTGCAAGTGACGCGATCGCATGGGGCATGCGATCGCGTGGGCCAATTTGTGCAAAATGCACAAGGGCCGCACGATTCCAGCCTAACTTTCTGGACGTTGGATATTTACGCCGATCTCCAGGGCACGCGATCGCGTGGATGACGCGGTCGCGTGGGAAGTGTAGTTCGCCATTTGACGCGATCGCATAGATGATGCGGTCGCGTCGCGCATCCCTTTTTTTTATATGTATGATAAATGCAGAATGCAATGATTAACATGAATGCTATGCATGATTCCAGGTTCAATGAAGTAAAATGAAAAGGAAATAAAAATGAAAGCAGTTAACAAGAAATAAATTGAAAAAGAAGCGACCATATCATGGTGGGTTGTCTCCCACCTAGCACTTTTAGTTAAAGTCCTTAAGTTGGACATTGGAGGAGCTTCTTGCTAGGGCGGCTTATGTTTAAATTCGTCCAAAAATCTCCACCAGTGCTTGGAATGCCAATAGCCTCCGGGGTTCCATACTAGGCATGTAAAGCTTCTGAGCAGCTTCAGACAAATTTTCAGGCTCCCGGGGTGACGAATGTCAGAATAGATTCCAGAATCCCAAGCTTTGCTATTAAATCCGCCCCCGTCTTGATCTATATGTTTTCATCCGGGCGGTTTAAAAAGTAGAATCTCACCATGGTGACCAAACGTTCTCCGTGATCCATGCAATTGAGCATGATACCAATTCATGTACTTCGAGGTGAAGTGTGGAACTTTATTGAACCTTGTGCACCAGCTCTGAGTACGAGCCATTTCCCTCTTACTCTTAAAGCCGCAAAGAGCTCTAAGCTGGCCATCTGTTTCAAGCAAACCATATTCAAGTGAATAAGTAAAGTTATAGGTTAAGGATTGTACCCACTTGAAGCTTGTATTAGGTGGTAATGGCCTTGGGATAGGTGTTTTCGGTGGTTCTGTAAGTTCTACTCCCTTGTGCTCTTCTGTGAATTCCTCCACTTCCTTGCAAGGTTCTACAATTGTATCTGTGTCCTGGTCAAAGTCTTCTATGTCTTCCTCATCACTTGAGTCATAGATTGGAGGTTGAGAGAAATACACCTTCGCATCGTCTTCGTATTCACTTGGGGAAGATTCTTCGATCTCAGAGAATTCACTTGCAGATTCAAATTCATTACTAAGAGAATTTGACTTGTGACTATCATCATCAAGGGAATTTGTGTCCTGGGTTATTCCGTCTGATTCCTCATAAACAACTTGCCTTGGAGATTGTACAATATCCTCCTTAGCATCAACTGTAGCGTCCTTGACGGAGTTCTCCTCAGTTCTGGATTCCCATGGAGGTTCAGCATCTCCTAGATCTTCAACCAACTCTTCTTCTTGAACAATGACAGCTTCTTCTACTTGTTCTAGTACGAATTCATTCTCTGTCTTATCTACTGGAGTTTCTGGTATCTCCTTCATGCTACGCTCTTCGTTAGACTTTTCACATGGGGCTATGGCTGATCCTTGTGTATTTGAGCGCCTAGAAACCCATTGAATTATTGTTTGCTCCAGTTGTCGAATGGTTGTTTGAAGTTTATTTACTGTTTCCTTCAGCCGAACCTCTGCTTCTCGGGTTGCCGGACTTGGGCATGATACATAGGAAAGTGGTGGTGATTGGGAGTGATTGGATTGGTACTGGGATAAGGAAGTATCATATGGTGGCGAATGGTGAAGAGAAGCTTGTGAGTGTGGTGGTTCGAGATTATGTTGAAAGGATGGTCTATACGGACGGGGTGGGGCTTGTTGGTACAAGGTTGTCCACCATATCTTTCAGCTGGGTATGCACGGTAGAATGGTCTTTGTCTAGGATATCTCAGAAAACAAAAATAAATAAACAAGCAAAAGAAAAATATTTACAATAACCAATAATAAGGCACACGTTAGCAGTTCCCCGGCAACGGCGCCATTTTGATGAGAATTAACTTTTGCGTGGTCTAGAAATTTGCGGATAAATCCTCATTGCAAGTATAGTTTCTAAACCTTCAAAAGTCCTTTCATACAAATGTTTTTGGGTGTCACAAGTAACAAACCCCTTTAAAAATTGTTAACCGAGTATTCAAACCTTGGGTCGTCTTCTCAAGGAACTGCAAGGAAGTATGTTCTTATTATTGGCTATAAAGGTTGTAATCGGGGTTTAGAAGGTGAGAAGCAAGTGATTCAAATGACAAGTAAAGTAGATGGCAATTAAAATAAATGAATACTATAAAGCAAACTTCTGGCAAGGTAAAAGGAATTGGAAGTCCAACTTGGTTATCTCCCTCAACAATAATGAAAGTTGAATCTAAATTCCACTTAGTTAACCTTTACTAAAGTAAAGGAAAGTCAAGGGACTAATTAGTTTGACCTTCGAATCCTATTTATTTCCTAAGAAAAAGTTGGGATTATTGAAGTTCAGTTCAATTAGCAAGATAACGATTATCAATTATGTTGAGTTTGATAATTGTTGAGTTACTGATTTCTTAACCAAGACCAAAAAGGAAAAAAGTAAATTGCTGGAATAGAATATCTTCAGATTGGAAACAATAGTAACGCAAATTAAAGAGAAAGCAATCAATAACTGAAATACCTCAAATATCATTAATTCAAACAACAATCTGTAACATGGAATAATTCATAAATTAAATTATAAAAGTAAATAATCAACTCAAGTGCTGGAATAAATAAATAAAAGTGAAAAGGGAAGCTTAAAACAAGAAACATAAAACCTGGATCGAGAGTCACTCTTAAAAACTAAGAGAAGTCCAAAATCCTAATCCTAAGAGAGAGAGGAGAGAACCTCTCTCAAACTAAATCTAAATCATGGAAAGTAGTAAAATGCGAGCTCTCTCTTGAATGGATGCATTTCCCCACTTTATAGCCTCTAGTTTGTGTGTTCTGCACCTGGATCTGGGCCAAAAGGGCTTCAGAAATCGCTGGGGGTGTATTCTGTAAATTCTGATATGTGGCCTCTGTCACGCGTCCGCGTGGGTCATGCGGTCGCGTCATCTGGAGTTTTCCTTGTGGCGCGGTCGCGTCGGTTACGCGTCCGCATCGAATGCGCTATGCTCAAGTCGCGCGGCCGCATCAGTCATGCGGCCGCGTCGCTGCTTCTTCGCGCCTGGCACGCGATCGCGTCGTCCATGCGATCGCGTGGATGCCAGTTTCTTCAAAAACCCCGTTTCGCACTTTCCTTCCATTTTTGTACGTTTCCTTTTCCATCCTTTAAGTCATTCTGCCTTAGAAAATCTGAAACTACTCAACACACTAATCATGGCATCGAATGGAAATGAAGGTAATTAAAATGAGTAATTTTAAAGTTTAGGAAACATGTTTTTCACATACATCACATAATAAGGAAGGGAAAGTGGATGAAGGATTGAATAAATCACTCAAACTAAGCACAAAATAACTCATGAAATATGGGTTTATCAGTGCTTCATAGCTCCATTTAAACTGAATTTCACTATCCTGCCATCTATTTCAAAAGAATAAGTTCCAGAAAATGCGTCCAGCTTGAATTTTGAAGTCTTCAGGAATGGTCTTCCAAGCAGGATTGATGATGGCCTTCCTGAGTCATTAGGGGACATTTCCAGAATATAGAAGTCAATGGGAAATATGAGTCCCTTAATGCTCATTAATACATCTTCAGCAACTCCAACCACTGTAATAATGCTTTTATTTGCTAACACAAAACGAGTTGTCGACCTTTTTAAGGGAGGGAGCCTCAAAGTATCATATATAGACAAAGGCATTATACTAACGCATGCTCCTAAATCACATATGCAGTCAGAAAATATCACACCACCAATAGTACAATTAACCATACATGGACCTGGATCACTACACTTTTCAGGTATACCTCCCATTAAGGCAGATATAGAACTACCTAAAGGAATAGTTTCTAATTCATTAATTTTGTCTTTATGTATGCATAAATCTTTTAGAAATTTTGCGTATTTAGGTACCTGCTGAATAACATCAAAAAGGGGAACGGTTACCTCAACCTTTTTGAATATCTCTACCATTTTGGGATCAAGTTCCATTTGCTTCCTGGGCTTCCTTGCAATTTGTGAAAATGGAATAGGGAGGGCATTTTCTGCAGGGTCTGCCTCCTTGTGTGCTTCTTTCTGTGGTTGAGCCTCTACTTCTTCACCCATGTCTTGTATCGCCTCTTCCTCTTCAGCATCCTCTACTTTTACCACCTCTTCAGCTGAGGCGTGTTCTGATGGGATTGGCTCCTCCTGATTCCTCTCTTGTAGTGTGGTTTCGGACCTTAGGGTGATGGCATTGATGCCACCCTTTGGATTGGGTAAGGGTTGAGAAGGAATTCCATTGGAGCTTGCATGTTGAGTGTTTGAAGTGTTGGATGGTGCCAGCTGAGAGATGAGAGCTTGTATAGCGGATGCTAGGCCATTAAGTGAACTTTCCATGTTCCTTTGTCCTTGTGCAATGGATTGAAGAGCCTCGTCACTTGGAGAGGAATTAGATTGAGTGATCTGTGGAACTTGTTGTTGGTTGTGCTGTGGTCCTTGGGACTGCCTCAGGTGAGGTGCTCTGTAAGGCTGGTTCTGGTTCTGCTACCTGTTGTTGTTATTATTCCACTTCTAATATCCTTGATTGTCTCTGCCTCCTCTGTTATTGTTGTCCCTCCAATTCTGGTTAGAATTATCTCTCCAACCTTGGTTAGAACTGTCCTGCCATCCATGGTTGTAACTGCCACCTTGATTGTACCCTTGGTTGGGGCGGTAATAGAAGTTATGAGTGGCTGCCACAATGTTGTCTTCCTGCTGGAGCTGCGGACATTCATCAGTATAATGGCTATAATCAGCACAGATCCTGCACACTCTCTGTGGAACTAACTGTTGGCTCTGCTGCGCTTGTTGTTGACTCAACTACATCTGCTTCAGTAAGTTGGTCATCTCACATATACTCTTAGTCAGAGCAGTAGTCTCTTTGATAGAAGATACCTCTGCAACAGCTTTTGAACGGCATTGTTTCTGCCTATGATTCCAAGTAGATTCAGCCTAAGTCGCTGATCAATTGCCATGCCTCATCAATGGTCTTGTACTTTTTCATAGACCCATTGCTAGCACTTTCCAATGTGGTCTTATCTTGGGGCCTCATGCCCTGTGTGACGTAGCCGAGCAACACTATCTTGTCAATCATATGGTGGGGACATGCTTCCAGAAGGTTGTTGAAGCGCTCCCAGTATTCGTAGAGAGTCTCGGACTCGTCCTGGACAATCATGGAAATGTCTTTCCTCAGTTTATCAGTAACTTCAGCTGGAAAGAATTTTTTCAAAAATTATTTTCTAAGCGTATCCCAGTCAGATACGGTTGCTGCGGGTTGAGTGTAGTACCACTCTCTCGCCTTTCCCTCAAGAGAGAATAGGAAAGCTTTTAACAAAATAGAAGTTTCATCTGCACCATCACGCCTGACAGTAGAACAGGCTACTTGAAAATCCCTCAGGTGCTTGATAGGCTCTTGAGCAGGTAAGCCATGAAACTTAGGCATCAAGTTGAGTAGTGCAGTCTTTATTTCAAAGTCTGTAGCCACTGCTGGGTAATGTGCTTGAAACGGTTGCATTGTGAAATCAGGGGCTCTAGCCTCCTGGATAGTAATTCTTCTAGGTGCTGCCATGTCACCTGCACGTAAATCAACCGAGTCAGTAGAACGGGGGCTTGTTCCTTCCTCAAGTGACCTTTCAGATCCGCCCTCAGAGAGGACTAACCGACGCCGAGCTTGCCTTATACGTGAAATAATTCTTTCAATCTCAGGATCAAATACTGGCAAGCTTGTATCAGGAAGTGAACGCATCATTTAACGAAAGAAACATGCAGCTCATAGTAGCGAAATAAAATAAAATGCAAATAAATAAATTCCAATCAATAACTTAGCACTCTATTGCAACTCCCCGGCAACGGCACCAAAAATTGACGTGGCAGAAATTGGCGAGTTAAGAAATTGTTATAAGAGATACGTTGCAAGTACAGTTCTTAACCAACCGAAAATCCACTTATCAATTTAGAAGGGGTTGTCACAAAATTAAAATTAAAATACTGGGAGTATGAATCCCAGGTCGTCTCCCAACGAGTTGCAGGAAGGTGTGCTATTTTATTAATCAGATGTTTTCTAAAAATGGTTGAGTTGATAAACAGGAAATTAAATCAGAGAATTTATGTAATTTAAATAAAAACCTTGACCGGGAGTAGATTAGTTGGAAGCCCTATCCTTGATGGAGTTCTCTCAAGATAAAAGTGATAATTAAAGGTTGCCTGCTCAGTTATCTTCTACCAGGTAAAGGAAAGTTAAGCAAGTTGGAAGTCAATTTCTATTCACAATTTCTAATCCTCTCCCTTGGGAAGGACTAGTGTTAGTGATTAAAGGGCGACCCAACGCGAAACCCAACTATAATTTTACTCTTGAGCATCCAACTCAAGGTCCTCCTGTCAATCAACTCCCAATCAAGTTGTAGAACTACTCGCTAATTATCATTGTAAAATCCACAAAATAAGAAAGGAAAATATTGAAAGACATGATAAATAATAATCAAAGGGATCAATTAAAAATAAAAATAGTTCTTATATTAATCAATTCTAAAAATAATCCAATAATAATTCTGAGTAAATAAAGGACATGGAAGAGTTAGTGACAAGTAAGGAAACAAACTAGAATGACGAAGTCTTGACGGAAGTAATAACTCTTCTCAATATCCCAGTCCAAAAAGCAATAAAATCAAAATTCTAAGAACTATAAATGTGTAGAGTGAAAACCTAGAGGAGGAGTGAAAATTAGATCTAAAACCAAAATTATGCGGAATGAATGTTGTTCTCTGGTCTCTGCATGTTCCCTGGCTCTAATATGCTTTTTGGGGCCAAAAATTAGGTCAAAACAGGGCCCAAAATCGCCCCCAGTGAATTCTGCAGATTCTGCAGATCGCGCATGTCACGCGATCGCGTCATCAGGCGTTTTGCCTTGCCACGCGTGCGCGTCGTCCACGCCTTCGCGTCACTTGTGCAGTTTCCCATCCGTGCGGTTGCGTAAGCCATGCGTCCGCGTTACTGCAATTTCCTCTATGTCGCGCGGTCGCGTGAGCCATGCGCCGCGTCACTTCTCACTGGTCATCTCCTCAATTTCTTGTGTTCCTTCCATTTTTGCAAGCTTCCTTTCTAATCTCCAAGTCATTCATGCCCTATAAAGCCTGAAACACTTAACACACAGATCACGGCATCGAATGGAATAAAGGAGAATTAAAATACAAAATAAAAAGTCTCTAGGAAGCAAGTTTTCAACCATGAAGTATTTTTAGGAAGGAATTATAAATGCATGCTAATCATATGAATAAGTGGGTAAAGATTTGATAAAATCGCACAATTAAACACAATATAAACCATAAAACAGTGGTTTATCACATGTTCCCTCTTCAGTTACTTTGGTAACCATGCATGCCATTAATGAGCGCACTTTTATCTATAGTGTCTTATAAATATATACACTTCATCCTTCTTCTTTCTTCCCTTTTTCACTTTCTTCGTGTTGTTTCATCTTGCTCTCACTCCATTAACTTTGCAACCTTTGTTCTTCTTTCAAGATTTCTTTATTTTGAATTTTCATTTGTGTGTTCTCATTCGTTCACTAGAGGCTTCGGATCTTACGTTGTTTTTGCTGTTTTAAGTGCTTGTTTTCCGTTGGCATTCTTCTTTTCAGGTTGGTTTTTTGCCCTTTTTCTTGTTCTGTTTTTTTTGTTCTTCCTTGCCAACTTCATAGGTTCAAAAATTGGCTTGCTTTCTTTCTTGGATCGGCATTTGGTGGCTTTTGAAAATGGGGTTTTAACCTTGATGAAAATGGGATTTATCCTTGAACACTTCGCGTTATCCCTGGTTTTTATTTGTTATTGCTGCTGGTGAATCTAAATGTGGAGTTTTCATACTTGTGTTGCCCCCAAATGGTGCCACTTTATTGCATGAACATGGTGCCATTTGTGATGATATTTTTTTGTAGTAAAATATAAGAACTGTAATATTTTAATTACGACCCGACTTTCCGACTTCTTTTTGTGACGTTTTCTTTGTTTGTTGTATTGTAGGTATAGCTTGTATGTCTTGGTCAGTTATTCATAATATGTCTTCTAAAACCTTACCTGGGTAGATATATCTATTTTTACTCATGTCCCTATTATTGATAGAGAGTATTCCGAGGCCTTTCGTAGACATTATAGGTTGTGTGAAAATCGAGAGGATGAGCATAGATATGAAATTGTAGTCGCTGATCCTGAGGAGAGGGTTTATTTTTCCCGACTTGATAGGTCGGAACGTTATTTCAAGTATATGTATGACTGCTTTTTTACAAAATTAGGAGTTATTCTTCCTTTCTCTGATTTTGAATATGTGGTCCTTAAATTCTGTAATGTTGCCCCTACACAATTGCATTCCAACTCTTGGGGTTTCTTGAAAATATACTAATTTCTTTGTCGGGAGCTGGATGTCCGATCTTCTCTTATGGTCTTCTTTTATCTTTTCGTCTTTACCAAGCCTTTTAGCTCCAAAAAGCTAGGTTGGCTTTATTTTCAAGCTATTCAGGGTAGAACAGTTTTTGCCATCTTTGATGAGTCCTTTCATGACTTTAAAAACTATTTCTTTAAGATCCAAGCTGTAGAAGGTATCCGACCTTCCTTTTTAGATGTAAGGGATGAGCCTCTGTTCCATCTGTACTGGGAAGAGAGTCCAGTGCTTGTTAAGTACAACCTAGATGATTTATATGAGCTTGAGGGGAGTGTGGTCAAGTTATTCTAGAAGTTTTGGGGACGAGCTCCCTATTTGGACACTAAAAGGTAATTAGAGAATCCAAGCCAGCTTCAGTCCGAGCTAGTAGTCTTCTTTTCCATTTTATGATTATTTTATTAGAATGGTTTCAACGATTAACATAGCTCGACTTTTATATCATGCAGAAAAGATAGTTCCAAATCAGCTGCTATGGAAACACTTCGGACCACCAGAAAGAACGTTGTAGCTCAGAGCTTACAATTGAAAGAGGGTGGTAAAACCGCCGACCTCGCCTCTCCTTCTAATTCGGATTCGGGTGCCTCAACCTCTCTGAAAAGTACCCCTAATCCGACTCCTCAGCCAACCCTTCCTCCTTCTAGCTCGGCAAACCCCAAAGTCCAACCTCCTCCTTCCACTACAAAACCCAACCCCAAGAAACACAAGTCTTCGAAATTAGAGAATATATACGAGCAGGGTTTTGATGCCCTTGCTTGGAGTGAAAAGCACATCCTTCTTCATAGCTTCATCAGTATGGATGATATTGCTATTAAGATTTATCTTCATCTCCTTGCCCGAGGTGGAGTGCGGACGGCCGACATATGCGTGACGTTAGCCAGGGGGTTAGAGAAGACTCTTCTTGGTGCCACTCAAAGCACGTTGGCTACTTTGCAAGCTGAGGTGGCATCCTTGAGGGAGTCTAAGAAGGAATGGGAGGAAGAGAGGAAATCTCTGCTCTCTGATCTGGGCAAAGCTCGGGCTAAAGTCAAACAGGAAGAAGCCGCTTTGGCCATGTCAAAGGGGTTGAAGAAGAAAGCCAAGGAGAGTTACACCAGGGTCTTTGGGGAAAAACTCGATTTGGTAGACGAAGTTACTAAAGCCCGAGATAGATACGTAGAGCTTGAGGAGATTGTAGTCGAAGGTATGGACAAGATGGTTGAAAATTTGAAGGCTCGGTTCTAGGTTGTTGCTCCTGAGGTGGACCTCTCTCTTATCAGCCCGAACAATATAGTGGTAGATGGAAAGATTGTACCTACCTTGAAGGATGAGAAGGATACTCCTATACCCGATCTAAAAACTTCAAGGGTGCACTTGGGAAAACTTCTCAAGTTCTCGACCCTCAGCTAGATGGTGAGCCTCTTCCTTCTACAACTCTCCCGATCTCTATAGTGCCAGTTTTTGAATATGCTCTGACCTCTTCTACTTGACCTGAAGATGTTGTCACTAGAGAGCAGCTCCACCCTTTGTAATTGCTTTTGATTTTCTAGCTTGAATGGCCCGACCTGTGGGTCTTTTATGAACAATTTAACCTTTGTAATAGTTAGTTTTGAACAATTTCTATTTTGCTCTAGTTATAGTTTGAACAACTTTTATATTCTGTTAAAAACCTTCTTCCACTATTTTAATAGTGGTTTTTTGGCATAAATGATTATGTTGTTTGAAACATATTTCTTTAGTCAGTACAACTATTTTAGTTGAACATAAAATTTATTATTTCGACAACTTTCGATGCTGTTTTTTGCTAAGTTAGAAAAGACGTTGGCGAAGTAGATCGGTCCTTTTTCGACCTTTTATATACATGTATTAATTTTTCCTTTTTGAGCTCTGACTTTAAGTAATCGGACTTTTGCCAAGTTACTTTTATATTTTGTTTTTAGTCTGACTTATTTTGAGGTCGATATACAAACTTCTTATATAACTTCTTACATTAATTTGTATCTCGTCGCTTCATCTTATCGACCATATAGGCCGGGCAATGATTTTCACAGTTTTTTAGCTTAAATCAATGCATTTGAAATGGGAGAACTAGTAGAGAAATTCTCTATTATTTATTAATAAGAAAAAGGGGTGTACATAAATTTGTTTGCTACTAAGGATTTTTCTTATGATCCTTAGCCCTTGCTATGATACCTCGTTAAAACCCCTTCAAGAAAACCCTTTTTGGGAAAAAAAACCATGAAGCCGGGAAAAGGAGTACACTAGGGAGCAATATGCGCTTTTCTAACTATAATACCTTTTTGAGTGACATGCGTGCCACGACCTCGGGAGTTCATTACCATTTAAGTCGGACACCTTATAGTAACCTTTACCTAAGACCTCGATAACCTTATAGGGTCCCTTCCTATTGGCAGTCAGCTTTCCTTTGCCTGACTTCTGAACTTTGATGTCATTTCGGATCAATATGAGGTCGTTCGTGGTGAAGCTTCTCTTAATGACTTTCTGGTTGTACCTTAGGGCCATCTTCTGTTTCAATGCTTCTTCCTTTATCCGAGCTTGTTCTTGAACTTCTAAGAGGAGGTCGAGTTCTTTCTTTTGTGCTCAGACATTGATCATTTTATCGTAGAACCTAACTCTTGGATATTCCTCACCAATTTCTACAGGAATCATGACCTCTATGCCGTAAGAAAGTAAAAAAGGTGATTCCCCTGTTGTTGAGTGGGGAGTTGTCTGATATACGCATAAGATCTGAGGAAGTTTGTCTTCTCATACTCCATTTGCATCCTGTAATCGACGTTTTAACCCGGCCAATATTACTTTGTTTGCAGCTTCAGCTTGTCCACTGGTCCGAGGGTGTTCTACCGATGTAAATTGGTGCTTGATCTTAAGGTTGGCCACCAAGTTCCTAATGGTTGAGTCAGTGAACTCAGTTCCATTGTCTGTGGTGATGGAGTGTGGGACTCCAAACCTTGTGACAATGTTCTTATAAAAAAATTTCAAACTTTGTTGAGCTGTAATGGTTGCTAATGGTTCCACCAAAATCCACTTAGTAAAATAATCAATACCTACTATGAGATACTTTACTTGTTCTAGAGCTTGTGGAAATGGACTGCGAAGGTCAAAGCCCCATTTTTGAATGGAGGTGAGATGACGCTGATAAGCTCTTCTGACAAGGTGGACATTTTTTAACAAAGTGGCTGCCTCCCTTTGCAATGTTGGGCAAAAGAAGCCAGCTCAGATTACTTTCTTGGCTAGTGATCTTGCTCCTAAGTGATTTTTACATATGCCATTATGAACTTCTTCTAAGACCTTGTTAGTCTTGGAGGTCGGGATGCACTTCAATAGAGGTACAGATATCCCTCTTTTGTAGAGGACATTATGAACCAAGGTGTAGTTTTTTGCTTCCCTTATGAGCCTCCTTATTTCCTTTTCATCTTCAGGGATGATATCGAATTTGAGATATTCGACTATAGGAGTTATCTATCCAGAGCTTTGGTTGGATATGGTCATTGTGTCCAACTTGTCTTCTTTCTTCTGTTGTTGCCTTCTGGCTTGGTGCTGGATAATATAGAGAGGACATCTGCTCGGGTATTGGATTCCCGAGTTATATGTTGGACCTCTCTTTCTGAGAATTGTGCTAATTATTCTTGTACTTTTTCTAGGTACCTCTTCATGTTGGGATCTTTCACTTGATAAGTGCTATTAACTTGAGAAGTTACCACTTGAGAGCTATTAAATACTATCAATCTTTCTGTCCCAACCTCTTTAGCCAATTTCAAGCTAGTAAGCAAGACTTCATATTCTGGTTGATTATTAGAAGCAGGAAACTCAAACCTTAATGATAGTTCTATCCAAGTTCCTTCTTCATTTTCCAAGATAACTCCTGCTCTATTTCCGACTTTGTTGGACGATCCATCTACATACAGATTCCAGGTTGACAGATTTCCCTGGCCTTCAGTCTATTCGGCCACAAAGTCAGTCAGATACTAAAATTTGATTGTTGTCCGAGTTTCATATGTTAAGTCAAATTTAGACAGTTCCATAGCCCATTGTAGCATCCTTTCTACAATGTCTGTCTTCTGTAGAATGTGCTTCATGGGTTGATAAGTTCGGACCTTTATGGTGTGAGCCTAAAATTAAGGTTGGAGCCTTCTGGAGGTGACGATAAGGGCATATGCAAACTTTTTTATTTTTTGATAGTTTAGTTCTGTCCCTTGTAGGGCTTTGCTCACAAAGTAGATAGGTTGCTATCCGTTCTAATTTTCTTAGACCAAGGCTGGGACTATAGTCTAACTTAATACTGCTATGTAGAGAACAAGCTTCTCACCTAGGATAGGTCGGGTAAGGATAGGCTGGAAAGCTCGTTCATATTCCTGTGTCCATTCAAATTAATTTCCTTTTTTGTGAATTGAGAATAAGGGTAGATAATTCAGGCCTGATCCCACTAGGAACCTGGACAATGCTGCCAACCTTTCATTTAATTGTTGACCTCCTTGTAACAAGTCAGGCTTTTCATCTCCAGTATTGCTGTGCACTTGTCTGAGTTGGCCTCAATTCCTCTTTGAGTGAGCATAAAGCCTAAAAACTTCTCGGCCTCCACTGAAAAGGTGCATTTTGAGGGATTCAATCTCATTCCATACTTCCTTATTATGGAGAACACTTCAGACAAGTCGTTCAGAAGAGCAATGTCATCTCTGGTCTTGACGAGCATATCGTCCACATATACTTCCATTAGCTTTCCAAGATGAGATGAAAATACCTTATTAATCAATGGTTGGTATGTGCGCCCCGCATTATTTAATCCAAAAAGCATTACTACATAATAATAGTTAGCTTTTGAAGTAATAAAAGAAGTCTTTTCTTGATTTGGCTTATACATCAGGATTTGATTATATCCCGGGTATGCGTTCATAAGGCTGCGTTTGTTTTCAGAGACAGAACAGAACATGACACTGAGACAGAGACAGAACAAAACAAAACATTAAAAATTATTGTTTGTGTATTGTGTTTGGATATGATGGACAAGACACTAATGTAATGTCTAGTATTATGTTTGGATATACATGGACAAGACTAAATTATTAGGTAAAATGACTAAAATAGACATCCCTCCCCTCCTTCCCTGTATCTCTAATCCTTGCCCTCCCTAACCCTTTGCTAAACTCTTCTCACTCTCTCTGGTGGACTACTCTTCAACGCATCGCATTCCGTTTTACCATACCTCTCTTGATTGCAAGAATGTTGTCATTGTTCTCATTCTCACAAATCATGTTAAGGTACACTCTTCTTCAAATCCTAAATTCTGTTCCTCACTCCGCTCTCGGTTTTTGCTTCACTTCAACTTCATCCCTACACTCTCACTCTCAGCCCCAATCACTTGATGAAGCTATTGATTCCTTCACTCGCATGCTCTTTATGTGTCGCCCTCCATCCATCCTTCAATTCCTCAAGATTTTGGGATCTCTTGCCAAGACCAACCATTGCCCCACCGCCATTTCCCTTTTTCAGCAATTACAATCCAGGGTAATCGCTCCCAACTTATTTACTTTGAATATCTTAATCAAATGTTCCTGCGGAATGGTTTGGATCACTCTTGCTGTCTCTGCTTTTGTAAAGATTTTCAAGAGTGATTTTCAACCTTATACCGTAACATTGACAACAATCAAAGGTCTCTGTCTATGTGGTAACGCTGAAAAAGCACTACACTTTCATGACAAAGTGCTGGCTCATAGATTTTATTATTAGTTTTATGAGTACTTCCATGTTGGAACACTATATTTTATACAATAAGAAATTTGTTATTGAAAAATAGACAGTGTTGTGAATTATCTTTGTTATTGATTATTGTTTCTTGTCATAATATTTTACTGAAGAAAGAATAAAGACAGGGTTAATTGTTTATTCAAAATCAAACTCATGTAAATATACATCATTAGCTAAACCCTTAAAAGTGGGTAATTAAGGAGCTAATGCTTAGCAGTATTCATAATAGTTAGAGTTGGTTGGGAGTTACGGGATTCTACTATTTTGTGCAGTTTTTGTTAGCTTGTTGCCCCCCACTATAAAGAAAATATCCTCTATATATTCTTCTAATTATCATATCACCAAATCAATAATTCTTTAATTGATTTAGCTTCTGCAAATTCGAATCTTTTTCTGTCATTCAAAGCCAAACTGAGCAAAGTTTCATGTAAGTGCAATATTAAATTTTGATCAAAATTTACTACCTGGATACTATTATTAGTACTTGACTATATGAATTGAGCTTATCATAAAATTTAGGTGAGTTTGGTTTTACTCACGTGGTGGTTTCATTAAATTCTGCTAGCTGAATTTCATGGGTGAGTTGGTGTGGATGTAACTACTCACCCTTTGGCCAGTTTCATTTATTATGCAGGTCTAGTTCCAGAGTTTCAATTGTTACTTTCGAGTACTAATAACTCCATTTATGATAATGGGGTGAAAGAAACCTTTTTGCACCCGTCCATTTTGTGCAACAAATGCTATTTTTATATGTGTTATTTGATATGTTACCGACAGTGATTCCTGTGATGTTGGAGAATATTCATAAACAACATTAACAAAATTGAAAGGTTGTGGCTTTTTGAATAAAAGGGACTTTCTTGTGTTTTTTTTCCTTTGGAGATGCAAAGAAGATGGAGAAGAAAATAGAGATTGTGGAGTATAGGGAGAGGCTAGACAACACTCTTGCCTCACCTCATATGACAAATTATCACATGCTCAAAAACCTTGTTCAGACTCAACTCTTGCATTCTTCAAAACAACTAGGTACTAAGAGCATTCCTTAGCCACATTTGCTTTGTAATGATTAAATGTTTATTAGTACTATAGTTGAGGAGTGTTTCTGAATATAGTAAAAGGTCTAGTACAAGTACACCATCACACACTGATTGGAAAGTCTGCTATCTACACTATAACAATGCTATATTTTTATTGTCCATCCTTTTAGATATAGAACTTGAAATCAGTAATTTGAATTGTTGTAATTTTACTTCTTTAAACAGATAAAATAGGATAATGAAAAGTTTTGTGTTATATATTGCGAAGGGCCAGAGGGAACTCCGTTTCAAGTGGCCTTATGTTATTGTCCATTCTGTTCCTATCCATCTCAGTTTGAAAGATTCGTGTCATCCATTTAATTTGGTAATTTTGGCAGTTGTTAATCTAACACTGGTTGATCTTCCAGCCAGAATTCTACCAAGGTGAAGGTGCCGATAGCTTAAGGTGAAGGAAGAAAATTCCTAGAAGAAAAAGAGCTAAGGGAAAAGAAAAGCAGCAGCATGAAGGTTATGAAGAAAGGTCTTGGGGGAATGCCAATTGCTGGTGGATAGCTTGTCATCTAACAATCTCATAGGCTCATAGGCATCAAGGCTAGCAACTGTAAATTTAGGATGATATATTCAATGTTATGATGTGTGTCTCCCCTGTCACCATCATGGTAAGTCATCATTGAATTCATTGTATATATATTGATTGAATGCTATTCAATTCATGGTATTGCACAACCATGCATGTTGTAGGCGAATGTTATCAAAATGAAGAGTGTGGAATTTATGCCATTCTGGCTCTCTGTCGCTAACTTCCTCAATGGCGTGTGCTGGACAACATATGCTCTCATCCACCTCTTCGATCTTTATGTCTTGGTAACTAATTAACCATATCATTTCTGAATGAATTTTTGTAACAAATTAAATTAAGCGTTTCCTTTGTTGTATACGTAGATAAGCAACAGTATTGGAGCAATATCTGGACTTGTTCAGCTGATATTATATGCTTGCTACTGCTCCTGCAAGGGAGACAAGAACAATGATGAGAGTGCCTTTGGCACAAAACCAGAAGTTGCAATTCAACTCTCTGCTACTTCAAATGCAAGGGTTGCAGTTTGATGATGACAACTACTCCAATATCAAACCCTTTTGCTTTTTTAATTTCTTTTCTGTTGTTTAATATTCGATCAAGACAGTAGCAATTTATATTTTATTTACTGGTACATGAAAGAGCTAGATATTTCTGTGTGCTACTCTCCTCATGTAACTTTATTATTGTCATTTTATCATTTTTAGTGAGTACTTTTGCACATGCTTAACATAAATAAAGTTATATTCTGCACAGTTGACTAAAAATTCTAATTGAACATAAACAAAAGAAACATTTGCAAATTGAAGAAAAAAACTAAAATTAATTAAGCACCCATTTTGAATAAGTTTCTGCAATAACATAATTAAAACCAATATTTAAAACTAATTATGCACTAACATCAACAAATTCTTGCATTCAAAATTATGCATGTTTGAACCTAAATCTGCACAAAATGAAATGATAACTCTAAAAGAGATTAACTCTAATTCTAAGTATGCAATATAGCTCTAATAAATCTGACTTTCTGACTATTTTCTAATGACCAAAACATTTTTTCCAGTTGAGGATTTGTGGAGAACTTGAGTGCAATAGAAATAACTTCATCATCAGTGAATCCAAGTTCGCTAAGTATATCACCAGCCTTTTTTTTCTCACGAGTGTTTACCATAGCTTGGGCAAAAGCATCCAAACGCTTCTCCTGTTGATCGAACACATATTTCAGCGTGTCAGTTAACTCCTTCATCATCTTGGTATCCTTTGCCGCTTTAAATGAGGAAGGCTTCTTTCCTTGTTACTTCCCAGAAAATGAAGCCACAGAATTTGATTGTTGGAGTAGAGATTCACTGCAATCATGGTTTGAGTTAAAGATATCCGTATCTTCTTCGTCCATTTCTTCATACCCATTCATTTGCGCTTCTTCTTCAGCGTCATTGCCGCATACAGCAGCATCCCCATTTGCTCTTTCCTTACAAAATATTTTTTCCAAGCGCGTATAAAGGGGAAAAGGCTTTCCTGGAGTATACAACCTTACTCCTTGTTTCTAGAAAAAATAAAAAATAAAAGATCAACAAAGAAAGACAGACTATCAAGTAGAATAAAATTAATTCAACAAAATCAAACTTGTAAACCAACCTTCATATAAGCAGCTAGGATCTCTTTGTTGTCCACAACCACACATTGCTTCACATCATCCCATCCAAAACCGCTACAGGCTGCCATGTCAGTAGCAAATTGATATTTCTCTTTCAACCTCTTAACCTTGTTTTTGTAATGAGTTATTTGAAAACCACCACCTGAAAACCTCTCATCCATTTTTGCAGCAAGTTTCTCAAAAGATCCAGGCCTAAATTGACCTGCATCAGCTATTCTTCCTTCAATGACAAGCTCCTCCATAAAACCAACAAATACCTCTGTCTCTTCATCAGTCCAAACATGTCTATCCATTTGTCCCTACAATCTAGATTAACTCAATCAAAATTCAATTGAACATCCTAAGCATATCATGAAATTATCTTTATAATGTATCAATACAATATATTTAAATAAAATACACATAATAATTCAAATAAAATACACATATAATGTATCAATACAACACAAAAGCATATCAAAAGCATATCATGACATTATTTTTATAATGTATCAATACAATACAAAATCCAACACAACAAACTATCATACTAATTCAAATAAAATACATATACAAGAAATAAACCAACTAATTAATTCGGCTATGCATCCATTCATTGTACATTTCATGTGCTAAATTGTCTCGCCAAACAGTCCATTCATTGCTGCCCTCTACACTGTCAATAATTTCATCGTCACCATCTTGGTTATCACCATGCTCCTCTCCAATAAGCACTTGCTCATTCCCAAGTGATATGTCCTCCTCAGGATCGGAGTCCATATTAAACCGAATAAAATTTTGTAATAAACAACAAGCAATAATTATTCTATTTTGTGTCTTGATTTGGTAGAAACAAGGACTCCTCAAAATTACCCATCTCTTCTTCAATAAACCAAAACAACGCTCAATAATGTTCCTAGCTGAAGAGTGCTTCTTGTTAAAATATTCTCGAAAGTTTCTAGGCGCATTTCTACCATAGGCCCATTCTTGTACGTGGTATCGAGTATTCCTATATGGTGCTAGAAACTCCTTGCAATTAGTATAACCATCATCCACTAAATAATAATTCCCTATAAATTAAAAGAGACACGTTATGAGGATTAAGAAAATTGTATGAATTAAAAATTTTGAAGTGTTTTTGTTACCTAAAATTTAACTATTACATACCAATTGGTATCTTGAGGTTATTACGACCTGAAATTGCATCTCTAAGGACTCTTGAATCCGATGTGGATCCTTCCCATCCACTAAGTACGTACACAAAATTCATATCTCGATTGCATACACCTAGGACATTGGTTGATATTTTACCCTTTCTTGTTCTGTATCTTGATTTATCTTCTTCAGGGACAGTCACATCTATATATGTTCCATCTAATGCTCCTAGACAGTTCTAAAGCAAAGAAATTGAAGGTTCAAAACTATCTCTATACCAAACCATATATAATACAAAACCACAACTGCGTTTCTTCATTAGACGTACCTTGAACCATTTTCATCGGAGATCTATGCAGTCATCTGGAACAGGAACAGGCTTTGCAAACAACAGGCTTTGAACATGTATTACCGACGACAAAACTTTATTAAAATACTTACTTATTGTTTCTCCTGACCTATAAAATCTAACTTGGAGTGTGCGATTCTTTTTATGATGAGCTAAAATTATTAAAAATATAATCACTTGCTCAGGTATATTTACATGACATTCATCGCTTAATCCACCCTGAACTTTAAGTAACTCACATAATCTTCCTAATTCATCTACGCTCATCCTTAATTCCCAAATACAATTTCTATCGCATCCTCCTATGATGCGGCTTAACACATTCCGTCTTAAGGGATTAGTATTAATTTCTCTATTCCTAATCAACAAATGTCTCTTTCTCTTATTTCTCAAATAAAAAAATGCAAACATCAAAACTAATATTGTGGCTGTCTCAAGTTCAATCTGAATCATAAAATAAAAAAAAGAAATCACCTAAATTGTTCATATTGGTCCAATAGTTCCATTCTTCCCTAACAACAGATAAAAAATATAAATCATAATTTATTATAAAATAACATAAATACTAAAAATAATCAATAAGAATAAAAATAACAACATCACCAACTAATTATTTTATTTTTGCATTCAAATAAATAAGAAGAGTTCAATATAATTTTTTTTCATTCCTTATTCCATTCTGAACAAAATATGTTCAATCATTCATTCACAGCAGGATTCATTCACAGTAAGATTGTATAAATTAAAAATTTTGACACCAGAAAGACAATTTCTCATGTCCATATTCAATTTTTACATTTTCAAATCACAAATAATATAAACAAATAAAAATAAAAGAAGCCAGAAGAACCCAATAATTTAAAGTAAAAAATACAAACGAAAATAAGAAGCAAAGAGAAAAGGCAGAGTTATATACCTGCGTGACTGAGAAAGAGAAGAACACGTGAATTCCAAAAGTTATGACAAATTTGCTTCTGAAATGTTGTAGTTAAATTAGTTGAGCAAAAAAATGAAGAGGAGAAGCAGTAAAGAAGAAGAAAAAAAACAAAGAAAAACAAAAAAGAATAAGATGAAGTACTAAACAACAGAACACCGGAGAAAGAAGAGAAATAAGAAGAAGAAAAAAGGGACAGAGAGCAAGAAGAGAAAGAGAAGAGATAGAGAGCTAGACCTGGGAAGTGAAACAAAAAAAGAATCCGAAAAAGAGAAGGAAGAAGGAGAGATGAAACAGAGAGCATAGGAAAGATTACCTCGGAGGAGAAGGCTGCTGCACAACACAAATAGGGCTTATGATATGATTTAAAAAAGGGTAACAATGGAATAATAATAATATGTAGGGATAAAATGGGAAAGAATTTTCATTAAAAAATCTGTGTCCACTTTGTTAATTTCTGTGTCCATCATTGTCCATCATAAAAGAGTGGACACAAAAATTAAAAAAACTGTTCCAGAGACAATATGTCCACTGTCTATGTCTCTGCTACCAAACACGTTTTAAACATTTAATGTCCATGTCTTTGTGTACTGTCTCCAAAAACAAACGCTACCTAAAGGACAGATACCTATACCCTGAAGCCGAGTCAACCAGGGCGTCAATGCTTGAGAGATGGTATGATCCTTGGGGCAAGCTTTGTTGAGGTCGGTGTATTCAACACACATCCTCCATTTTTCACTCTGCTTTTTTACAAGGACCACATTAACCAGCCACAAAGGATACTTTACCTCTCTTATAAACACGGCATCTAATAAGGCTTGCACCTATTCTTCCACGATCTGTGTCCTTTCAGGATCGAGCTTCTGCCACTTTTGCTGAATAGGTCGAGAGCCTGGATAAACGGTGAGCTTGTGAGACATGAAGTCAGAATTTATACTAGGCATATCGGAGGCTTTCCAAGCGAAGAGGTCGGAAGAGATTAACAACGATTTGTGCCTTTAGACCTTCCTCTAGGTTGGCCCTTATACTCCTTGTCTTTTTAGCATGATCCTCGATTTGTACTTTTTCTCTCTTTCCTTTAGGAAGGGGACATAGCTCTTCCCGAAATCGGATATTTCTGAGCTCAATAGTATTGACATCTTTACCACCTGTACTACCTCTTATGTTGAGGCTTTCATTGTAACACTTTCTAACTAACTTTCGATCTTCTTTTACGATGGTTATTCTTTCTGTAATTGGGAACTTCATACATAGGTTAAGTTGTACATAAATATTGAATTAATTACCAATATACCATCAACAAATCCTTTATTGCAATTTTGATAGCAAATTAAATCACAACCTTAATATTTTCTGGCAATATAGGACTTCTATATTTGTTAATGACATGTGCTCCAATGCTAAAAATGGACTTAAACGGCACCATAATAATTGGAATACTCAATAATTCATGCACTATGATTGATAACTTTGAATAATGTTACTTATGTAAATTCTACCATTCCAAAATATATAAATCCTCAAAATAATCCTTTGTCAAAAGTGGCTCATCCAAGTATGTATCAAGCTTATTATTTTCACTTGAAACCTCAGATTGATAGATACTTTTTATCAATTTCTAACAAAATATATAAATAAATTCTCTTATAAGCAAAGAACAATATTAATAAAAAATAAAAAAAGAAACAAAACATGTTAAAACATTATTTACACCAACAATTACAAGTCGCTTCTCTTGCCTACACTTTCAAAAGTATATACCATGGATGAAGATTGATTAATACATCCTTGTGCATCAATAGTGAAAAGAAGATTCTGGTCATATTTTTCAGAAAGCTTGCATAACTTTGTTTTCACATGTTCCACCTTCTCTTTTGCAGTTTTAGCATTAGTCTATTCATACATAAACTTTAATGTAGTGATCATAAGCCTAGGGTCAAGAATAGCACCGAATGTAAGAATGATATTATACTTTTTCCAATACTTTTTTAACTTATCCATCATCTTTTCTCCCATGCCCGTTAGAAGTTCATATTCACTTATCAAACTTCTAATGAAAGCAAATTGAATATGATAAACTTGTAGAAAATACAAATTCGAGGTATAAAAAGATGTGGCACAAATCAAATTAGTGGTTTGACATATAGAAAGAATATAAAAATTCACACATCTTTGTAGCTCTTTTCCATCCATTAATAGAGAGATATAGGTAGAACATAAATATGGAAGAACTCTCCATCACATAACAACCGATTATGCATATTCAAATTACTTTTCAAATAATCTTGACATGTATCCTTAACAAATGCATCATCTAAAATAAGGGTCATTTAAAAGTTCAAAAATTTTGGAAAATAATTCAAATTCTATGTGAAGAGGAGGCATATGAAAAAAGTTTAGAATTTTACTTTGTAATTTCCAATTTAAAACCACAAAATGTGCAATTAAACATCAATAACTGTTGATAGTGATAGCGGTCCACAAATCAGAAGTCAAACAAACTCTTTTAAAAATGGCTACTAAAGTATTTTTATGTTTTTCTTTTTTCTTGAATAAATCTTCAACACATCCTCCTTAAGACTGTTCCTAGTAATGAGGGATGAATTTGGAATAATATATTTATCCAATTCCTAAAATTCTTATTGTCAACCATAGAAAATGGGGCATCATAATCAATCACAAGCAACACATATCTCACACGATACATGGTTATCTATCTTGAGAGATCCTATTTTATTTTGCATTTCTATCAATGTCTGATGGAAATCCTCAAAGTTTATTTTCACGTAAATTTTCAAATGATGCTTAAGTGACAAAGTCCCATATTAATTTTCACTAAATTTACAAATTTGTGTGCATCCATCACACTAAGCACATCCTATCTCAATATCACAAAGTGTAAGTTTTTGAAATATCTCCACACATCAAATGTTATTGACTTTGTCTTTTTACTTTTATTATTTTCTTCATCTTGAGATTCATTTTCAAATTCAAACTTTTATGCTGAAATTCCAACCTCAACCTCCATGAAGACGGAGTTATTCATTACTGAATCCATCTTCTAAATTCCTAGAACAAACTATCATAAGTTCAATTTTTCACAAATTATTAATGGAAACTTTCACAGATTTAAACATTCACATCAATATTTTAACACAAATTCATAGCACATATTTAACACAAATTATTCAAATATTCACAAATTTTACATCATAGATTTAACACAAATTCCTCAAACATTCACAAATTTTACAACACAGATTTAACACAATTTTCAAACATTCACAAATTTCACATATTCAAACCTTCTAATGTGCAACAAATAAAAAACTAATAAAATTATTTAATAATTTTACTTACTTGGAGATTAGGAGAAGGAGTCGAGGAAAAGGAGCTCAATGTCCTGGCATCTCCGAGATAAAAGAGGAGCTGGAAGCAGTGGTGATTGGCGAGCTGGAGACAACGACGAGCTAGACAACGATGCACTGGAGGTGACGACGATCTGGATAGAGACACACTAGAGGCCACGACGAGCTGGAGGAGACAAGGCTGCAAACAAGCCCGAGTTAGAAGCTAAATGGGAGGGAGGGTCGCCAATGCGATATGGGAGTGAGTAGCCGCCGTCATCGACACCATTTGGCAAGAAAGAGCACGAGAGTTACTAAGAGAAAAGAGTGTTTGTGACAGTGAGTGTGAGGATGAAGCCATAAATTTTGTAATTTATTTCCTTAAATTAAATACTAGAAATTCTCTTTTAAGAAAAGATAGTCGGCCTAATAGGCTAGTCCGCCCCGCCCTTTTTGGTGGTTTGGTAGGTTTGACACGGCGAGTTCGACCATTTTGCCACTCTTAAGATGTAAGTGGGTACTTAGAAGAAAGTACAACACTGATATAGTTCACTACAAACCTTAAAGTAAGGTTAGTGACCAAGGGATTTAGACATAAAGAAGGTCTAGATTATTTTAATACCTATGCACATATGGTAAGAATGGTTTCTATTTGGACTCTTATATGATTAGCATCCATTCACAATCTTTTCACATACATCAAATGGGTGTTAAAAAAAATTTTAAATGGAAATTTGAATGAAAAAAATCTATACAGAGCAATTAAAAGGCTATGTGCTACCTAAAAATGAAAAAAAAAATTTATAAACTAGTTAAGACTTTACATGGCTTAAAGAAAATGCCTAAACAATAACATGAGAAGTTTGATTCAATAGTGTTATCAAATGGCTTCTCACATAATAGTGTGAATATATGTATTTACTCAAAATTTACTAAATATTATGGAGTAATTATTTTTTCTATATTTTGATGACATATTAATCATTAAAACAAGTTTAGAAGGAATTCATGTAGTAACGGAGTGTCTTCATGATCAAGAATTTGAATGAAGCTACAATATTAGGCATAAAAGTGCATAAGAATGAAATTGGCTTTACTTTAAGTCAATCTCATTACATAAAAAAGGTATTAAAAAGTTTGATTATTTCATAATTAAAGAATCTAATACACTATATTATCCTAATTTTAAACTAGAAGTAAACATATGAAGACCTATAACATAATTAGAATAGGATAGTGTCATAGGAAGTTTAATGTATGTAGTGTATTGCACCAAGCCTTACATAACATTTGTTGTGTACATATTATCAAGGTTTACAAGAAAGTCTAGCAATAAACATTGGATGGTTATAACAAGAGTTCTTGGTAATCTCAAGAAAATCATAAATTTGGGATTGCATTCATTATCCTTTAGTTTTGGAAGGTTATTCTGATACAAGTTGGATTACAAATCTTAGTGATAATCCACTTTAAGATGGATTTTCATCATAGGTAATAGTAAAAAGTTAGGCCTTAAAGAACCAAATATATATTTTACATTCTACCATTGAGGCTGAGTTTGTAGCTTTATGAACTGCAAGTAAAGAAACGAAATGAGGTAGAAATTTCTAATACGATGTAAAGTTGTAATAAAAAGAAACAACAATCATTTCAATCTTCTGTGATAGTAAATTAACTATGTCTCGAGCATATAATAAAGTTTATAATGAAAAGTTTAGACATATAAGTTTGAGACATGAGTTTGTAAGACAACTAATAGATGATGGCATAATTACCATTACTATGTAAGATCTCAAGTGAATTTAGCTGATCCCTAAATTGAAGGTTTGTTAAGGGATAATGTAACAACCTAGATTTTAGCACCTCATGATCGTACCAAAAGCTCAGGCGTTACTTATCTCTAAACTTTTTATTCTAAACTATCTTTATTTAATATTGAGCCTTCACAAATACGAACTGAAATTTTAGCCAAGAAAACGAAGAGTCCGTTTTTTCTTTTTTTTTCACATATATATATATATATATATATATATATATATATATATATATATATCCATGTAGCATTATATACATAGACTTATCCAAAGATCCTCAAATACAAGTCCTACCCCTCTAAAAACTAAAAGTATAAACGACGATGGGAAAATAAAATTTAATAACTCAACTTGTAAACATAATCTTCTATGCTCTTGTAGCTCCACACTATATAACACCCTGATTACCCTAAGCCTTACCTCGCGTCATAAAGCAAAAGTTAATCAAAGGTTACAACAAATCTAAAGCTTGTACATATTTATATATAGAAAGAAATAATAATTCTAGAAGCCTGATAAACCACTATTTCATGGTTTATCTTGTGTTCAATTGAGTGGTTTTTATCAACTCTTTACCCACTTATTCATATAAATCACATGTTTTACTTTTTCCTTCCTGATTTTGTGCTATGATTGAAAACATGCTTCCTTGGCCTTATATTTGCTAATATTAATCCTCTCTTATTACCATTAGATGCCTTGATATGTGTGTTAAGTGTTTTCAGAAATTACAGGACAGGAATGGCTTGGAGAATGGAAAGGAAGCATGCAAAAGCTGAAGGAATACAAGAAGTTGAAGGAACTGCAAAGCTGTCCAGCCTGACCTCTCCGCACTAAAACAGTCATAACTTGAGCTACAGAGGTCCAAACGACGCGGTTCCAGTTGCGTTCAAAAGCTAATGTCCGGGGATTTGATTTGATATATAATATGTCATAGTTTTCCTGACGTTAGGTGACGCGAACGCGTGCTTCATGCGGAAGCGTCGCAGTGACGAAAATCAGCGTGGCAATTTTCTCTCCAGCGATTTCTGGGCTGTTTTCGACCCAGTTTTCGGCCCAAAAAACACATATTAGAGGCTATAAAGTAGAGAAATCCATTCATTCATAATCATCAGCTCATAATACACAATTTTAGGATTTAGATGTAGTTTTTAGAGAGAGAGGTTCTCCCCTCTCTTTTAGGATTAGGATTTAGGATTTTTATTATGTTTAAGCTATGATCTCTTCATTCCAGGTTCTATGTTCCTTCAATATTTATTTTCTACTTTTATTTACTCTAATACTTTTATTTGTATTTGATTTATGTTGCCCAATTAACTTATGAACCTTTCCATGTTAGAGTTGAATTTATGTTTAGACGTAATTTGATGTGTTTCAGATTTATGAATGCTTTTAATTTAATTTAGAATTTTTTTCTTTTGGCTTTGGTTGAGTCATTGGAGACACTTGAGTTATCAAACTCATTGTTGACTGAAAATTGGAATTCTTCAAGAATTAATTCGAGTTCTAATAACTCTAGCCTTTCCCAAGGAAAGACTAGGACCTGAGGAATCAAAATTAATTCATCCACTTAACTTACCTTCATAGTTAGAGGTTAACAAAGTGGGAGAAAAATCCAATTCTCATCACAATTGATAAAGATAACTAGGATAGGACTTCTAATTTTCATACCTTGCCAAGAGTTTTATTAATTATTAATTTATTTTTCTTGTTATTTAAATTACCTGTTCCTTATTTTAAAAACCCAAAATTCTACCTTTTCCATAGCTAATAATAAGTCATACCTCCCTGCAATTCCTTGAGAAGACGACCCGAGGTTTAAATACTCGGTTATCAATTTTATTGGGTTTGCTTAAGTGACAAACAAAACATTTGTATGAAAGGACTTTTGTTGGTTTAGAAGCTATACCTACAACAAGGCTTTATCTGCGAATTTTTAGACCACGCAAAAGTCTCTCTCATCAAAGCCCGATGATGATTAAGATCAAAAACAGAGTTTGAAAGCGCAACATGAAGGAGAAGCTACTGAAGGAATCAATCAAGCGATCAATCGATCACCTTCCCGACGTTCAGACACTCAAGGAATCCCCATGGCTTCATGTGGAGAATCTACTGAAGAACGCAACATGAAGGAGAAGCTAGAAACTCCAATGAACAGTGAGCAGCATGACTTTGTATTGGAATAATTGGAGGAAGTCGTGATCGTCAAAGAAGAAGAATTGGTTGAAGACTTAAGAGATGCAAAACCTCTATGGGAAAATCCAGTCAAAAAGCCTCCTTCAAAGACGTTTGAAATAGATGTTGAGGAGGTTGAAGACTTTGAAGGGGATGATCAAGAGATGGATTCAGTCATTGATGAATTCTTATCTGCAATTGAATCCTCTCCCATTGGACTTGACATGGAGACTGAAGAAAATGAAGCACAACCTCCCATGCCCTTGGTGAGCAATGAAGAAGAGATTGAATTGGAAGAAAGCTACCAAGAGGAAGATGTTGATATTAAAGAAGCTTGCAAAGAGGTGGAAGTTGTCAGAGAAGAACACAAGGGAGTGGAGCTTGCAAGTTCATTGGAAACACCTCTCCCAAGGCCATTACCGTCCAACACAACGTTCAAGTGGGTAAAATTCTTATCCTTGACCTTTACCTTCCCACTTGAATATGGGCTACTAGAGACGGATGGTCAGCTTAGAGCTCTTTGTGGCATTAAGAGTAAGAGGAAGATGATCAGTGGTAAATTTTGTCCTGCAAGGTTCATTATGGTTGGAAGCTCTAAGTTTAAACACAAAGGTTAGTGTAGAGCTCAATTGAATGGGTCTGGGAAGTTGTTTGGACGCTTCAGTGAGAATTCTAAGGCTGAACCACTCGGATGGAATCATGATAATCAACTTGAAGACGGCTGTAGAAATAAGATTTGGGATCCAGGAATATATGAGGATCAATTTTGGGAGCTCAAAGCTTGTGAAGAACTCCATCAAAGCTTGAGGAATTTACTTGGTATTGATAGAGCTTATTGGAAGTCCAAGCATTGGTGGAAGTTTCAAGACGAGTTCAAGCACAAGCCACCATAACAGGGAGCTCACCAAATGTCTAACTTAAGGACTTTAACTAAAAGTGCTAGGTGGGAGACAACCCACCATGGTATGATTGTCCCTTTTTCAGTTTTAATTCTAGCCTGTTTTGTTTGTTTTTGAGTTTTGATTGAACCTGGAATCATGCATAACATTCATATTAGCATTGCATTTTGCATTCTGCATTTTTCATGCATAAAAAAAAATTTCGCACGCGACGCGACAGCGTCGCCGACGCGTCTGCGTCACCAGTGCGTTTTGAAGAAAAGAGAATCGAACAGAGAGTCACGCGAAAGCGTGGCTGAAGGCGTGCCTTTGGCACAAATTGATCCACGCGATCACGTCACTGACGCGTCTGCATCATTTGTGAAAAACTGCATCCCACGCGTCCGCGTCACCCACGCGAATGCGTGCCCTAAAAATCGACGTAAACAGGGGTGTTTGGCAGCAAGTTAGGCTAGAATGGGGCTGGAATGGTGCTAGAAGCACAAGCCTTACCACGCAAACGCGTGCCCCACGCGTCTGCATCGTTTTCCAAAAATGACCAACCACGCGACCGCGTCACCCAAAAATTTGGCAAAAAGAGTTTCGAACAGAGAGTTGCGCGAATGCGAGGCTGCACTCGCACAAATCGCACAAATCAGGCCACGCGATCGCGTGACCCACGTGTCCGCGTCACCTGACCTTATCGCGCACCACGCGACCGTGTCACTCACGCATCCGTGTCGCCTGCGCCGTACAACTCATCCAAATCAGCGCCAATTATCTTCTCTTTTCTTTTCTAATCCTAATTTCTTCTATCTTTTCTTCTTTCTTTCTTACTTTATTTCTTTCACTTCTCATTCCTTTTTACCTTCATTCTATTTTACTTAATTTATTTGCATATTTCATTCATTGCATTTTAATTTAGTGCATATTTTTCTTTTCTTTTCTAAATTCATTATTTTTCCTTTGGTGTTGATTTTCTTATTTAACTATTGCATCTTCTCTTGAATTATTTTAGGTGCTTAGTGACTTGTTTTATTCTGGTTAGGTAATATTATTTATATCAATGCCAATCTTTTATACCTGTATTGGGATTGAACCGGATCTTGAAGCAGTAAAGTAAATGAACAGAAAAAGCAATAAACAGGGAATTGAAATGAGAAATTCAGATCTCAGGACCCAGAGACTAGAAAACCAAGTCTAGATCTCAATGCCTTCCTAGATCCAACAAGAACAATTGCAAGGAAATTGTAAATTGCAAGGAAATTGTAAATTGCAAGGAAAATAGATGAAGAACAATAAACCGGAAATGAAATTCAATTAGCAGTAAAGAAACAGAGATCCAAGATTGAGATTGAAACAGAATTTCTTCAATTCTCCAATCCAAGATCCAAGACAAGTGTAAATGAAATTGAATGCAATGGAAACAAAGAAATTAAAGTTCAAAAGCTCTCCGAAAACTATTATGAAAATTCTAAAAGGAAAGCTCTCTTAATAACTTGAATTCTATTCTATTTATACACTTTCCAAAATGATCTTCAAGCCTTGAGTTGGGCCTTTGTTCTTGGTGGAATTGGGTTGAAAGAGGCCTTGGTTGATTGCTCTTGAAGTTTGAAGAAGAACCGAAGTGAACCAATTGAACCGGTTTTGAAGTTAGCCAAAGTTGGTCCCAACGTTAGGGCCAAAGTTAGGGGTCTAACTTTGACCCTAACTTTTCATAGCAGCAAGCATAATTCTCTGGTTTGGACGTTGGTGCCAACGTTAGGGGTCTAACTTTGACCCTAACGTTGGCCTTGCTTAGTGCTAGTGGCGCCAACGTTAGCCTCCAAGTTAGGGGGCTAACGTTGGGGCTAACTTCATGCTTTCCTGGTTCAATTTTCACTTATTCCATTGTCCTCTTTTCACTCCTAGCCATTCCTCTTTGCTTCAACCTTTCTCCAAGCTTTCTTCACCTATCATTAATCAACCAAACTCATCAAAGCTGTGCTCAAAATCATGAGATATTCAATCTTTCATAATATGCAACAAATATAGCACAAAACCTCATGAAATGGCATGAATTCATATATGGTTGGTTCAATCAAGGGAAACATGAAAATCTACTCAATTAGCTTGCTTGTAGCTCAAGAAAATACATAATTCTAATGAAAACAAAAGAAAAAGACTAGCTAAAATAGGCTAAGATGACTTGTCATCACAACACCAAACTTAAAGCTTGCTTGTCCCCAAGCAAGAAATAGATTTATGCTCCAAGGTTCTTTCAATTAAGATGGATTGAGGAACACTTGTAAAGTGCAGTGAGTGAAGTGATCAAGTATCAGTGGGGTGAACTCTAAATCATATGCTCATGCAAGGGCTTTAGTGCTCACTAGTCCTTACATATTGGGAGTCGTAGGTCTTAGGATTTTCATCCAAATGGTACCATGGAGATCTCTTTATATGTAATCACCTTGAAGCAACTTATAGTTTCTGTGCTTTGGCCTTGACTCTAAGTAAAAGACTATGCTATGCATGCAGGCAGGGGTATATAAAAAAACTATACTATGCAGACAGGCAGGGTAAATAAGGATACAATCCAACTTGCAATAGCAGCAATATTTGATGTAAACAATCACTTAACAATACAACCTGTTGGAGTTCACTTGCTTTCCTTCTTCTCATCATCATCATTGCTGGCCTTTAGGTTCATCTTTTGTTTCTTTGGTTGATGATGCTTAATCCTTCCAACAGCTTGTATGGACCTCTGCAATGATATTGCAAGTTGCTTGTTCCCCAAGCACTTGAAAAATGGTTAGCTTGCATGACTTATTTGTGGGCCTTTATACTTACTTTGGTATGGGAACACCAAACTTAGTACCTTGCCAATGCATTAGATTAACCATGTGTAAAACTCTTTTTCTTTTTCAAAGATGACAAAACTGAAAACTAGGAAACAGCAGAATAGTTAACTAGTTCATCAAACATGCTTGAAGCCAACATTATGCAGAAAATGAGAATGTGTTTTATGATGGGATTTTGGTGAAACACCAAACTTAGAATCTTTCATTCTCCCTTATATTGTTTTGGTGTGCAACACCAAACTTAGCTTCTTGCAATGTAGATAAACTAATTAACCTTTTTATTGAAATAGCTATGAAAGGAAAACTACCTCAGGTTGGGTTGCCTCCCAACAAGCGCTCTTTTATTGTCACTAGCTTGACATCCTCTGTGCTTGCTTATTTCAGATTCTGAGCTTTTTTCTCCTTGTCCCATTGTCCATCTAAGTGAGGCTTTGCTTCCTTCTTACTTGTTCCTGTGGGGTTTTTGGCTAATTGTTCTACTTGCTTCCCAATTCCCCCGAGTAGGTCCTCATAGTGTTTGTTCATCCTCTTTAGATGTGTCATCATTCTCTCTACTCCACTTTCTAGATTGGAGATCCTTTGAGAATTCTGTGAGATTGTGTGGTGATGTTGTTGCAAATTTGGGATTGTGTCACTGGGCAGTGAGCTTGAAGGTCTCTCAATAGAAATTTGCTTGGAGAGCTGCCCAATCTGCCTTTCTAGGCTCTTCATAGAGGCTTCCTGATTCTTGGCTACCATTTCTTGGTGTTTCAACATTTTGTCTATCATGGCTTCCAAGTGAGTGATTCTTTGGGCTTCAGGTGATATTTGAGGTGGGTTATGAGATGTGGGTGGTGGATGGTAGGCATTTTGGTTGGTTGGTTGGTTATTAGAGTTGAAGTTCCTTGGTTCCTGATGTTGAGGTTCTCTTATTTTGAAATAAGAGTGTGGCTTCCATGGTGGAAATTGTTCATTTACTGTGGTGGAGTGGAGAAAATCAATTTGTCTGGCCATTGACTCCGATTGTTGCTGAGTTTGCTGATGTAGCTGTTTGCTTTGATTCATGACTGCCTTCACTCCTTCAGAATTCATTGTATCTTCCTCCAAAGTTGCATTCGGTGGTGTCTCAAATGAGTGTTGGTTGTTGGTTCTCTTGTCGTTGAACCTTGCAGTTCCTTGACTAGTTGCTGTTGCTCTGAGTAAATCATTTGAGGAGTGCTCTACTGCTCTTCTCATCTCTGGGGTTAATCCTTCATAAAATGCTTGGAAAGCCACTTTGTCATTTGCTTTCATGTATCTTTCCCATGCTTTGAGCAATGGTTCTTCCTCTCCTTGCATGAATGGATGTGTTCCCTCTTTCATTTTGATGTTTTGTCGGGATGTAGAGAATTTGGCTAGAAATTTGGCAACCAGACCATCCCAACTAGTGATACTTCCTTGGGGAAGAGTTTCAAGCCATTGTGCTGCCTCATCCTTTAGTGAGAAAGGGAATAGCAAGAGCTTGTAGATTCATGATTGACAACATCACAGATCCTCAGAAAAATAGATAGATGTGGCCGAAACTTAAAGTGCAAGAAATGTAAATTGCGGAATCTTAAAGTGCAAGAAATGTAAATTGCTTGAAATGTAAAGGGATTGGGATGTGGATTTGCAGAAATTAAACAAGGAAAAATTAAATTGCATCAAACATATTAGCTTGCTTGTAGCTCAAGAAAGTGCATAATTCTAATGAAAACAAAAGAAAAAGACTAGCTAAAATAGGCTAAGATGACTTGTCATCACCTGTATTACTTTTACATTGACATGAATTTATATTATCTCTCCTTACCCACACTCTCTTCCCTATTTTTGCAAATTTTTGCACTCTTGATTTGCCATGTACTTCTACTGTTTTCTCATTTGCATGTTGTAGCTACCATATAATTGAGACCCTCATTATCTGGCATTAACCCACCATATTTTATTTTATCTTTATCTCTGGATTACTGTTCTTCTTTTTCTCTTCTTTTAGGCTGGCCACCGAAGACGGAAAAAGGGAGAAACTTCTGTAAGGGGAGACAAACAAGTCCATCTGCACAATCCATGAAGAAAAGCATCAGTTGGAACAACCCGTCCACTTGTACATCTCAGCATGCACCGAGGACGGTGCAATCTTTAAGTGTGGGGAGGTCGATACCAACTTCCATGGGTTAGTTACTCTTCTATCTCAACACCAATGGTTTATTTTCCTTGTTAGTTGTTGCATTTACATGTTCGATTGCATATTTGTTTGATTTTGTGCATATTTTACCACTTGGTTGAAGAAATATTTTCTTTTTCAAGAAACTTTTTTAAGGTATTTCACTAATTTGAATAAAATTTAATGTTAAACTTGTTTGAAGAAATATTATTTTGGAACATGGTTTAGAGCTCAAACACACAAAACCTGTGAGATTTTTGAGCCTATTTGAATTGGTTGCATTTTACCAACCAATATTTTATTTTTAGTGTGTATTTTTCTCTCTAAAATTGTGATCTTTGTCTTGCTTAATTCTATATTTCCATTATTTGATGTATGCATACACTTACATGATTGAGGCCTTTGTTTCACTGAGCTTACATACCCATATGGCCTTACCCTTTCATTATTCCTTGCAAACCAATGTTGAGCCTATTATACCCCTTTGTTCTTTGCTTTAGCACATCATTAACTCTAAGCAAAAAACAATAATGTCCTTAATTTGAATCCTTGGTTAGCCTAGACTAGTGAGAGTGCTCATGAATTAAGTATGGGGAAAGTTGAATTTGGAAACATTTGGTTTGAGAATTGAGTATATTAGAATTTTCTAAAAATGTGAAAAAAAATGTTTAGGACATGATTCATGCATCCAATAAATTAATCATATG
>NC_029791.2:37627363-37662611 GCF_000816755.2 Arachis ipaensis
TTGGCCAAATACAATCCTACCTTGACCCTAACCCCATTACAACCCTTAAAAGACCTCTTGATATGTGTATCTATGCATTAAATTTATGTTGATTATTAGATGAAGAGCAAGCCTTAGAAAGCAAGGTTAGTAGAGAATTGAGAGAATCGAACCTAAAACACTTAAGTGATTAGAGTGCATACACTTCCACTGAGGGTTCGATGCTCGATTCTTTGTTCCCAACTTTCATGAGCTATTTTCTTCTACAAGCCTATTTGTACTTCATTTTTATGATTTGAATTAGTGAAATCCAGTTCATATTTATTCTTGGAGAATTTATTTACTTTTAAACCAAGTAGGAAAAAGCATTCTTCATGTAGTTGCATTCATATATATAGGTTGCATTTCATACTTTCTACCATTCCTCTTCACTCTCTTATAGCTTCTCTTGAGCTTAGCATGAGGACATGATAATGTTTAAGTGTGGAGAGGTTGATAAACCACTATATCATGGTTTATCTTGTGTTCAATTGAGTGGTTTTTATCAACTCTTTACCCACTTATTCATATAAATCGCATGTTTTACTTTTTCCTTCCTGATTTTGTGCTATGAATGAAAACATGTTTCCTTGGCCTTATATTTGCTAATATTAATCCTCTCTTATTACCATTAGATGCCTTGATATGTGTGTTAAGTATTTTCAGAAATTATAGGGCAGGAATGGCTTGGAGGATGAAAAGGAAGCATGCAAAAGCGGAAGGAATACAAGAAGTTGAAGGAACTGCAAAGCTGTCCAGCCTGATCTCTCCGCACTAAAACAGTCATAACTTGAGCTATAGAGATCCAAACGACGCGGTTCCAGTTGCGTTGGAAAGCTAACGTCTGGGGCTTCAACTTGATATGTAATATGGCATAGTTTCCCTGATGCTAGGTGACGCGAACGCGTGCTCCACGCGGATGCGTCGCAGTGACAAAAATTAGCGTGGCAGATTTCCTCTCCAGCGATTTCTGGGCTGTTTTCGACCCATTTTTTGGCCCAGAAAACACATATTAGAGGCTATAAAGTGGAGGAATCCATTTATTCATAATCATCAGCTCATAATACACAATTTTAAGATTTAGATGTAGTTTTTAGAGAGAGAGGTTCTCCCCTCTCTCTTAGGATTAGGATTTAGGATTTTTATTATGTTTAAGCTATGATCTCTTCATTCCAGGTTCTATGTTCCTTCAATATTTATTTTCTACTTTTATTTACTCTAATACTTTTATTCGTATTTGATTTATGTTGCCCAATTGACTTATGAACCTTTCCATGTTAGAGTTGAATTTATGTTTAGACGTAATTTGATGTGTTTCAGATTTATGAATGCTTTTAATTTAATTTAGAATTTTTCCCTTTTGACTTTGGTTGAGTCATTGGAGACACTTGAGTTATCAAACTCATTGTTGACTGAAAATTGGAATTCTTCAAGAATTAATTCGAGTTCCAATAACTCTAGCCTTTCCCATGGAAAGACTAGGACCTGAGGAATCAAAATTAATTCATCCACTTAACTTACCTTCATAGTTAGAGGTTAACAAAGTGGGAGAAAAATCCAATTCTCATCACAATTGATAAGGATAACTAGGATAGGACTTCTAATTTTCATACCTTGCCAAGAGTTTTATTAATTATTAATTTATTTTTCTTGTTATTTAAATTACCTGTTCCTTATTTTAAAAACCCAAAATTCTACCTTTTCCATAGCTAATAATAAGTCATACCTCCCTGCAATTCCTTGAGAAGACGACCCGAGGTTTAATACTCGGTTATCAATTTTATTGGGTTTGCTTAAGTGACAAACAAAACGTTTGTATGAAAGGACTTTTGTTGGTTGAGAAGCTATACCTGCAACGAGGCTTTATCTGCGAATTTCTAGACCACGCAAAAGTCTCTCTCATCAAAGCCCGATGATGATTAAGATCAAAAACAGAGTTTGAAAGCGCAAAATGTTCAACGAAGCTATAACGTAAGGCACAAGATATACATACAGATATCACGACATATATATAGATATATCAAAGTATAATAGTCATAAGAGGCTAGCCGTGGCTCGCGGAGTTTAAGCCGAATAGTTATATATAGACAATACCGAGTTTAGAAAGTAAAACAACTTATACAAACTTCGTTTCAAACTAAGCCTCTAGGCAAAATAGATACAAAAGTGAGAGATCTTTACAAAATAATCAAAAGAGACTTCATAAACCCATATTTTATGATGTATTTTATGCTCAATTTAAGTGATTTATTCAATCCTTCACCCACTTATTCATGTAATTTGCATGGTTTTACTTTTCCTTCCTTATTATGTGATATATGTGAAAAACATATTTCCTATGCTTTAAAAATATTAATTTTAATTGCCTTTATTGCCACTCGATGCCGTGACTTGTGTGTCAAGTGTTTTCAGATCTCCTAAGGCAGGAATGGCTTAGAGGACAGAAAAGAAACATACAAAAATGGAAGGAAAGCACAAAAATGGAGTTTTGAAGAAAAGGGCAGCGACACGAACGCATGGACGACGCGGCCGCGTGCCCAGCACGAAAAGGCAGCGACGCGAACGCGTGACTGACGCGGACGCGTGCCTTGAGAAGAACGCAAATGACGCGTACGCGTGACAGACTCCACGTGCAGAAACTAAAAAAACGCTCCCAGCGATTTCTGAAACCTTTTTTGGCCCAGATCCAAGTCCAAAAAGCACAGATTAGAGGTTATAAGGTGGGGAATGCATCCATTCATAGAAAGAGATCGTCAATTATTCACTTTTCATAATTTAGATGTAGTTTTTAGAGGGAGAGGTTCTCTCCTCTCTCTTAGGTTTTAGGATTAGGATTCCTCTTAAAGGATCTAGGATTTCAACTCCTTATCAGGTTCAATATTCCTTTTATATTTTTATTTATTCTAATGCTTTTATTTGTATCTGACTTATGTTACCAATTTGGCTTATGAACTCTTTATGTTTAGATTGATTTTATCTTATTAATGCAATTGAGGTATTTCAGATTTATGATTCTTATTTGGTTTAGCTTTTGATATTCTTGGCTTTAATTGATTAACTGGAGACTCTTGAGTTATCAAACTCATCGTGATTGATAATTGTTATTTCTGCTAATTGAATTGGATTCCACTAACTCTAGTCTTTTCTTAGGAATTGGCTAGGACTTGAGGATCAGACTAATTAGTCCACTTGACTTTCCTTTGCTTTAGTAAAGGTTGACTAAGTGGGATTAAAACTCAATTCTCATCACCATCGATAAGGATAACTAGGATAGAACTTCCGAATTTTCATACCTTGGCAAGAGTTTATTTTATAGTTATTTATTTATTTTTTTTTGCAATTTAAATTACCTGTTCCTTATTTTAAAAACCCCCAATTTACAAGACTCATAACCAATAATAAGAACACCTCCCTGCAGTTCCTTGAGAAGACGACCCGAGGTTTAAATACTTCGGTTATCAATTTATTTAGGGGTTTGTTACTTGTGACAACCAAACGTTTGTACGAAACGATTTTCTGTTGGTTTAGAAGCTATACTTACAACGCGATCATATATTTGTGAATTTCTTTACCGATAGGAAATCCGATCATCAAAATGGCGCCGTTGCCGGGGAATTGCAAACGTGTGCCTTATTATTGGTTATTGTAAATATTTTTCTTTTACTTGTTTATTTGTTTTTGTTTTTCCCTTTTATTTCTATTAGCTACCATGAATTCTCACCCCTCTCGCTTTGAGTTTGGTTCTAAATTTGTTGAAAGGAGTGGAAGCTATAACAGGAATATGCATCAAGGTCTAAGCAATCAAAGATGGATGGAGCCAAGAGGATCTGATCAACCCTTTAGGCAACAACACCCTCCAAGATATCATGGGCAAGGACCATTCTACAATGCATTCCAAGGCAATAGATATGGTGGACCCCCTTGTAATTACCAACAAGCCCCACCCTGTGCTTATAGATCATCCTCTCAACATAGCTTTGAACCGCCACACTCACAAGTTCCTTTTCACCATTCATCACTGTATGACCCTTATCCACCACAATCCTAATCCAATTACTCCCAAGAACCACCACATTCTTATTATGAATCCTCTCTCCCAACCAATGAACCCTCATATCCACCCCAATCTCCAATGAATGACAACCTTCGTGTTCTTCTTCAAGGGCAAGCGAAGATGCAAAGGGACATACTGGAACTCACTACTGCCTTAACCGAGGTAGTAAGTATAATAGCTTCCCGACATCTGAGCACTCAAAGTACTCCCATGGCTGCATGTGGAGAATCAAAAGAAGAGCGTAGCATGAAGGAGACGCTAGAAACTTCAGTGGACAATGAGGAGCATGGCTTTGTATTGGAACAAGTGGAGGAAGCCATAATAGTTGTAGAAGAAGAAGTGGTTGAAGATTTAGGAGATGCTGAACCTCCATGGGAATCGAGAACTGTAAAGGATTCCGCTAAGAAGTTCGAAATTGATGCCAAGGAGGATAGTGAACAACCTCCAATGCATATACCTTGTGAAAAATTGGACGGAACAGACCACGAAGTTGATTCCATAGGCAATGATGATCATGAATCAAGCTCTCCTAGTCACGAACTTGAATCCGCAACTGAATTCCTTGAGCCTGAAGAACCTCATCCAAGTGAATATGAAGATGATGTCGAAGTAGATTTCTCTCAACCTCCAACTTATGACTTGAGTGACGAAGAAGACATAGAAGACTTTGATCAGGACGTAGTTGCAATTGAAGAATTTTGCAAGGAAGTGGAGGAATTCACAGAAGAATACAAGGGAGTAGAGCTTACAGAACCACTGGAAACACCTATCCCAAGGCCATTACCACCTAATACAAGCTTCAAGTGGGTACAATCCTTAACCTTTATCTTTACTTTTCCACTTGAATATGGTTTGCTTGAAACAGATGGCCAGCTTAGAGCTCTCTGCGGCTTTAAGAGTAAGAGGGAAATGGCTCGTACTCAGAGCTAGTGTGCAAGATTCAATAAGATTCCACGCTTCAATTCGAAGTGCAAGGATTGGTATCATGTTCAATTGAATGGGTCTCGGAAGGCGTTTGGTCATCTTGGTGAGAATACAATTTCTAAACCGCCCGGATGGAAGAATATAGATCAAGACAAAGGCGGATTTAAAAGCAAGGTTTGGGATCCTGGAATCTATTCTGACATTCGTCACCCCGGGAACCTGAGAATCTGTTTGAAGCTGCTCAAAAGCTTAACATACCTAGTTTGGGACCCCGGAGGCTGTTGGTATTCCAAACATTGGTGGAGATTTCTGGATGAATTTAAGCACAAGCCACCATAATAGGAAGTTCTTCAATTGTCCAACTTAAGGACTTTAACTAAAAGTGCTAGGTGGGAGACAACCCACCATAGTATGATCGTTTCTGTTTTAATTTTATTTCATTTTGTTCATTTTTATATTGTTTTATTTTCATTGAACCTGGATATTATTCGTAGCATTTGCATTACCATTGCATACTGCATATTTGCAAAAAAAAAAAAAGATCACCCCACGCAAGCGCGCAGGCCAAGCGTGAGCGTGAGAAGGAAATCGGCGTAAAGATCCAACGCCCAGAAAGTTGGGCTGGAATCATGCGGCTGGTGTGCGTTTAGCACAAAAGGGCCCATGCGTTCGCGTCCCTGACGCGATCGCGTCACTTGCGAAACACTCACCCCACGTGAAAGCGTGAGCGACGCGTCTGCGTCGCATGGATATAATGGCCCCCTAAATGGAAACAGAGAGTTGCGCTGAAACGATGTTGGAAGTGTGCGTTTAGCACAATTTACAGTGACTCGTTCGCGTGCCTCACGCGTTCGCGTCACCCATCTTTTACCCAACCCACGCGACTGCGTCAATCACGCGACCGCGTCAAACCCATTTCACCCTAGTCACGCGATCGCGTGCCCCACGCGTTCGCGTGGATTCAAAAATAATAACCCCCTTTCACGCGAAACCCTACCCGTCGCGCCCCATACCCCCCTTCTTCTTCCGTTCTTTGCAACTCCCTCCATCCTCAGCAACCACCACCGCCGACACCACCGCACCAACCCCGACCACCGCACCACGCCACCGACACCCCCTCTCTCCTTTCTTCCCTTCTTCTCTCCCCTCCCCTCTTTTCCTTCTCCTCCACTCCTATCCGCCACTGCCCCCCACCGCGGCGAACCTCAAACCGCCGCCTCCCACCACCGACCACCACCACAGCATCACCACTCTCGCCCCCTTCTTCCTTCCTTCATCCCTCGCCCAACCCTAACCCAACACCTCGCCCCCTGCTCCACCACCGCGCCGCTGTACTCCCTCTGCGCCGCCGCTTCATCACCACTATCTCTCTGCCCTCATCTCTGTTCCATACATTTGTACTTCTACACACCAGGTTCCGCCATACTACGATTCCTCTTTTCGATTCCTTAGTTAGTTTTTCAATTTTTGTTCAGAATAGGATAGTTAGAGATGCATGTTTGTAGTGGATTTCAGGTGGTTAGGTAGCTAGGATGTGCTTAGTGGATTTAGGCCTGATAATTGCGCCGTTCTTGCTACCTGTTTTATCTATTTCGCAATTCTGATTTTGCTGTGATGTTCATATTGTTCATACATTGTTCTTCCATGTTTCTTGCTACTGTTACACTGCTCTTTCATGTTCATGTTATTTGTGTCTATTTGCAGCTCTATTTAAATTTATATGAACTGATTTTTCCTGCTATTTATTACCCGGGAACATCCAAATTTAGCCGGAATGCTGCCCAATTTTCTGCAAATTGTTTCATTTTCATTCATGTATTGGTTTTGGCAATTTTGAATTTTGCATTACTTAGCCATAACCAAACCAACTCATGAATGCACGGGCTCGCATTCTTATTCCTTTCATTTCCCTGGTTAATAACTTGCTTTATTGATGATTTCATTTTAATTTTAGCTACTCCGGTACCTATATGAATTATCATCAATAACCTGATATCCTTGCTTGACTATGAGTTGATTATTCTTTAAACTTGTGAAATTTACTGTTAACTAGAAAACCATTATCATGCCCCCTATTTTAACTTCCTTTTTACTAACTCACTGCTTTCACTTTCTAACTACCTTTTCACCTATCACCCACTTTTAACTCTCTAACTTCTCTTTTTGCTTTCTAACTAACTACTTTAACTTTCTAACTCAAGGCATGATTATTGTTTTTCCTAATTAACATGAATTCTACTTATATTATATTTTGGATTGTAATTTTTCACCTCAAATTTTTCACTCAAATACATTCCAAAATGTACATATATTTAACTCAAATTGCCTTTATGCTTACATTGATAAATCCTATTTGCCTACTTGTTTTTCTGCTTTTATTCTTCAATTATATTCTGGAATCTCCGCTTTTCAGGATGTCTGACCCTCAACGCAAAGGAAAAGGCAAAGCAACCACCGGCAAAAGGAAAAGAGACGAATCATCTATGTCCATCCTGGACATTTTGCATGATGACTCCTGGCGAGAAAAGCACTTTACCCCGCAGGAGAAAGCTGACCAACTCCTCACTGCCAATGATCCAGTTAAATTTGCAAACAGATACTGTGAGCTAAAGTATCCAATGTTTGCCACTTCCAGGAACCTGTACCTGGAGAGAACTCTAAAAATTCTAGAAGAACTACAGTAGTACACCTCCGAACAGATAAAACAGAGAGGCTGGTTCTTCTTGGAGAGAAACTTGACAGAGGTCAATGCTTCCTGGGTCAGAGAGTTTTACTGCAACTATTTCAAGACTTCCCTGGATGCAGTGCACCTCAGAGGGAAACGAATTTTGGTCACTGAGGAAGCTATTGAGGACATCCTCCAGCTTCAGCCTAAATCCGATCAGCTTGACGGTTACCAAAAGGCTGAAGAGGATATGCGCTTTATGAGATTTGACTGAGATGCTGTCAAACAGAGAATATCCCTTGATCCTACTGTCCCATGGTTCATGGGAAAGAACACAGTGATGCCTAAGGGAATCGAGCTGATTTATCTGAATGATGAGGCTCGGCTCTGGCACCAGATTTTGAGCAACTATGTGATGCCGAGCACTCATGAGACAGAGCTGTCCGCTGCTATGATCACCCTCATCTGGTGTGTGATGGAGGGTAAGGACTTGTATCTGCCATGTTTCATCTGGTATTATATGGCCAGGGTCCATATCAGAGGCACTCTCCCTTTCCCTTATCAGGTCACCCAGCTAGGCCGTCGAGCCGACATGCCTTGGGAGCTTGCTAATGAAAAGCCACCTGCTGCAGACTGCAAGAAGATTATCCCTCATAGCAGGAAGTTTCAGGCTTTATGTTACAGACCCACATTCCTCACTGCTTCTGATGAGACAGCCACACCTTCAGCTGCCCCTTCTTCATCCACTGCTGCACCAGCTACCACCACTGCACCTCCACCTGCATCAGAGCCCATTTACCACTTCGTGCACCGCCTATTTCAGCAGCTGGACTAGATGGAGCGCCGCAACCAGCGGCGATATGAGAGTTCTGAGCATCGCAACAAGCGACGCTATGAGCACCTCAAGTTGATGATCCGATCCGGCGGTGACATCCCCTCCGAGCCTGACACCCCTTCTGATACATTTGAGATGGAGGAGGATGATCACGAGGAGGAGACACCTACCCAGGCTGAGCAGGTAGGACCAGAGCAGACTGCGCCACATCATGAGGAGCACCACCAGCTACAGGCTACAAACCCGGAGATTCCTCTACAGTCCGTGCCTCCCCTGCAGCAGACAGATCCTTCTACACTTATCCAGTCTGCAGATCTTCAGGCCACCACAAAGACTCCAGCAGCTCATCCTTCCGGTGATGACACTTCTTCACACCCAGCTTGAGTGAGCATCGAGGATGATGCTATATTTTAAGTGTGGGGAGGTCGCCATCCCTGGCGTATCTTTTTGGTGAACCACTACAGACTCTTTTTATCTTATTTTGTTTATTTTTCTGTATTTTTTATCTTTATTTTTATTTTTCAGTACTTGCACATTGTTCTTTTGCTATATTTTTACTTTATTTCCGCATTTTGCACTTTAGTTTATATCTTAGACATTTAGTTTAGTTTGCAATTCTAAACTTATTAGTTATAGAATATGTGGATTAATTAGTATGGTTTACCCTTCTAGCATATGATAGTTGGTTTAATTGAAAATAAAAGGAGTAAACTAGAGACTTTAGTAAATTAAAACAATCCACACACCTTGTATATATAGCATCACATGTTAGTTAGTTAACAACATTTTTTCAAGGAGGAATACTAAGATTTTAAGGACCACCCTAAGATTTACATTGAGAATAATGGGAACTCTTGATTTCTACTTGCATGACATACATAACTAATATATGATTTTTGAGCTGGAGAACACACAGCCTGTGAGTTTTGAGCTTAATTGTATGGTTACATTCAAACCATAAATTTCATTGCTGTGTGTTTTGCCCTTCTTTTTCATTCTGATCTTCTTTACTTTGTTTTAATCTATATGTCCAATATAGAATATAGATACATACCAAGAGATGATTGAGGCCATCATTTGAATTTTTCCTCACTTATTCCAAATTAGCCTACCTTTTACATCACCCTTGTTAGCTCCCTTGAGCTTTTTAATCCCCTCTTGTTCTATAACCACATTACTAGCTTTAAGCAGAAAAATAAAATAAAAATCTCAAGTTGAATCCTTGGTTAGCTTAAGATAAATATTGTGTACGATTTAAGTGCGGGAAATTTTGTGGGAACATGGGATGATAGAAACAAAATAAGAATTTAAAAAAGAATAAGTTGTTTCAAAAACAAAATTTGGGAAGCATGCTCATGTGAAATCAAAATAATTGAATTACCATGTGCATTGATATAAAAAAAAATAAAAAAAATAATATATATATATATATTCAGTATTTAAATAAGGGGATACAAAATTCCCCAATTGCAAAATAAAAATCAATGCACATGGGGGCAAAATTTCAAAATTAAATTTAATGCATGAGCTTGTAATCCAAAGTGGACTATTTTTGGGTAAATAGGTTAAGGAACTTTAAAATTATATAAAGTATGTATTATCTTAGACTAATCAAGGATTCACTTATTAGCTCACTTAGCCTTATACATATACCTTTACCTTTACCTTGGCCTCATTACAACCTTGAAAAAGACTTCATGATTTTTGTATGTCTGTATTCCATATTTGTTGATTGGTTAGATGAAGAACAAAGTTTTAGAAAGCAAGGATAGAAAAAGAATAGAGTGATTACCCCAATAAACACTGAGTGACTAGAGAGTAAACACAAAATCCAGTGAGGGTTCAATAGCTCATCACCATATATCTCTTCTTAATTGTTAATTATCTTGCAAGTTTGTGAAATATTTATACCCATCTCAATTGTAAAAGTTCTTTAACATTATCTAGGGTTTGGCTATGCATATATAATTCCTTGAGGATATGAATTAATTTAACTACATGTAAACCCTATATACAAGTGAATAATAACTAGAATTGCATGACTTATTTAGGTAGCTTGCATTTAGAATAGAATGCATTGCATGAAATTCCACCACCTTACCTTATTCTTTATCTTGGATTTAGCATGAGGACATGCTATTGTTTAAGTGTGGGGAGGTTGATAAACCCATATTTTATGATGTATTTTGTGCTCAATTTAAGTGATTTATTCAATCCTTCACCCACTTATTCATGTAATTTGCATGGTTTTACTTTTCCTTCCTTATTATGTGATATATGTGAAAAACATGTTTCCTATGCTTTAAAAATATTAATTTTAATTGCCCTTTATTGCCACTCGATGCCGTGACTTGTGTGTCAAGTGTTTTCAGATCTCCCAAGGCAGGAATGGCTTAGAGGACAGAAAGGAAACATACAAAAATGGAAGAAAAGCACAAAAATGGAGTTTTGAAGAAAAGGACAGCGACGCAAACGCATGGACGACGCGGCCACGTGCCCAGAGGCAATCCTGGAGCTTTATATCCATCAAAAGATTCAAGCTTAAAATATAAGTAAATTTAAAACCTCAACTTTAAAAGCACAATGAAAAAGGGTAATCTAACTTAGTGGAATTCTAATCTAACAATTCTCCACTGTCCCACAGCCTTCGCCAGCCTAACCGCCATGCGATCCCATCATCACCACCTTCCGAACTTCCTCAATCCCAGTAGAATATACAGATAAATAACAATGCAAGTAAAGCACAAGTGTAGCATGTATATCAAGAAGTTCAAGTAGCATTTAGTCATGTTATATAATTAGGCAGGCAGTTTAAGTCGGCAAAGCAAACAAACAGATAGAAGATGCACATGATGAATGCTTGTCCTATTGGCTGTGATATCACATTGTCGATTCAACTGCCAACCCGACACATCTCCAAAGAGATGTCGCCCTTCGGTATCATAATGGGAACTCCCGAGATATTGTGCCCGGAAACACCGTCCAGGATATAGTGCCTGCACACTCTAGTGATCCGAAGGGATGCGAGCGGGATACTCTTGCCACAGACCTCACATCTCAACGTAAGCGGGATTAACCTACTGTCCTTGTGCCGCCACCGCGACCTCAACAGGCGGGATTAACCTAACATCCTTGCCAGGCGCATAGCGTCTCAACAATCTCAGTATAAAACAATGATTCAGTGATTTTCAAAAATCATTTTTTAATAAAGCAGGATCCATCATTCCAGTCCGAGTCCCAGACTCGTCTCAACCACCATCAATTCAAAATTTCCACAATTCATAGCCAGTGATCATCAACACAATACTCCGCCCCCTCACTCAACTAAATCCGTCCTCAATATTCCAGAAACCTAATCTTCATTTTCTAAATTTTTTTTTACAAGAAAAATATCTAATTATCTTATCCATAGCATCCTCCATATTTTGACACCTAAAAACAAGCTAAAGGATCTTAGATAAGTGTTATGGAAGTTTACAAGCTTGCCAGGAAGGTAAAACAGACAAAAACAAGATTTTGTTGAAAAATAGGGCAGTGTACGTATGCACGCATAAAAGAATTTTCAAGATATGTACGTATGCATAGAAGTGTGCGTACGCACAGAAGGCAAAAGTTTTCATTTTAAACGCGCGCATAGATGCGTGCGATCACCCTGAACATACTGCCATTCCCAGCGTGTGCGTGCGCACGAGGCTGTGCTTATACACAGGTTGCAGATTTCACAGGGTGTGTGTGCACACCAGAGTGTGCTAGCGCTCCCAACAGTAGGCACTTCCCTGTGTGTGTGTGCGCACACAATCGTGTGCGTGCGCATGTTTTCAAAAACACACAGGGTGTGCGTACGCACATGGCTGTGTGTACGCACAAGTCAAAATTTGCCACTGATGAGAGCACGCGCACAGAAGTCTGCGTGCGCACACAAACCAGAAATCATAAAATTCTGCATCATCACAGAGTTCAGATTTTGACACCAAACTTTAAACGGTCATAACTTCCTCTACAAAAATCTATTTTCTACAAACTTTATATCAATTTAAAGTTCTTAAAGCCATCTTTAATTTAAAATAAGTTTTATTCAATTTTAATCTTTGAGACTCAAGTTATGGTCCGTCAAAGTTTACCAAAAATCTATTTTTACCAAAGTTCACTAATTTCTCAAATCCTTAAAACTCATAACCAAAACAAAATCAAAACCACACCAAACTCCAATTTACCTTAGAATTTACCCTTTTGTGTCTCATTCTACTAACCTTACCAAGTTTCTATTCACATTACCTAATTCTCAACTCCAATGATCAAGTATATCATATTAAAAATAATTTCTCACCCAACACAATCATCCATCATCATCATATCACTAATAATCATCATGATTAACCTCATTCAATCTCAATCTCAATCCTTAACATCATTTTATCAACATCAACATCATAACTCATCAAAATAGCCAAAATAATCAAATCATCATACATTCTCATTAAACAAGTTCAACAACCAATACAATCCAACCTATCCTATGGGTCACTAGCCTAAGTGTCCAGAAATATTATATATTGCATAGAAAAAACCGAAACCATACCTTGGTCGATTCCAAATATGTGCTATACACCAAAATTTGTGCCCAACAAGCTTTCAACCATCAACAATTCACCAAAAACTACCAATCAACTCCAACAAGCCTCAACAATCAATATTCTAAGCTAGACATACATAATTTACCATAGATCAACACATAGGGTTCATAAATATTCAATTTTAATAAGGTAAAGAGTTTCTTTACCTTTTTCTATGGTGTTTGGGGCACAAACCACCACTAACCCAACCTTAGATACCACCTAAAGAATCAAAACACAAAAATCCACTTAAAACTAAAACCCACATTTTCGAATTTCTTAGGGCTACAGAAAGGAAGAGAAATTTCAAAATCTTACCTATGAAAGTTAAATGAAAGTAATGGGCTCGGCAAGAGCTTCGCGTAGCCACTGACGGCATGCGAATCGAAGTACCATAGCTCGAGATATGATGGATTGAAGAAGAGAGTGAATAGTAACTTTCTCTCTTCTTCCCTTCTTCCTTTCAGCTGGTGTGTGTGTTGTGTTTGTGTTAAATGAGCTGAATGGGGCTTATTTAATGAACTTATATATGTTGGGCTTGGGCCCAACTTGGGCCCAGTCTAACCCGTTATCGTTTTTGGCCCGTTTGACCCAATTCTGGGCCAAACCTTTAAAATTAATGCCCGGTTTTCAATTATAATTGTCTTCCTAAGGTTTTCTACTATTTTTAATTATTATCGCACAGTACCGGATAGACATAAGCCGGTACTTCCGGTTCATTTACCGGTTCACGTTTTTATCGATTTTTCGCAAACAATTACATTTTCCAACTCAGAAAAATCTACTGAGTCCAAAAATCATATTTAAATTTTCTAATTCATTTTCTAAATTTTTTGATCCAATATTGGTCAATTAATCTATTTAATTAAAGGGTTAATTAATCGCGGTCCTTACATTTCTCCCCACCAAATAAGAAATTTTGTCCTCAAAATTTAGTAATTACCTGAGAATAACTTGGGATAATCCTTCTGCATCTCGGACTCCAACTCCCAAGTATGCTCTTCCACTCCTGCTTGCTTCCAAGACACTTTAACCAACTGAACTTCCTTTCCTCGTAATTTCTTTACACTAGTGTCGTCAATATGCACCGGTGTTACTTGAAACGTCAAGTTCTCCCTCAACTCGACCGACTCGAGCTCTAACACATGAGTCGCATCCGGCGTGTACTTATGGAGTTGTGACACGTGGAATACGTCATGCAGGTTAGACAATTGAGGCTGCAAAGCTACTTGATATGCCACCGGCCCGAATCGTCTCAAAATCTCGAACGGTCTAATGAATCTTGGATTCAGCTTCTTGGTTTTAATTGCTCTCCCAATCCCAGTTGTAGGAGTAACCCTCAAAAATACATGCTCTCCCACTTCAAATTCCAACTGCTTCCTTCTCTAATCCGCATAGCTCTTCTGTCTGCTCTGTGCAGTTAGGATCCTAGCTCAAATCTTCTTAATCTTCTCAGTAGTCTCTGCTACCAAATCAGGACCCAAAACACTTGCTTCACCGGTTTCATACCAACACAGTGGAGATTGGCACTTTCGTCCATACAAAGCCTCATACGGAGCCATCCCAATGCTTGCATGAAAGCTATTGTTGTACGCAAACTCCACCAATGGCATGTAACGATCCCAAATTTCCAGTTGATCCAAGACACACGCCTTTAGCATATCTTCCAATGTTTGAATAGTTCGTTCTGATTGTCCATCCGTTTGCAGATGATATGCCATGCTGAGACATAGTCTCATACTGAAAGCTCTTTGGAAAGCTCCCCAAAGCCTTGAGGTGAATCGGGGATCACAGTCCGACGCTATGCTTGATGGAACACCATGCAACTTCATAATCTCCTTGATGTACAATCTCACCAACTCCTCCATAGAATAGTTCACTTGGATAGGAAGAAAATGAGCAGACTTGGTTAAGAGACCCACGATCACCCAAATCGCATCAAATCCCGACCCAGTCCTCAGTAAACCGGTCACAAAATCCATTGCAATTCCTTTCCACTTCTACTAAGAAATCTCAAGTGGCTGTAACATTTCCAACGGTCTCTGATGCTCTATCTTCACCTTTAGACACGTCAAACACTTAGATACAACTGTAGCTATGTCATTCTTCATCCCAAGCCACCAGAACATCTTCTTTAAATCATAGTACATCTTCGTACTCCCTGGATGAATGAAAAACCCGCTGTTGTAAGCTTTTGACAACAACTTCTGTCTCAAACTTCCGACATCCAGCACACAAATTCTCCCTTTATACTTCCACAATCCTTTCTCATCCTTAGTAAACTCCCCATGCCTCTTCTTACCAATCGATTGGAACATCTTCTGAAGTTCTTGCTCATCTTGCTGAGCCCTCTGAATCTCTGATTTAAATGTACTTGAAATCTGTAACTGGTTCAAACAAGCTCTTCCAGCAACTTCACCAATATCCAACTTGAGATCTACAAACTTATCCACTAACTCCTCTTCTTTGATCCTCATCCAAGCAGTTGTTAAAGACTTCCGACTCAACGCATCTGCCACCACGTTCGCCTTTCCAGGGTGACAACTTAGTTCAAAATCATAATCCTTCAGAAGCTCCATCCACCTTCTTTGACGCATATTGAGCTCTTTCTGATCAAAGATGTACTTGAGACTCTTATGATCAGAAAAGACGCTAAAACTTACTCCGTACAAGTGTTCCTCTAAATCTTCAATGCAAACACAATCGCCGCTAACTCCAAGTCATGGGTTGGGTAATTTACCTCATGTGGTCTTAGCTGACGCGAGGCGTAAGCCACCACATTCCTGTGTTGCATCAACACGCAACCCAAACCCTTCAGTGACGCATCACAATACACTTCAAACGGTTCGTGCGATTTCGGTAAAATCAAAACAGGTGCTGAAGTTAACTTTTGTTTCAAAATATGAAAACTTTCTTCAAACTCCGACGTCCACAAAAACGGTACCTCTTTCCTTGTCAACTTAGTCATCGGTAGTGCAATCCGAAAAAATTCCTCAATGAATCTTCGGTAGTATCCGAGCAAAGACACTAAAGGCCGAACTTTAAGGGAGGAAAAGTAACTTCACCATCCATTTCTACTAAACAAAAATGATGCCAATAGATGGAGGAGGAAGATACAAAGACTTTTATTGGATTAAATTTTTTATTAGAGTTACGAATCACAAGAAATCGAGGTCGGAAGCTCAAGGAAGTCATGATTTCCTTCTGATAAACCCCCATTTTATGATGCATCTTGTACTGAAATTAAGTGTTTTTATCAAGTCTTCACCCACTTATTCATATAAATTGCATGGTTTTACCATTCCTTCCTCATTTTATGAGATTTATGAAAACATGTTTCCTATGCTTTATTAATATTAAAATTAATTATCCCTTATTACCATTCGATGCTGTGGTTTGTGTGTTAAGTATTTTTAGGTTTCATAGGGCAGGAATGGCTTAGAGGACAGAAAGGAAACATACAAAAATGGAAGGAAAACATAAAAATGGAGTTTTCTAGAGAAGGCAGGGACGCGGACGCATGGACGACGCGGCCGCGTGCCTGGCGCAAAACACAATCGACGCGATCGCATGGACGACGCGTACGCGTGACCAGGAAAAACTCCAGATGACGCGAACGCGTGACCCACGCGCACGCGTGACAGACGCCACGTGTAGAAACTGCAGAAAACGCCCCCAGCAATTTCTGGAACCCTTTTTGGCCCAGATCCAAGTCCAGAAACATATACTAGAGGCTATAAAGTGGGGGAATGCATCCATTCATAGAGAGATCTTCGATTATTCACTTTTCATAATTTAGATGTAGTTTTTAGAGAGAGAGGTTCTCTCCTCTCTCTTAGGATTCAGGATTAGGATTCCTCTTAAAGGATTTAGGACTATTCCTTCTCAATTTCCAGGTTTAATGTTCTTTTTATTTATTTTCTCAAATTGGTTTATGAACTCTTATTGTTTAGATTGGTTTTATATTTAATATATTTTGAGATATTTTAGATTTGACTTTGTTTTGCTTTATTTATATGGATATTTTTAATTTAATTTAGATATTTTCTTCCTTTTGACTTTGGTAAGTAATTGGTAATACTTGAGTTGTCAAACTCAGCAGTGGTTGAAATTGGCAGATTACTAATTGATCTAGATCGCTCTAAAGCTAGTCTTCCCACAGGAATTGACTAGAATTTGAGGATCAAGCTAATTAGTCCACTTGACTTAACTAAGTGGGATTAAAACCCAATTCTCATCACATATGATAAGGATAACTAGGATAGAAATTCCAAATTCTTATGCCTTGCCAAGAGATTTTATTATTATTAATTTATTTTTCTCGTCATTTAAATTACTTGCTCCTTATTTCAAAAACCCCTAATTTACAAAACTCATGACCAATAAAAAGAACACTTCCCTGCAATTCCTTGAGAAGATGACCCGAGGTTTAAATACTTCGGTTATAAAATTTTATTGGGTTTTGTTACTTGTGACAACCAAACTTTTGTAGGAAAGGAATTCTTGTCGGTCTAGAAGCTATACTTACAACGTGAATTTATTTGTGAAAATTCTAGATCGCGCGAGAGTTTCGCTCTTTCAAAATGGCGCCGTTGCCGGGGAATTACAAACGTGTGCCTTATTATTGGTTATTGTAAATATTTTTCTTTTACTTGTTTATTTGTTTTTGTCTTCCCTTTTTACTTCTATTAGCTACTATGAGTTCTCACCCCTCTCGCTTTGAGTTTGGTTCTAAATTTTTTGAAAGGAGTGGAAGTTATAACAGGACTATGCATCACGGTCAAAGCAATCAAAAATGGATGGAGCCAAGAGGATCTGATCAACCCTTTAGGCAACAACACCTTCCAAGATATCATGAAAAAGGACCATTCTACAATGCATACTAAGCTGATAGATATGATGGACCCCTTGGTAGTTACCAACAAGCCCCACCCTGTGTTCATAGACCACCCTCTTAACATAGCTTTGAACCATCACACTCACAAGCTCCTTTTCACTAATCACCACCGTATGATCCTTATTCACCCTAATTCCAATCCAATTACTCCCAAGAACCACCACTTCCTTATGTACCATGTCCATATCCATCACCTCAAGAATCACAGGCTCGCCTCAAGGAAACAGTAGATCAATTTCATGCAACCCTTCATCAACTGGAGCAAGCAATAAATCAATTATCTTCCAGACGTTCGGGTACTCAAAGAATCCTCCTGACTTCATGTGGAGAATCTAATGAAGAACGTAGCATAAAGGAGACACTGGAAACTCCAGTGGACATTAAGGAGCATGACTTTGTTCTGGAATAATTAGAGGAAGCCCAAATTATCCAAGAAGAAGAAGAGTTGATTGAAGACTTAGGAGACGTTGAACCTCCATGGGAATCCAGAATTGTGGAAAATTCCGTCAAGGACGTTACAATTGATGCCAAGGAGGATAGTGCACGACCCCCAAAGTGGGTATTTTATGAAGAACTAGACGGAATAACCCAAGATGCTAGTTTCCTTGATGATGATAATCACAAGTCAAATTCTCTTAGTAATGAACTTGCATCCACAAGTGAATTCTTTGAGATAGAAGAATCTTCCCCAAGTGAATACGAAGATGATGCTGAGGTAGATTTTTCTCAACCTCCAACTTATGACTTGAGTGATGTTGAGGAAGAAATCGAGGACTTCGATCGTCACATAGTTGAAATTGAAAAAGTTTGCAAGGAAGTGGAAGAATTTACAGAAGATCACAAGGGAGTAGAGCTTGCAAAACCACTGGAAACACCTACCCCAAAGCCATTACCACCCAATACAAACTTCAAGTGGGTAAGATCCTTAGCTTTTATCTTTACTTTTCCACTTCAATATGGTTTACTTGAAACAGATGGCCAGCTTAGAGCTCTTTGCGGCTTTAAGAGCAAAAGGGAAATGACTCGCACTCAGAGTTGTTATGAAAGATTCAATGAGGTTTCACACTTTAATTTGAGGCACAAGGATTGGTGCCAAGCTCAATTGTATGGATCTCGGAAGCTGTTTGGTCACTACAGTGAGAATCCCGATTACTTATCACCCGGCTGGAAAAATGCAGATCAAGACACAAACGGGTGTAAAAGTAATATTTGGGATCTTGGAATCTGTTCTGACATTCAACACCCCGGAAGCCTGAGAACCTGTTTAAAACTGCTCAAGGGCTTTACGTGCCATGTTTGGGACCCTGGAGGCTGTTGGCATTCCAAACATTGGTGGAGATTTCTGGATGACTTCAAGCACAAGTGGTGTGCGAAATCGTGATCATTGCTTCCTTGGTAACGGCGCTAAAAACTCAATACACACGTTCATGATCTTAATTCTATTTCACAACTTCGTACAACTAACCAGCAAGTGCACTGGGTCGTCCAAGTAATAAACCTTACGTGAGTAAGGGTCGATCCCATGGAGATTGTTTGGTATGAAGCAAGCTATGGTCACCTTGTAAATCTCAGTCAGGCGGATATTAAAAGGTTATGGAGTTTTCGAATAATAATAATAATTAAACAGAAAATAAAGATAGAGATACTTATGTAATTCATTAGTGAGAATTTCAGATAAGTGTATAGAGATGCTTTCGTTCCTCTGAATCTCTGCTTTCCTGCTGTCTTCATCCAATCCTTCCTACTCCCTTCCATGGCAAGCTTTGTGTAGGGCATCACCGTTGTCAATGGCTACTTCCGATCCTCTCTGTGAAAATGGTCCAATGCGCTGTCACTGCATGGCTAATCATCTGGAAGTTCTCGATCATACTGAAATAGGATTCACCCTCCTTTTGCGTCTGTCACTACGCCCAGTACTCGCGAGTTTGAAGTTCGTCACAGCCATCCCTTCCCGGATCCTACTCGGAATACCACAGATAAGGTTTAGACTTTCCGGATCTCAGGAATGGCCATCCATGGGTTCTAACTTATACCACGAAGATTCTAATATCTCGGACTCAGTCCTCTGTATTAGATATCCAAGAGATACTCATTCTAGCTTGTTTGTATGTAGAACGGAAGTGTTTGTCAGGCACGCGTTCATAGGTGAGAATGATGATGAGCGTCACATAATCATCACATTCATCATGTTCTTGGGTGCGAATGGATATCTTAGAATAGGAATAAGCTTGAATTAAATAGAAAAACAGTAGTACTTTGTATTAATTCATGAGGAACAGCAGAGCTCCACACCTTAATCTATGGAGTGTAGAAACTCTACCGTTGAAAATACATAAGTGATAATGGTCCAGGCATGGCCAAATGGCCAGCCCCCATGAAAGTCTAAGATAGCATAAAACTAATCAAAGATGATCCGAAGATGATAAAATATAATAGTAAAAAGTCCTATTTATACTAGACTAGCTACTAGGGTTTACAAAAGTAAATAATTGATGGAGAAATCCACTTCCGGGGCCCACTTGGTGTGTGCTTGGGCTGAGCATGAAGCTTTCACGTGGAGAGGTCAATTTTGGAGTTGAACGCCAGTTTGTAATGTGTTTCTGGCATTGAGCTCCACTTTGCAAGTTGTTTCTGGCACTGAATGCCAGACTGCAACATGAAACTGGCGTTCTACGCCAGTTTATGTCCTCTAAACTCGGGCAAAGTATGAACTATCATATATTGCTGGAAAGCCCTAGATGTCTACTTTCTAACGCAATTAGAAGCGCGCCATTTGGAGTTCTGTAGCTCCAGAAAATCCACTTTGAGTTCAGGGAGATCAGAATCCAACAACATCTACGGTCCTTCTTCAACCTCTGAATCTGATTTTTGCTCAGGTCCCTCAATTTCAGCCAGAAAATACCTGAAATCACAGAAAAATACACAAACTCATAGTAAATTCCAGAAATGTGATTTTTAATTAAAAACTAATAAAAATATACTAAAAACTAACCAAATCATACTAAAACTATGTAAAACCAATGCCAAAAAGCGTATAAATTATCCGCTCATCAAAAAGCCACCATAATAGGAAGCTCATCAAATGTCCAACTTAAGGACTTTAACTAAAAGTGCTAGGTGGGAGATAACCCACCATGGTATGATCGTTCTTTTTCCATTTTAGTCTGTTTTTGAATTTTGATTGAACCTGGAATTGTGCATAACATTCATTGCATTCTGCATACTGCACAAAAAAAAGATCACCCCACGCGAGCACGCATGCCACGCGTGGGCGTGAACTGGAAATCGGCGTCAAGATCCAACGCCCAGAAAGTTGGGCTGGAATCGTGCGGCTGGTGTGCGTTTAGCACAAAACGGCCCACGCGTTCGCGTTCCTGACGCGAACGCGTCACCTGCACAACACTCATCCCACGCAAAAACGTAAGCGACGCGTCCGTGTCGCGTGGATATTATGGCCCCTAAATGGAAACAGAGAGTTACGCCAAAACGACGCTGGAACTGTGCGTCTAGCACAATTCACAGCGACGCGTTCGCATGCCTCACGCGTCCGCGTCACTCATCTCTTACCCAACATACGCGATCGCATCCATCACGCGACCACGTCATACCTCTTTTTGCCCTAATCACGCGATCCTTCACCCCCAATCTTCTTCCTCACCCCTCCCTTAAACCTAACCCACCAACAAAATCACAACCCTCCGCCACTGCCCCTATCCGAACCACCACCGTGCCACCACCGTGCCACCGCCGTGCAGCCACCAGCGCCACTACCCCCCTCTCTCTGTCTCATATTCTGATCCTACCCACACCAGGTTCCGCCGAACACCATTCCCTTTACCACTTCATTAGTTAGTTAGTTGCTTATTTTTTCTGTTCAAATTAGGATAGTTAGAGATGCATGTTTGTAGTGGATTCTAGGTGGTTAGGTAGCTAGGATGTGGTTAGTGGATTTAGGCCTGATAATTGCATCGTTCTTGCTCCATGTTTTTATCTGATTGGCAATTCTGAATTAGCTGTGATGGTGTCATGTTCATATGCTATTCTTTCATGCTTGATGCTGCTATTACACCATATTTACCTTTTCAGCACTATTTAATTTTATATGAACTAATTTTCCTGCTATTTATTACCCGGAAACATCCAATTATAGCCAGAATGCTGCCCAATTTTCTGCAAATTGTTTTATTCTACATCATTCATGTATTGAGTTTGGAAATTCCGTATTTTGCATTACTTGGCTACAACCAAATCAATTCATGAATGCACGGGCTAGCATTCTCATTCTTTATGGTTCCCTGAGTTTCCATTTGCTTATTGATGATTTCATTCTCACTTTACACCTCCTTCATCTATATGAATTATCATCAATAACTTGCAATCCTTGCTTGAATATGAGTTGCTTATTCTTCAGGTTTGTGTAATTCTTGTTAACTAAGAAACCATTCTCATGCCACTTACTTTAACTCCTCCTTTTTCACTCCTAACCATTTTAACTTTCAAACTTCTCTTTTCGGTTTTTAACTAACTACTTTAACTTTCTAACTCAAGGCATGATTACTGTTTTTCCTAATTAACATGAATTCCACTTATAATATATTTTGGAATTTGATTTTTCATCTTAGATTTTTCACTCACAAACAGTCCAAAATGTACATGTATTTAACTCATTTCATAATTATATTGCTCGTTTGCCTTTATGCTTATATTGATAAATCCTATTTGCCTACTTGTTTTCCTGCTTTAGTCTTTAATTATATCCCGCTATTTCTGCTTTTCAGGATGTCTGATCCCGTGAGGAAAGGAAAAGGCAAGGCAACTACTGGCAAACGAAAATAAGGAGAATCCTCCAGCACTATTTTGGATATCCTCCATGACGACTCCTGGCGGGAAAAGCATTTTACCCCGCAGGAGAAGGCTGACCAGCTCCTCACCGCCACAGATCCAGTTAAATTTGCAAACAGATACTGTGAGCTCAAGTATCCAGTGTTTGCCACTTCCAGGAACCTGTACCTGGAAAGAACTCTAAAAATTCCAGAAGAACTACAGCAATACACCTCCGAACAGATAAAACAGAGAGGCTGGTTCTTCTTAGAACGAAACTTGACAGAGGTCAATGCTTCTTGGGTCAGAAAATTTTACTGTAACTATTTCAAGACTTCCCTGGATGTAGTGCACCTCAGAGGGAAACAGATTTTAGTCACTGAGGAAGCTATTGAGGACATCCTCCACCTTCAGCCTAAGTTAGATCAGCCTGACGGTTACCAAAAGGCTGAAGAGGATATGAGATTTATGAGATTTGACTGGGATGCTGTCAGGCAGAGAATAACCCTTGATCCGACTGTCCCATGGGTCATGGGAAAGAATACAGTGATGCCTAAGGGAATCAAGCTGGTATATTTGAATGATGAGGCTCGGCTCTGACACCAGATTCTGAGCAACTATGTGATGCCGAGCACTCATGAGACAGAGCTGCCCGCTGCTATGATCACCCTCATCTGGTGTGTGATGGAGGGTAAGGACTGTATCTTCCACGTTTCATCCGGTATTATATGGCCAGGGCCCATGTCAGAGGCACTCTCCCTTTCCCTTATCTGATCACCCAGCTAGGCCGCCGAGCTGACGTGCCTTGCGAGCTGGCCGATCCGAAGCCGACTGCTACAGATTGTAAGAAGATCATTGCTCACAGCAGGAAGTTTCTGGCATTTGGTTACAGGCCACCTTTCCTCCCTGATTCTGCTGAGGCAGCCACCTCTTCAGCTGCCCCTTCAGCATCCACTGCCCCATCCTCATCCACTACACCTCCACTTGCTCCTGAGCCCGTTTATCATTTGGTGCATCGACTCTTTGCCCGCCTGGATCAAATGGAACACCGCCACAAGCGGCGCTATGAGCACCTTAAGTTGATGATCCGATCCGGCAGCGACATCCCCTCCGAGCCTGACACCCCTTCTGATACATATGAGGCAGAGGCAAGTGATCATGAGGAGGAGACACATGCCCAGGCTGAGCAGGCAGGACCAGAGCAGGCTGCGCCACAGCATGCGGAGCTACACCAGATCCAGGCCGCAGATCTGGCGATTCCTCTACAGTCAGAGCCTCCACTGCAGCAGACAGATCCTCCTACACTTATCCAGCCTGCAGACCTTCAGCCTACCATAGAGACACCAGCAGCACATCCTCCCGGAGATGACACTTCTTCACACCCAGCTTGAGTGAGCATCGAAGACGTGCTATTATTTAAGTGTGGGGAGGTCGCCATCTCTGGCAAATCTTTTTGGTGAACCACTTTTCAGACTCTTTATCCTATCTTGTTATTTTTATGTATTTTTATTTTATTTTTATTTTTATCTTTCAGTACTTGCACATTGTTCTTTTACTGTATTTTTACTTTATTTCCGTATTTTGTACTTTAGTTTATATCTTAGATATTTAGCTTAGTTTGCGATTCTAAACTTATTAGTTATAGAATATGTGGATTAATCAGTATAGTTTACTCTTTTAGCATATAATAGTTTAATTTAATTGAAAATAAAAGGAGTAAAGTAGAGACTTTAACAGAATCAAAACATCCACACACCTTGTATATATATAGCATTACATGTTAGTTAATTTATACAACATTTTTCAAGGAACAACACTAAGATTTTAAGGCCCACCCTAAGATCCACATTGAGCATAATAGGAACTCTTGATTTCTACTTGCATTTCATACATAACTAATATATGGTTTTCGAGCCAATGAACACACAACCTGTGAGTTTTTTAGCTTAATTGTATGGTTACATTGTCTAACCATAATTATTTCATTCTTGTGTGTTCGTCCTTCTTTTTATTCTAGTGATCTTTACTTTGTTTCAACCTATATGTCTAATATAGAATATAGATACATACCAAGAGATGATTGAGGCCATTATTTAAATTGCTCACTTATCCCAAATAAGCTTACCTTCTACATCACTCTTGCTAACCCCCTTGAGCCTTTTTAATCCCCTCTTGTTCTATAACCACATCACTAGCCTTAAGCAGAAAAACAAATAAAAAAAAATCCCAAATTGAATCCTTGGTTAGCTTAAGATAGAAATTGTGGTGCACACTAAGTGTGGAGAAACATGGAAACATGGGTTGATAGGAAAAGATTAATTTAATAAAATAATAAGGATTTTGGAAGCATGCTCATGTGAAACCAAATTAATTAAATTACCATGTGCATTAAAAAAAAACTTTTAAGTAATTAAATAAGGGGATACAAAAAAAAATTACCCCCAATGCAAAATAAAAGAATCAATGCACATGAGACAAAATTCAAAAGTAAATTTAATACATGAGCATGTAACACAAAAGTGGAAAAAGTTTGGGTAGCTAGGTAAAGCATTTTAAATTATATAAAATATGTATATGTTAGGTGAAATCTTAGACTAATCAAGGATTCACTTTGTTAGCTCACTTAGCCTTATACATATACACTTACCTTTACCTTGGCCCCATTACAACCTTGAAAAAGACCTCATAATTTTTGTATGCCTGTATTCAATATTTGTTGATTGGTTAGATGGAGAAAAAAATTTTGAAAAGCATGAATAGAAAAGAATAGAGTGATTAACCCCAAACACTGAGTGACTAGTGAGTAAACACAAATCCAGTGAGGGTTCAATATCTCATTCCCATATATCCATATTTAAATTGATTAATTGTCTTGCAAGTTTGTGAAATATTTTAACCCAACTCAATTGTGAACATGTTTTAATTTGGTTTGGCCTTACTTGTACATATATGATTCCTTGAAAATACGAAGCAAACTAACCACATGTAAGCTTTATATATACATAGGTGGATGATAATTAGAATTGCATGATTCATTCAGGTAGTTGCATTTAGAATAGATTGCATTGCATGAAATTCCACCACTTTACCTTACTCTTTCTCTTGGATTTAGCATGAGGACATGTTATTGTGTAAGTGTGGGGAGGTTGATAAACCCCTTTTTATGATGCATCTTGTACTGAAATTAAGTGTTTTTATCAAGTCTTCACCTACTTATTCATATAAATTGCATGGTTTTACCATTCCTTCCTCATTTTATGAGATTTATGAAAACAGGTTTCCTATGCTTTATTAATATTAAAATTAATTATCCCTTATTACCATTCGATGTCGTGATTTGTGTGTTAAGTATTTTCAGGTTTCATAGGGCAGGAATGGCTTAGAGGACAGAAAGGAAACATACAAAAATGGAAGGAAAGTATAAAAATGGAGTTTTGAAGAGAAGGCAGCGACGCGAACGCATGGACGACGCGGTCGCGTGCCTGGCGCAAAACACGATCGACGCGAACGCATGAATGACACGACGCGTGACTTGAGCAGAACGCATACGACGTAGACGCGTAACTGATGCGTACGCGTGACCAGGAAAAACTCCAAATGACGCAAACGCGTGACACACGCGCACGCGTGACACACGCGCACGCGTGACAGACGCCTAACGATCTGATTTCTATCGGTAAAGAATTTTCACAAATATTATCGCATTGTAAGTATAGTTTCTAAACCAACAGAGAATCCTTTGGTACAAAAGTTTTGGTTGTCACTTAAGAAAACCCAATAAAATTTATAACCGAAGTATTTAAATCTCGGGTCATATCTCAAGGAATTGCAGGGAAGTACGATTTATTATTGGTTATGGAAAACAATATTTTTGGGTTTTTGAAAAAAGTTTGAATGAGAAAAAAATAGATTACAGGAATTAATAAATCAATAGCTAATAAAACTCTTGGCACGGTATGAAAATTAAAAGTCCTATCCTAGTTATCCTTATCAATGGTGATGAAAATTATATTTTGCTCCCCACTAAGTCAACCTCTAACTATGAAGGTAAGTCAAGTGGATAAATCAATTTAATACCTAAAGTCATAGTCAACTCCTAAGGAAAGACTAGAGTTATAGGAATTTAAATCAATCAGCAAAGATAATAATTATCAATCACGATGAGTTTGACAACTCAAGAGTTACCAATTAATCAACCAAAGCCAAAAGAGAAAAATCTAAATTATTTAGATAAATAAAGGAAAACAATCATAATTCTGAAATACCTCATATTGCATTAATAAAAAAAATTAATCCAAACATAAAGAGTTCATAAACTAAATTGAGAAAATAAATAAAAGGAATATTAAACCTGGAAATTGAGAAGAAGAAATCCTAATTCCTTTAAGAGGAATCCTAATCCTAAATCCTAAGAGAGAGGAGAGAACCTCTCTCTCTAAAAACTACATCTAAATCTAAAATTCTGAATTGTGAATGTATGATAAGTTGTTCTCTTTTGAATGGATGCATTCTCCCACTTTATAGCCTCTAATCTGTGTTTTCTGGGCCGAGAACTGGGTCAGAAACAGCCCAGAATTTGCTGGTTACGAATTTTGTCACGCTGATTTTCGCAAATGTGACGCGTCCATGTGAATCACGCGTTTGCGTCACTTATCCTCAGAGAAACTATGGTAAATTATATATAATTTCGAAGCCCCAGACGTTATCTTTTTAACGCAACTAGAACCGCATCATTTGGACCTCTGTAGCTCAGGTTATGACCATTTTAGTGCGAGAGGGTCAGGCTGACAGCTTTGCAGTTCCTTCAGTTTCTTGTATTCCTTCCACTTTTACATGCTTTTCTTTCCATCTTCTGAGCCATTCCTGCCCTGTAATCTCTGAAATCACTTAATACACATATCAGGGTGTCTAATGGTAATAAGAGAGGATTAATATTAGCAAATATAAGGCCAAAGAAACATGTTTTCAATCATAGCACAAAGTCAGAAAGAAAAATGTAAAACCATGCAATTAGTCTGAATAAGTGGGCACGGACTTGATAAAAACCACTCTATTGAGCACAAGATAAACCATAAAATAGTGGTTTATCAACCTCCCCACACTTAAACAATAGCATGTCCTCATGCTAAGCTCAAGAGAAACTATAAAGGAGTGAACAGGAATGGTAAAATGTATGAAATGCAACCTATGAATGCAAAATGTTTTTACCTACTTGGTTAAAAATAAATAAGTTCTCCAAGACAAACATAAATCAAATTCCACTCATTCAAACCATACAGTAAAAACAAGTTAACTTGTAAGAAGATAGCTCATGAAAGCCGGGAATATAGAATCAAGCATTGAACCCTTATTGGTAGTGTATATCACTCTAACTCTCAAGTGTCTAGGGTCAATCACTCTACTCTTTCCTAGTCATGCTTTCTCAACCTTGTTCTTCATCTAACCAATCAATAAATATTTAGTATACCAATGCAAGCATCATGAGGTCTTTTCAGGGTTGTAATGCGGCTGAGGTAAAGGTAAGGATATATATATAAGGCTAAGTGAGCTAACAAAGTGAATCCTTGATTAGTCTAAGATCTCACCTAACATATAAATACTTTATATAATTTAAAATGCTTTATCTAGCTACCCAAATTTTTTTCCACTTTTGTATTACATGCTCATGTATCAAACTTATTTTTGAATTTTGTCCCATGTGCATTGATTCTTTTTATTTTGCATTTGGGGTAATATTTTTTTTTGATGCACATGGTAATTTAATTATTTTGATTTCACATGAGCATGCTTCCCAAATTTTCAAATAACTTATTCAATTTAATTCTCTTTTTTTTCTATCATCCCATGTTCGCATAAAATTCTCCATACTTAAATTATACACAATATCTATCTTAAGCTAACCAAGGATTCAACTTGGGATTTTTATTTTGTTTTTCTGCTTAAGGCTAGTAATGTGGTTATGGAATAGAGGGGGGTTAAAAAGCTCAAAGTGGCTAACAAGGGTGACATAAAAGGGTAGGCTTATTTGGGATAAGTGAGTGAAAACAAGTAATGGCCTCAATCATATGCAAGTATGTAAATACACTAAATAATGGACATATAGAGTGGAACAAAGTAAAGATTGCAATTATAGAGAAGAAAACACACAAGAATAAAATATTTATGGTTAACTAATGTAACCATGTAATTAATCTCAAAATCTCACAGGTTGTGTGTTCTTCGGCTCAAAAACCATGTTCCAAATACAACTTCAAACAAATTTAACACATAGAAAATTTTTAATTTTTTTATTTAAATTAGTGAAATTTTTTTTTCAAAAATAGGGTCCTAGAAAAAAACTTATTATTTTTCAACCAAGTAGTATTTAAATGCAAACAATCAACTACACATGCAATTTATTATGCAATGCAACAATGAACTAATGAAGAAAATAAGACATTGGTGTTGAGAAGAGAATAACTAACCCATGGAGATCGGTATCGACCTCCCCACACTTAAAGGTTGCACCGTCCTCGGTGCATGCTAAGATGTACAAGTGGACGGGCTGCTCCAACTGATGCCTTTCTCTATAGATTGTGCATATTGACTTGCCTGTCTCCATATAAAAGTTCTTCCTTTTTCCTTCCTCGGTGGCCATCCTGAAAGAAGAGGAAAAGGGAGAAAAGTAACCCAGAAATAAAGATAAGAAAAATAAATAAAATATGGGTTGGTAATGCCAAATAATAAAGGTCTCAATTACATGGTAGCTACAATATGCAGTGAGAAAATAGTAGAAGCATACGGCATATCAATAGTGCAAGATTTGCAACAAAGGGGGGAAGTGTGGGTAATGAAAGACAGTATAAGTTCATATCAATGCAAAATAATATAAGTTTCATGAAGGAGTAGCATTGACTTATGAAGAATAATACCCAGTCAAAGTAAAACAAGTCATTAAGCATCCAAAATAATTAAAGAGAAGATGTAACTATTAAATAAGAAAATTCAACACCAACAGAAAAGTAATAAATTTAGAAAAGAAAGTAAAAATATGCACAAAATTAAAACGTAATGAATGAAAGTATGTAAATAAATTAAGTAAAATAGGATGAAGGTGAAAAAGAATGAGAAGTGAAAGAGATAAAGTAAGAAAGAAAGAAGAAAGAAGGAAAGATAGAAGAAATTAGGATTAGAAAAGAAAAGATAAGATAATTGGCGCTGATTTGGATAAGTTGTGCGGCGCAGGCGACGCGGACGCGTGAGTGATGCGGTCACGTGGTGTGTGATAAGGTCAAGTGACGCGGACGCGTGGGTCACGCGATTGCGTGGCCGGAATTGTGCGATTGGCGCGAGTGCAGCCTCGCGTTCGCGGAACTCTCTGTTCGAAACTCTTTTTGCTAAATTTTTGGGTGACGCGGTGGTTGACGCGATCGCATGGATGGCCATTTTTGGAAAACTACGCGGCCACGCGAGGAACGCGTTCGCGTGGGAGGGCTTGGGCTTCCAGCACGAGTCCATCCCCATTCCAGCCCAGCATACTGCCATACACCCCTTTACGTCGATTTTACAGAGCCACGCGTTCGCGTGGGTGACGCGGACGCGTGGGAAAGCTATTTTTTAAATGACGCGGCTGCGTCGGCGATGCGGTCGCGTGGGCATATTTGTGCCTTAAGGCATGCCTCCAGCCATGCTCTCGCGTGACTCTCTGTTCACTTTTCTTTTCTTCCTAATGCACTTGTGACGCGGACGCGTCAGCGGCGCTTACGCGTCGTGTGCATTTTTTTTATGCAATATGCAGATGCAAATGCAAAATGCAGGTGAATATGCAGAAATTATGAATGAACACTAGTAAAAATGAAATAAAATAAGATTAAGAATAAAAAGGAATGAATATACCATGGTGGGTTGTCTCCCACCTAGCACTTTTAGTTATAGTCCTTAAGTTGGACATTTGGTGAGCTCCTTGTCATGGTGGCTTGTGCTTGTACTGATCCAGGAATCCCCACCAATGTTTGCAATTCCAATATCCTCCGGGATCCCAAACTAGGCATATAAAGCCTTCAAGCAAGTCAAAGCAAGTGACAAGGCCCCAAGAGTATTGATTGCTAGACTGAATTCCGGGGTCCCAAACCTTGCTTTTGCACCCGTCTTCTTGTTGATCATTAGTGTTCCAACCTGGTGGTAGGCAATCTGAATTCTCACTAAAGCGGCCAAACAACTTCCTAGACCCATTCAGTTGAGCTTTACACTAACCCTTGTACTTCAATTTGGAGTAGGCAACCATATTGAACTTTGCATGACAACTCTTACCACTAACCATCTCTCTCTTACTCTTATAGCCACAAAGAGCTCTGAGTTGCCCATCTGTCTCAAGCAAAGCATATTCAAGTGGACTAATTAAGCTTAGAGATGAGAGATTTACCCACTTGAATGAAGGGATGGATGGTGATGGCTTTAGGGGAGAGGTCTCCAGCAACCTTGGCAAGGTAATTTCCAGCTCTATTCCATTGAGCTCTTCTTTGACAACTTCTACCTCTTTGCAAGCTTCTTCAATTTCAACCTCTTCCTCTTGGTAGATTTCTTCCAATTCAATCTCTTTTTTATTACTTACCAAGGGCATAGGAGGTTGTGCTTCTTCTTCTTGAATCTCCATCTCAAGTCCAATGGGAGAGGATTCAATTGTAGATAAGAATTCATTAATGATTGAATCCATCTCTTGACCATCCCCTTCAAAGTCTTCAACCATGATATGCTTTGGAGGTTGTACACCCTCCTCAACATCAATTTCAAACTCCTTAGAAGGGGGCTCATGACTTGAGTTTCCCATGGAGGTTCCGCATCTCCCAAGTTTTCAACTACTTCTTCCTCTTCAACGATCACGGCTTCCTCCAATTGCTCCAATACCAAGTCGTGCTGCTCACTGTCCACCGGAGTTTCTAGTGTCTCCTTCATGCTACGTTCTTCAGTAGATTCTCCGTATGAAACTGTGGGGCTTCCTTGAGTGCTCAGATGTTGGGAAGCTAATTGATTTATTACCTCGGTTAAGGCAGTTGCTAATTCCAGTACATCCCTATTCATCTTTGCTTGCCCTTGAAGAAGATCATGAAGGATGTCATCCATTGGAGATTGGGGTGGATATGAGGGTTCATTATTTTGGAGAAAGGGTTTATAATAGGAAGGTGGTTCTTCTTGATAAGGATATGGAGATGGTAAATATTGAGGTGGTGGTTCTGGGTGTAGTTCATATGGTGGTTGGTGTGGTGGATATAGGTTAGGGTCATATGGTGGTGTTTGGTGGTAAGGGACTTGTGAGTATGGTGGTCCAGAGCTGTGTTGAGGAGATGGTTCATAAGCACATGGCGGGACTTGTTGGTAACTACAAGGGGGTCCACCATAGTCATCATTTTGGTATGCATCACAGAATGGTTATTGGTTATAGTGCATTGGAGGGGGTTGTTGCCAAGAGGGTTGATCAAATCCTTGTGGCTCCTCCCATCTTTGATTCTTCCAACCTTGATGCCTATTTTCATTATAGTTTCCATTCCTTACAACAACATTAGAACCAAACTTAAAGCGATGGGGGTGAGCACCCATAATAGCAAATAAAAATTAAAAACGAAAATAAAAACAAATTTAAATTAAAAGGTTATTGAAATTTAAATTTTGAATTTGAAAATTAAATTTTGAATTTTGAATTTTGAAATTTTGAATTTTGAAATTTTGAATTTTGAAATTTGAAAATTGAATTTTAAATATTGAAATTTGAAATTTGATTTTGAAATAAGATAAGGTTTTGAAAAAGATATGATTTTTGAAAAAGATTTGAATTTTGAAATTTAAAACTAAGATAAGATAAGATAAAAATTTTAAAATAGAAATCTGAAATTTTTTTTATGCAAATTTCGAAAATTCAATTAGAATAAAGAGAAAAGATATTTTTGAATTAAATGAGGAAAGAGAAAAACAATAAAATGACACCAAACTTAAAATTTTTAGATCAAAACGAAGAGAACAACTAAGAACAACTTGAAGGTCAAGATGAACACGAAGAACAAACTTTTGAAAAAATTTTAATAACTAAATAAAAACCAATAACCTCTTAATTTATGAAAAAGCAAAAATAAAAACAAAAATAAAAACAAATAAAAAAGCAAAAAGTAAATATTTATAATAACCAATAATAAGGCACACGTTTGCAATTCCCCGACAACGGCGCCATTTTTGACGAACTGATTTCTATCGGTAAAGAATTTTCAAAAATATTATCGCGTTGTAAGTATAGTTTCTAAACCAACAGAGAATCCTTTCGTACAAAAGTTTTGGTTGTCACTTAAGCAAACCCAATAAAATTTATAACCAAAGTATTTAAACCTCGGGTCGTATCTCAAGGAATTGCAGGGAAGTACGATTTATTATTGGTTATGGAAAATAGTATTTTCGGGTTTTAGAAAAAGGTTTGAATGAACTCAAATTGCATTAATAAAAGAAAATCAATCCAAACATAAAGAGTTCATAAACTAAATTGAGAAAATAAATAAAAGGAATATTAAACCTGGAAATTGAGAAGAAGAAATCCTAATTCCTTTAAGAGGAATCCTAATCCTAAATCCTAAGAGAGAGGAGAGAACCTCTCTCTCTCTAAAAACTACATCTAAATCTAAAATTCTGAATTGTGAATGTATGATAAGTTATTCTCTTTTGAATGGATTCATTCTCCCACTTTATAGCCTCTAATCTGTGTTTTCTGGGTCGAGAACTGGGTCAGAAACAGCCCAGAATTTGCTGGTTACGAATTTTGTCACACTGATTTTTGCAGATGTGACGCGTCCGCGTGAATCACGCGTTCGCGTTAGTTATCCTCAGAGCAACTATGGCAAATTATATATCATTTTGAAGCCCCAGACGTTAGCTTTCCAACTCAACTAGAACCGCATTATTTGGACCTCTGTAGCTCAAGTTTTGACCGTTTTAGTGCGTGAGGTTCAGGCTGACAGCTTTGCAGTTCCTTCAGTTTCTTTTATTCCTTCCACTTTTGCCTGCTTTCCTTTCCATCCTCTGAGCCATTCCTGCCCTGTAATCTCTGAAATCACTTAACACACATATCAGGGCATCTAATGGTAATAAGAGAGGATTAATATTAGCAAATATAAGGCCAAAGAAACATGTTTTCAATCATAGCACAAAGTCAGGAAGGAAAATGTAAAACCATGTAATTAGTATGAATAAGTGGGTAAGGACTTGATAAAAACCACTCTATTGAGCACAAGATAAACCATAAAATAGTGGTTTATCAACGCCACATGTAGAAACTGCAGAAAACGCCCCCAGCAATTTCTGAAACCCTTTTTGGCCCAGATCCAAGTCCAGAAACACATACTAGAGGCTATAAAGTGGGGGAATGCATCCATTCATAGAGAGATCTTCGATTATTCACTTTTCATAATTTAGATGTAGTTTTTAGAGAGAGAGGTTCTCTCCTCTCTCTTAGGATTTAGGATTAGGATTCCTCTTAAAGGATTTAGGACTATTCCTTCTCAATTTTCAGGTTTAATGTTCTTTTTATTTATTTTCTCAAATTGGTTTATGAACTCTTATTGTTTAGATTGGTTTTATATTTAATATATTTTGAGGTATTTCAGATTTGACTTTGTTTTGCTTTATTTATATGGATACTTTTAATTTAATTTAGATATTTTCTTCCTTTTGACTTTGGTTAAGTAATTGATAACACTTGAGTTGTCAAACTCAGCAGTGGTTGAAATTGGCAGATTACTAATTGATCTAGATCGCTCTAAAGCTAGTCTTCCCACAGGGATTGACTAGGATTTGAGGATCAAACTAATTAGTCCACTTGACTTAACTAAGTGGGATTAAAACCCAATTCTCATCACATCTGATAAGGATAACTAGGATAGAAATTCCAAATTCTTATACCTTGTCAAGAGATTTTATTATTATTAATTTATTTTTCTTGTCATTTAAATTACTTACTCCTTATTTCAAAAATCCCCAATTTACAAAACTCATGACCAATAATAAGAACACTTCCCTGCAATTTCTTGAGAAGACGACCCGAGGTTTAAGAAATTCTTGTCGGTCTAAAAGCTATACTTACAACGCGAATTTATTTGTGAAAATTCTAGATCGCGCGAGAATTTTGCTCTTTCACCTTCCCTCACCCACGGTCTCTCTTTCTTTCTTTTATTTTTCAAGTTCAATTCAGTCATGAATGAAACAAATGAAGTAAGATGATGATGGGGATTAGTGAAATAAAGATATGTGTCATGCTTATACATATATATGTATTCATATAAGCCACGTTCGCTTTCTTTCTTTTTGTTTCCCTTAATGGCTTTGGCCAAAAAGAAAAAAAACCAAAGAAATGGTATTAGATAGTGATCATTTAATGTTGTTGCTAATAAAAGTGGCCCAATGGATAAGG
>NC_029791.2:37663835-37664545 GCF_000816755.2 Arachis ipaensis
CTCTTGAGTTATCAAACTCATCGTGATTGATAATTGTTATTTTTGCTAATTGAATTGAATTCCAATAACTCTAGTCCTTTCTTAGGAATTGACTAGGATTTGAGGATCAAACTAATTAGTCCACTTGACTTAACTAAGTGGGATTAAAACCCAATTCTCATCACATCTGATAAGGATAACTAGGATAGAAATTCCAAATTCTTATACCTTGTCAAGAGATTTTATTATTATTAATTTATTTTTCTTGTCATTTAAATTACTTACTCCTTATTTCAAAAATCCCCAATTTACAAAACTCATGACCAATAATAAGAACACTTCCCTGCAATTTCTTGAGAAGACGACCCGAGGTTTAAGAAATTCTTGTCGGTCTAAAAGCTATACTTACAACGCGAATTTATTTGTGAAAATTCTAGATCGCGCGAGAATTTTGCTCTTTCACCTTCCCTCACCCACGGTCTCTCTTTCTTTCTTTTATTTTTCAAGTTCAATTCAGTCATGAATGAAACAAATGAAGTAAGATGATGATGGGGATTAGTGAAATAAAGATATGTGTCATGCTTATACATATATATGTATTCATATAAGCCACTTCTTTCTTCTTTCTTTTTGTTTCCCTTAATGGCTTTGGCCAAAAAGAAAAAAAACCAAAGAAATGGTATTAGATAGTGATCATTTAATCTAATAAAAGATAAAAGTGGCCCAATGGA
>NC_029791.2:37664619-37672381 GCF_000816755.2 Arachis ipaensis
ATCTCATTATAATAAAAATTATTTAAAAAAATCTTAATAAAATTTAAATTCAAATATCATAAAATTTAATTTAATTACTCTTAGAAAAATAATTTTCTTTAAATAAAATAATAAATCTTGAATAACTCATTATTTAATTTTCAAGAATTCGGGTTGTTATATTCTATTCACCTTATAAAAATTTTTGCCCTCGAAAATTGTTACATTGAAATAAATTCCAACCCATATGAAAGAAAATAGGGTCCACGAAAAAAAATATAGGAAATGTCTAAGATAATATTCGAAAGAGGACAGGTCGGCAATTAGATTTATAGACAAACAGAGGTACATAAGGACAATAAGGTTTGGTCTAGAGATAATCAGATCACATTTTGAAAAGATCCAAGGCAAGAATTTCAATAAAGATAATAAAGGAAGAGATGGCACGAGTTCGTGTAGCACAAATAAGAATTATACTTCGAAACTGAGCTATCTTCGCAACCTTTAACGTTCTAAAACCCCGTAATTCGCATTATCTGTTACTTATATTTCGTGCATGATAATCCATTAGTGTTCCCATATACATAAATAATCAGTATTAAGTTGGCTAGACCTAATACCATGCGAAATGCAACAGTCAACTAACAACATTAATCAATAGACAGTTATGCATCTAAAACTCAACTCTTGTCATTAGAACAAGTCCTACTACATGACAAACACTGGGGATATGCAGTGAAGCATAGTCAGTCCATTCTCAAGGCTCTAACAGGAACGAACTGCTCTGATACCATAATGTAACACCCTAACTTTTAGCATCTCATGATTGTACCAAAAGCTCAGCGTTACTTACTTTTAAACCTTTTTATTCTGTACTATCTTTATTTAATATTGAGCCTTCGCGAATACAAATCAAAATTTTAGCTAAGAAAATGAAGAGTCTGTACTTTAAACCATTTAATCACAAATATATATATATATATATCCACTTAGCATTATATACATAGACTTATTCAAAGATCCTCAAATACAAGCCCTACCCTTCTAAAAACTAAAAGAATAAACGACGAGGGAAAAATAAAATCTAAGAACTCAACTCGTAAACATAATCTTCTATGCTCTTGTAGCTCTGCACTCAACCTTCACACCTGTAACTGAAAGGGCTGGAAATAGGGGGTAAGAACTGAGGAGTTCTTAGTAGGGTCGGGGTGTATAGTTATATTAATTTTATTAGTAGGGTCGGGGTGTATAGTTATATTAATTTTATTACCATAGCCAACAGCAACGAGCAATAGAATACATTTAGACTTAACAAATAAAGAATACAGAAATAAAATAATTATATAGCACACCCACAATCACAGAAAACACACTCACAAACACATATGTGCAAACAAGTATGATACATGTCTGTCCTATGCCTAATGAGCTCATTTGTCAGTTATACAGCTAACCCGACATGTCCGGTAGCTAACCCGGGTATCATCCTGTTGAAAACTAGTGAGCGGTACAATACCACGATCCTCACTTGGTGAGCAATAAACCACCTCGATCCCACCATCTGCGGGTGGTAAACCACCCGATCCCTACAGACATTTTTAATTGGAAAATAGCACACCCGTGGGTGATAAATAACCACGATTCCCACATCCATCGCGACACTAGACAAGTGGTACACCACCATGATCGTTGCCAGGTCAAAGCTCATATTCAAAACCACAATCTTTTAAAATCTTGATCCGGAGCAAGTGGGACTAAGCTATAACCCTTGCGTACTGCCCATGTATTTTTCAAATATCAAAATCTCTCTTTAAAAGCAATTCAAATCTATTTCTCTTTCATTAAACTCCTTTTCTTGATAAATCAAATTCAAATACAATACTTCTCTCGATAAAACTCAAAACATAATCATTTCTTTAATAATTCAAAATTAGATAATATAATTCTTAAAGCTTTTGAAAATCCATTTTTGACTCCCAAAATAATCAAAACACCCCAGCTGGCTATTCATACATAGCCGAACCAAAATCTCAAGCAAACAACAATAATTCAACATAAATTCAACATAGACTTAATCAAACTCAAATAGTAATCAATCAAACCAACATTCACTTATCAAATTTATATTTAATTATTATAAAATTACCAAATCCTACCTCCATACGAAATCAAAACAACGAAAATTCTAGAAAATTTTTTTGATCGAGTTGTTGAAGAAGAAAACGTTAGAAATCAATTCCTTCGCCAAAGACACCAAAGGCCAAACTTTAAGGGAGGGGAAGTAACTTCACTGTCAATTTCTACCTAGTAAAAATAATGCCAATATATAGAGGAAAAAGATATGAACACTTTTATCAGATTAGACACTACTAGAAAACTAGTTATTACAGACGGTTACTTCCGATGGATTTTATCCCACAGAAATACAGACAGAATTTCAGAGGGATTTTTTTGTTGAAAAACAAAAAATATGAATTATCATAAATTACAGACGAAAAAGAGAATCCATCGATAATTCCGTCGGAAAAAATTAATTTTTTTTCATAGAAAATAGTTACAGACGGAAAATCCGTCTATAATTAAATAGACAAAACGCTGCATTTTATTAAATTATTACAGACAGAAAATCCGTCTGTAATTTAAAATTTCCGTCGGAAAATTTTAATTTAAACCTAAACTCATCCCCACTCTATCGAGCTCCTTTCCCACACATAATCATATTTCTTCTTTTTCTTCCTTCCTTCTCTCTTTCTCTCTCTTCTTTCATACCCTAAAACCCTAACTAACCACAATTTCTCTCAGAAATGGTGTTTCACCATCGCAGAAAACTCATGCCAGAAATCTGCGAGTCCCTCTGCCACGTAGAAATCACAGCCTGCACCATCGCAGAATTGTTCTTCAAACTGTGATGGTTGCCTCAAAATCTGCATCACCAACCCCCAATACTACTATTATTCCCAACCACCGCCACCGCCACCGCCACCGCCACCGATTCCTCCTCTCCCCTTAGACGATACATCAGACCATGGAAAAAGCCACGCGCTCTCGCCCTACTTGGTCCTTGCTCTCTCCGTTATTGGAGCTGCTTTCTTCGTTGTTATTTGCTGTGCAATCTTCGCGAGGATCTTAAGAAGGAGGAGAAGATCCTTATCACCACCGTTGAGTCTAATTTTGGTGCTTATTTTCTATTCAGATGAAACAAAGAGAAAACAGTGTCCAGTCATTTGAGAAGCTTCGTCAGGTTAGCTCCTTTTGCTGGTTTTGGTTCTTAGGTATCTGGAAGTCAGTTAGATAAGCTTGAAGTGTTTTCTCTGTTGAAGGCACTATGTCGCATTTATGTGTTTTTTACGTAGGAATTTTTCAACAGTCATACATGTTTATGTTTTATCATTTTGATTCTCATCATAACTTGTGGAAGCTATGGATTAAATTATATGGTTCATATGATCATTTAGCTTCTAAAAATGTTCAGAGTTGTTGCGGTTTACCAGAAGTTGTAGCTGTTCGAAAGTTGTTTTGTTTTTACCTTTCAGATTGAAATATATACATGTATTCCTTTGCAGTATATATTACCTGAAAAACTTATGTTAATTCTTTCTTCCTAAACAAGTTAGACGGAACCTTGAACAAGCTAAGAGCTTGGTGCAGGCTGTGATCAAGGTGTGATGTTCAAGTAGTTTCTGAGAGTTTGCCTATTCTACAATATGTATATCCTTTAGCCATCATACATGTTTTCTTGGTATATGATCATCACTAGAGGGAGGAGAAAAAGAGAGAAGTAATGGATAATAAAGTTATGCTGCAGAGGATACAAATGAAGTATAAGGTACTTGCATTATTCTTCCCACATGCTTTCTTACATCTGTCCTTACTAGAAGATGGTGTAGTATGGTGGTTGCCATTCATTGTGAGGCCAAAGAAAAATTATGCCATTTCCTTTCCCATTCTGTTTATGGGGCAACAATAAATGGAATATGGAGGTTGTATAAAGTTCTAGTTTTAAAACTTGATTTAGTTTAGTTCCTTTTGTTCCTATAATAAATTCATAGGTAATTGAGGATTTCATTTATTCTAATAGGAAACTTAACAAGGAACAGAATAATGGAAGATCAAGAGGTAATGAATTCTTTTTTCTGCTATATTTAATTCCTGAGTTGGGGCTTTGCTATATTTAAGTTCGTTTGACGATTACAAATCACTTTCATCACCATGTTCCTGATTCAGCACTAATATCTTCTCTTTTCCTTCTGTTTTGCTTTTTAATTTTACAGGGTGATTACATCAAAGATTTGTAGTTGTAATTACATCTGTATCAGTTTCTAATTTCACACTTTGTTCTTAGATTCATTTCTTTCTTCCCCCAATTCCGTGATATTTTTTTTTAATCTATTCCAAGTCGAACTTTGCTCCATGGTTTTTCCATTCTTTGTTTCTCTGTAGATTGATAACTTTGGATCTATAATCTGCTTACTACAGTTAAAACATAGGGGCCACATCCACATGGACAAGGAGTTCCATCTTCACCTGCTGTAAGCTATGATGTTTTCTGAGATCAGTTCCTAATTTAGGCATAGTAAACATATCTTTGTTCTGTTATAGATAATTTATCTGCAATCATCTTGTTTCCTTTTTTTCCTGATCTATTTTTCTATTTCAAGCTCTAGAACCTGCTACTCTTGTTCCTCTTCAGCTTATAAAGTCAAGTGGAACCAAATGCATAATGGTAAGTGTACTTAAAAAGGCTTTTGAACTTCTGCTATAAGGTAAGAGGTTATACTGACATTTGCAAATTATCTAAGGTTGGTGACCCAAAGGAACTTCCTGCAACTATCCTCTCAAATGTTGCGAGTAAATATCTTTACGAGTGCAGCATGTTTGAACGTTTACAAAGGGCAGGGCATCCTGTTATCATGCTTACTGAGCAGGTACATAGTTTGCTACTGGATCTGATCTGAAGTCTCATTGTATGATATATATTTTGGTGGAGCAATCATTGCAGGCTTGAGGTTCCTTGGGTATTGGGGGTTAGACTGTTAGCAATTTAGCATATGGTCTAAAAGAATTTCTTTTTGTTTTTAAGGTTTAGGGTTTATCCATTTAGTTTGCCTTGTTTAACTGAATAATCAATTCAGCACAATTCTTATTTACTGTTGAGAAGGATTGAGTAGAGATATAAAAAGGATTGAGTAGAATATGTGTGGTGCATTGCTATATTATGAAATTGATGCTGATTATTTCTACACTGACTGTAAAAGTGGAATCCATCCCATATGGAATATGCATTTTGTCTATTTGGTGAATCTTGGAGTGTACTGAATATGGATTTTCAACTGTTTTTTTTTATTAGTTGCAAAAGCTTTGAAGAAAGTAAAGGTTGTTTTTCTGAAATAAAATGCTTGAATTTGAAGGAGAAATTTCAATCTTCAAACTTGGTTTTTATCTCTTTATCACTTATTCTTTTTATTAGGGAGTCATGTTGATGGATATGAAGAGGGATTTGAGAACCCTTTAATATTGATGAGTTAGTCTGTATGCATGCGAAGGGATTAGAGAATTCAATTCATGGTATACTTGTCTTTCATGTTTTATGCATCCAACCATTCTTTTTATTAGGGAGTTGTGTTGATGTATATGAAGAGGGATTTGAGAACCCTTTAATATTGATGAGTTAGTCTGTATGCATGCGAAGGGATTAGAGAATTCAATTCATCGTATACTTATCGTTCATGTTTTATGCATTAAACCATGCAGTTAACATGGTCAAATGTATCTATTCAAGCTGAAGGCTTGCCATGGTGCAGATTTCCTTTCCTGGTTTCGATGAGAGATCTTGTGTGGTTTTCTCTTCATGGGAAGCCCAAATTTTCTTTTCCAATTAAGAGACTTATTCATCAAGCAATTCCCTTTCAAGATTCCAACTTGTAAAAGACACCTAAGAAGCATCAAACATCTTGGCTGAAGCTCTTCTGCTTGTAGGTTTTTGAGGTCATTATAGGAATTTTAATGGCTCAAACTCAGTGCTACTCCTTTTTGAATTCAGTCATTATTTTAATCTTTAAGTTAAGATGAAAATTTACCCAAAAGTTTGTGATTAGTTCAGTAAATGCAGTTCACTTTAACATGGGATTTTGCCAGATCAAATTGAACTCAAGTTTCCTTCGCTGACAAGGTTTGTATTTCGCTGTGCCAGATTCTAGCTTCAACGAAGATGATTTGTATCCTTCTCCAATTTTTGGCTGCTGAACAATTTTTAACATAGAACCGAAAAAAATGAAAATAAAAAATTCTATTGATGAAATAGTGAAATTATGTTGATCTGCCATCTTGAATGATACCAAAATCAATTCACATATGATTGTGTTTTACATTTTTCATCCATTTGATTTATTTATGTACTTTATTTTTAACATAGGTTTGTTATTTTGCATCTTATTAATTTAAAGATATCAATTTTCATTTTGTTGATCACTTATCTGAGTTTATTAATGATAGGGTCTATGTTCTCACTCTAGGCATTTTTATTGAGGAACAAAAAGGCAAAGTTTTCTTGTGAGAAAAGAAGTGATGAAGAAGAAGCAACAGCAGCAGAAAGAGCAAGTGAAGTGAATTTTGCAGATGAGATAAGTGGAATTAACATAGGACCTCCTTCACCAACTTCATCTATTAATTATTAGAGCAGCCAAAATTGTTCAAATAAGTTAGGAAATTGAATAGGAGTTGCTTGCAATATAGGTCTTTTAATTTACTAGTATGAGGAAAATCATTTAGAGTATTTGGATACTCATTAACAACTTTTAATTTACTCAATAGATTTTGTTGATGTATGTTTGTTACTTATTATTATAGTTGATGTATCAATACACTTTGTTTATATTTTGAATTATATTGACTTACTTGTTTATAGTACTTTTTTTTAGTTTGATAATACGATGAATTTGTTTATTTTTTGAAATATTATAAATATTTGAATACAAATTAGATAAAAATTTATATTAAATTTATATTTATTTTGTATGAAAACAAGTTTATTTTGTAATTGAAAAAATAAAAAAAAATTCTATTTTACCTTACTGGCGGATTTACAGACGGATTTTCTGTCTGTAATCAGAGTGTAAGATGATTTTTCAAAGTTCAAATTACAGACAGAAAATCTGTCGGAAAATTCATCTGTAATTACAGACGGAAAATCCGTCTGTAATTACAGACGGAAAATCCGTCGGAAAGTTCGTCGCCTTCAGGAAATGGATGGAGAATTTATAGAGGAAAAATCCGTCGGTAACTGGTAAAAATCCGTCTGTAATTTTTCGACGGAAAATAATTCATCGGTAAATAATTTTCGACGGGGCTTTTATAGAAGGACAAAATCTGTCGATAATTTTGTCGATAACCAAAAATTTATTTATAATAAAGACTAAATCTATCTGTAAATCTGTCTGTATTAATTTATTTTCTAGCTGTGAGATTTTTTATTAGAATTACTAATCACAAAAAATCGAGGTTGAAAGCTCAAAGAAGTGGTTTCCTTCCCTCAGCCACGGTCTCTCTTTCTTTCTTTTCTTTCTCAAGTTCAATTCGGTCATGAACGAAACAAATGATGTAAGATGATGATGGGGATTAGTGAAATAAAGATATGTGTCGTGCTTATACATATATATGTATTCATATAAGCCACGCTGGCTTTCTTTCTTTTTGTTTCCTTTAATGGCTTCGGCCAAAAAGAAAGAAACCAAAGAAATGATATTAGATAATGATAATTTAATGTTGTTGTTAATAAAAGTGGTCC
>NC_029791.2:37672396-37674189 GCF_000816755.2 Arachis ipaensis
TAACTTTATTTTAGTAGACCATTAATTTTGAGGTTTAATAGATAAAACAAGTTGTTTAACAACTGAAACACTATGATATAGGATTTAGTGTTATATAATTAAATAAGGATGGTGAATTTAAAATTTTAATGGAATGATAATATTATTAATCAAAAGATTCCACCTATGTAAATATAGGAGTCAGATAAAAATTTTTGGAGGTTTTATTCTCATAAATATTCATAAAATCAGGATAACTAATGATTTGTGTGATTTTTTCGGTTCATAAAAAGGTTTTAATATTCTCATGCAATTATTCATCAACCCAACTATTTCATAATAATTCAACATAATATGCATATCAATACATGGTTCAACATTCACATACATTAATACACATCACAACTTCCAAAACCATTAACCACATACATAATAAACAAACTCAACCAACAACAACATCACAATTCAAATCCTATCTTAAGATCATTAGCCTAAGTTTTTACGCCACATTATATTTTAGATACGAGAAACCAAAATCATACCTTGGCCGATTTCTCTCCTAAGCCCCAAAACACCCAAATTGATGAGGTCACAAGCCTCCAACACCAACACCTCAGCACCCAAGGCTCAAACAAGCTTCCAATCTTTTTAAATGAGTTCCGATTTCACAAGTTCAACCTCCAATTTGATTTTACACCAATAATATTCAATCTAAACCACATATATCATTATAATTAATCTCTAAACTCAAAATCTCAAAAATCCACATGAGGGTTAGGGTTCTTACCTTATCCACAACTCAAATGAGTTAAACCCAACAAAACCCGCAAGCTAATTCGAACCTAAACACCGAAATTAAACAATTTTCAACATAATTGTTCATAAATTTTTGAAATTGGGAAGGAGGAAACGGAAACTAAAAAGTAGTTTTCATACCGAATCAATGACTAGACTTTATAGAGCTCGATGCCACGATCGCGTGGCCGCAAACAGTGCGACGATCAGAGATTCGGATCAAATGTTATGTTGGATTGAAATCAAACCAAGGGTTTGTGCTTTTCTTCCCTTCCCTTATCTGTTTAGGTGAGTGGGTTGGGCCCACGGGTCTGGTTTGGGTTCGGTTTGACTAGTTCGGTCTGTTTGACTTAATTTTAGGTCAAATTCTTTAAAATTAGTGTCAAAATTCATGTTTTAATTAGCTCTATCTCATTAAATTATTAAATTTTATTTTCTAATTTTCTTGATTAATGATTATTTATTCGCTAATTATTTGCTAATTTCTTGAATTTTACACTGGTTAATCACATTAGTCAAACTTCTTTAAGATAGAAGTAATTATAATTTAGAACACTCAATCAAACGTTTATTACACAATAAGCAAGCATTGTTATATGTAAATCCTAAAACATAAATTTTAAATCCTAAATTCCTAAAACTTCAAATTCTAAATCTTAAATCTTAAAACCATAAATTCTAAATCATAAAACTTGAATGCTAAACCAAAAGCCTTAAATCCTAAAATTTAAACTCTAAAATCTTGAATTTTAAATCCTAAACTTTAAATTCTTAAATCCTAAACCCTGAAATCATAACACCACAAAAGGATAAACCCTAAACCCGAATATAGTAGTAAGCAAATAAAACATGAAACAATAATAAAACATAAAGTGAATTGAAAATTAAACTGGTTAATCGCAGTAATCGAACTTCTATAAGATGGAAGTGATTAAAATTTAGCGCACTCAATAAAAGGTTTGTTACACAATAAGCAAGCATTTGATAAATGTAATCAGAATTAATTTTTTTTGAAAACA
>NC_029791.2:37674211-37687763 GCF_000816755.2 Arachis ipaensis
AGTCTAACCTCCATGGCAACATTACATGGTGACTCATTAATTGGAGTGCCATAAGATTGATGAATGTTTGATTTGAGACGCGAAAGAAAATTCACAACAAAGTTGAGTGATGAGCATAACAAGAACAAAGTGTACTATTATGCAAACAATACAAACTGATTAATCAAACACACTATCAATAAAAAATCAAACATACCAATCATAGAATTAAAAATCGAACTATAAATGATTCAAATAATATTGTGGCATTTCATTGAGAGGCAGGAATCATAACTCCAATAATTATAATTTTGAACACTTAATCAAACGTTTGTCACATAATGAACAAGTATTTGTCACACGTAATCAGATTATTAATTTCTTTTAAAAAAATGAATCTAACCTCCATGACAAAACTACATGGTGACTCACTAACGGGAGTACCATTAACATTGATAAATATTTTTTTTTTGGTGTACAACAAACTAAAAAAGAAAAGGAAAAGAGTAAAGAACAAAGGGAAAGAAAGATAAAGCAAGAATCAAAGCACACACGCTATCTCAGATTTCCCTGCATCAGAGCTTGCAAGGATCTAGAGGCTCCTCCCACAACAAGTCGCCAATTCCTACTAAGGCACCATGTCTCGCCAAAGTGTCTGCCACCCGATTGGCACTTCTATTAAAGTATTAATTAATTAATTTAACAAGGTCTATTGGAGCTGCCCAAAAAGAGATGATATTATAAACCTCTGGAGAGTCTGGCTCACTGATGACCTTAAATTGATATGTTTGGATATTGATAATTGCACCAAATTACATCAAATAATACCACAGTGAGTGAATATCATTTCTATGAGGATTAACAGATTGAATCAAGTAACATCTAATTGAATCTCTAATTAAATTATTCAAACCTTGGCAAGAGAATTGTGAATCTTGAAATAGAGCAAAGATCAGTAAAAAGCAAATTGATTGTGGACGAGAGAAAACTTAGAGATTTTTTGAAAGTAATCACAGAATGAGAATTTAAAGGGTTCGAAGATGTTTAATTCTTAGGAAGAGTAATACTTATGTTTTCCTACTTTGGCTCATGCAAAAATCTTTTCACAGCAAATCATTTATAATCAAATTTTAATTTCTTGAAAATTTAATTTCTCTTAACTTAATTAATCGTCAATTTCTTGGTTAATTAATTAAGAGAATAGGTTAAGAATGGTTTCGATTTAAAGCCATACAATTTTTAAAATACTATTCCTAGTCAAGTTGAAAATCATGAGAACAAATTTTAAACTAATTCCGATATTAAATTTCCCAAAGTAATAACAGAATCGAAGATAGAATTAGAATATTTGCAATACTTCTACTATTAAAGATGAAGAACAAAAACTCAATCTTAAAAAAGTAGAAAAGTATGAATCAAAATAAAGAAAACACTTATATTACTAATCCATAAAATCAAATAGAGCTCCTAACCTTTAACAAGAGATGTTTAGTTGCTCATGGTAGAAAAGAAAACAACCTAAAACTAATGAGGTATTGGATGGCTCCAATTAGTCTTCCAATCTGAAGATTGATCAAAAGATTCTCCTAATTGTGAATATTGTTCACTTATTTATATATTTTAGCTTCCTATCTAATTGAAATTCAAAAACACTACAACATTTTGGGTCTATGGCCACGGTTTTTTTGGTCACGGTAAAAAATCGTAACCATAGACCCTTTATGGTCACAGTTTTTTAGGGTGACTAAAAAAATTATGGTCACGTTTTTTTTGGAAAGGGTGACCATAGAGTACCTATGGTCACAGTTTTTTAAAAAAGGTTGGCCTAAAAGGGTAGGGTCACGATTTTGAGGGATGACCTAAAAGGGTCTATAGTCACGGTCTTTCAAAAAAGGGTGAACTAAAATGGTTTATGGTCACGGTTTTTGGGGGTGACCTAAAGGAGTCTATGGTCACGGTTTTGGGGGGTGGCCTAAAAGGGTCTATGATCACGGTTTTAGGGGTGTCCTAAAAAGGTCTATGGTCACGATTTTTTACAGTGACCAAAAAGGGGCTATGGTCACGGTTTTTCAAAAAAAGGTGACCTAAAAGGGTCTATGGTCACGGTTTTGGGGGGGGTGACCTAAAGGGGTCTTTGGTCACGGTTTTGGAGGTGGCCTAAAAGGGTCTATGGTCACGGTTTTGGGGGTGACCTAAAGGTGTCTATGGTCACGGTTTTTTACAGTGACAAAAAAGGATCTATGGTCACGGTTTTTCGGAAGGGTGACCTAAAAGGGTCTATAGTCACGGTTTTGGGAGGTGACCTAAATGGGTCTATGGTCACGGTTTTAGGGATGACCTAAAGGAGTCTATGGTCACAGTTTTGGGGGTGGTCTAAATAGGTCTATGGTCACGGTTTTGGGGGTGACCTAAAGGTGTCTATGGTCACAATTTTTTACAGTGACAAAAAAAGGCTATGGTCACGGTTTTGGGGGATGACCTAAAGGATCTATGGTCACGATTTTGGGGGTGACCTAAAGGGATCTATGGTCACGATTTTAAGAGGTGACCTAAAGGGGTCTATAGTCACGCCTTTTTACAGTGGCCAAAAAGAGTCTATTGTCACGATTTTTCAGAAGGGTGACCTAAAAGGGTCTATAGTCACGGTTTTGGGTGGTGACCTAAAGGGGTCTATGGTCATGGTTTTGGGGGGTGACCTAAAGGGGTCTATGGTCACAATTTTGAAGGGTGACTTAAAGGAGTGTATGGCAAACCAAATTTTATAAAATGTGATTAGTATGTTCATTTTATAATTTAAATTGAAAATAATTTTTTGAATTCATTGATAAATTGATAAATAAAATTATGTGTTCCGAAATTAATTTTTATAGTATTATATTTAATTTCTAAATTGTTATTCTATCATGAATATTTTGTAAAATTATTATATTACTCATGTATATTTTACCCTAACTCTAATTTCCCAAATTAAAACTCAATTCTGACCTAATTTAATAAACAATAAACACATACATATCTTCAGAAAGGGGAAGAACGAAAACAGGGGAAGCTTGAGGAAAAAAAAAAGAGACAGAGAAGGGAGAAGGGGGAATCGAGGGAGAAGAGAGGGGAAGGAAGTCGCCGCGCCCTGTACACTCATCGCCGCTGTTCCGTGGAGTTCGCCCTAGTGCCAGTTGAACAGGGATGAGGGAGAGGTGTCGAGAGAAATCGACGGAGACATTCACGTCGTTCGTCCTCGTCGCTGCCATGCGTTGCCGCCGCCGCCGTTAGTTCCGCTGCCGTCGAGCTTGAAGGAGAAAGGGAGAGTGATAAACCACTATTTTATGGTTTACCTTGTGCTCAATTGAGTGGTTTTTACCAACTCTTTACCCACTTATTCAAGCGCATGAGAGAAGGGAAGTCGATTCTATCACTGCCGCCATACCCAGTCGCCGTCAGTGGAGCTCACCATCGCTGGAGGTGAACCGGTATCGCGTCCTTGTTGCCAGAGCCACGAGTGCCACTATTACTCCTCAAATTACGCCCCTCTTCCATTAGAGTTTGCTATCTCAGCCCCTTTGAAGCTACTGCCGTTCTGTTAAGGGTTCCGACCGTGAATGCTAGCACCAGCATCACCATCCTTCTTGTCTTGGTCTCGAATTTGTAATTCCTGAACCTATCATGCTTTTACCTTTGTTTTATTCCAATTTTGTTGATCTTTGCCAAGTTGTTCTAATTTCATCAGTATACATACATCTCTGTTTTAGTGTTTTACTGTTTTGTAATTGCTGGATTTAGTCTGAAATTTTTGTCAAAATCTTTAATAAGAGCATTAACTTGTTTTACTATTATCACGTTCAAGAACTTTAATAAGAGCATTAGGTTCATCAGTTTGTGCTTTCCATCTCGCTACAAAAGCCTCACAGCGGATTCTAAGTTAACCACTTTGTTGACCAGCTCATCAATCTTCTCTGCCATTTCTCTCACAGTGAGAGTTGTATGAGAACCAACCTCAAAGTGTTCTTTAATCCCTTCCTGTAGTAACTGCACCTCCTGTTGATGCTGACTTATGTTATCAGCATCTTCTTGCAACTCTTTTGTTTCAAATTTACTGATTTATTCTGAAATTTTTGTCCAAATTTACTGATGGCTCTGTTTTGTAATTACTAGTTGCTGATAACTCTTAATTTTTTTGTTCAAATTTGCTGATGGCTTTGTTTTGTAATTACTGGTTGCTGATAGATCTTAATTTTTTTGTTCAAATTTACTGATGGCTTTGTTCAAATTTTATTGAGTTGCGTGTTTCACATCAAGCAGAAAGCATAAAAAATGTAAAATTAACTTTATATGTTGATTGCCTCCCTAGAGAATTCAAGTTTTTCTATGTATTATGCTTAACCTTCATTACTTTGACAAGTTTATATTCTGTCTTAATATGTATGTTGGCATTCAAGGACGTTGTATATAGGTCAGGTTCTTGCCACATTCCTGATTTTGGTTTTTTGCTATTTGCTTTGTTCTAGGCTTGCCATCTACTTTGCTTTTTATCCAAGGAACTCTTGGGGGATTTTGAAGCTTGTGCTGAAAAGTTTATACCAGTAAGTTCTACTTGTTTTCTCTAATTCGGTGTTGTAATGTGAATGAAGACCTATTTGTTTGACTATTTCTAATTTCCTATAGAACTGAGGTTTTTGGAATGAGAATGATAGAAGATAAAGATTAGGAAAACAAACAAAAGAAACTTTTTGAATTGAAAATGCCTTGAACCAGCAATCTGATCTATCTTAAATAGAAAATATGATTCTGATTGGTATAAAATAGACAATAAATGCCAAATAAATCAGTAGTGCTTTCATAAAGTATGAATTTTTTGGAAAAAAATTAAAAATGAAAACGAGATAATAAAGATGAAGGCGAAGAATAAACGAGTATTATGCCAAATAAATCCCTTTTATTGTTCATCATCCTCATGGCATACTCACAATAAGTTTATTCAGAAGAACAATGTAGAAGAGGAAGGCGAAGAACCCTTCGGATCATCTGAGGCCCATAGTCAATGGGTTGGCCTCGGACATAACTCAAGAAAGTTGGTACCTCAAGTTTTTGAGCCTCCTCTTCATGGCTCAGCCAAGCATTAGTATAAAACTCATGAAGGTGAGGCCCATGTTTCTTAGTCGATTTGTCAAGACCCTCCACTTCCACCGGGAGATTTTGGCTGAATAACTGAATATTCCTCTGGTTTCAAGTCGAACCTCAAGTTGGGAATCACAACCTTTCCTCAGGATTGGGGAGTGGACGTTGGGCGCCACCCCAAAAATTGCCCCCTGGGAACCCTCCTTACTTAGGCGCTGGGCTCCCATGTATGGCCTTGGGCGCCACCTTCAATGTGCATCAAAATTTCCTAACTCCCTCTTTGGGCACTGGGCTTCACAAAGAACCTCCAGCTGATGAATCAATCATCATTCTTGAGGCTTGAGAGACTCCATCATAAAAGATTTGGATTTGATTTCACTCAGAAAAGGCTTGGTATGGACATTTTCTGAGCATCTCTTTATACCTTTCCCAAACTTCATAGAGCGATTCGCCCTCCTTTTGAGAAAATGAATTAATATCATTCCTCAACCGGACTATCTTTTAGAAAGAGAAGTACTTAGTTAGGAATTTGCTAAACAAATTCTCCCAAGAAGTAATATTGCCTAAGGGTTGAGCTTGGAGCCACTGTGTGACTTTATCTCTTAAAGAGAGTGGGAAAAGCCTTAGCCGGATGGCTTCGGAGCTAATCCCATTACTCTTCGCTGTGTCACATAGCTACAGATAAATATCTATGTGTTTGTTTGGATCCTCATGCAGGCTACCACCGAATTGGTCTCGCTGTACAAATTGGATTAGTGATGGCTTTAGTTCAAAATTATTTGCTTGAACCGTGGGCTATGCTACTTCTGCAGCTATCAGTGGTAGGTATAGTGTAATCACCAAGGGTCCTTCTCACATTATCATTCTCCTCTACCATTCTTTCTTCCTCCTCTCTCCTAGTCCTTGATTTCTCCTTATTTGTGCAAGTGTCTTCTCAATTTTCGAATAGATGAGAATGCAATCTTCTTTCCCTTGCATGCACAAAAATAACAAAAAATCAAATATACTGTGCAGAATAAAGAAGAAGAAGAAAAGAAGAAAAAAAGAATTAAACAGAATAAGGAAAATAAAATAAACCAAGATTTAATTTAGTGATTCAACCAGATGTATATTATAAATCTCAATTAATCTCCGGCAATGGCGCCAAAGACTTGATGAGAAAAAATTGATATGCTCGGATATTGGCAAGTGTACCAAATCGTATCAAGTAATACCATTGTGAGTGGATATCATTCCCATGAGGATTACGGATTGAATTAAGCAATATCTAATTAAATCTCTAATTAGATCAATCAAACCTTGATAAGAGGATTGTGAATCTTGAAGTAGAGCAAAGATCAGTGAAGAGAGAATTGATTGTGGATGAGAGAAAGTTTAGAGATTTAGGAAGTAATTAGGGAATGAGAATATTAAAGGCTTCAGAGATGTTTAATTCTTATGAAGAGTAATGCTTGTGTTTTTCTACTTTGACTCATGCAAAATCTTTTCACAGCAAAATATTTATAATCAAATTTGATTTCTCTTAAATTAATTAATTGCCAATCCCTTGGTCAATTAAATAAGATAAGAGGTTAAGAACGGTTCCGATTTAAAGCCTTACAATTTTTAAAATACTATTCCTAGTGAAGTTGAAAATCATGAGAACGAGTTTCAAGCTAATTCTGATATTAAATTTCCCAAAGTAATAATAGAATCGAAGATAGAATTAGAATATTTTCCAATACTTCTACCATTAAAGATGAATAACGAAAATTCAATCTTAAAAAAGTAGAAAAGTATGAATCAAAATAAAGAAAACACTTGCATTACTAATCCATAAAATCAAACAGAGCTCCTAACCTTTAACATGAGAGGTTTAGTTACTCATGGTAGAAAAGAAAACAACCTAAAACTAATGAGGTGTTGCATGGCTCCAATTAGTCTTCCAATCCGAAGAATGATCAAAAGATTCTCCTAATTGTGAACCTTGTACACTTATTTATATTCTAGCTTCCTAACTAATTGAAATTCAAAAACTAATCTTATCTTCCTAAGAGAAAGATAACAAGTTATTGAAATTAAAATCTAATATAATCTAAATCCTAACAACCAAATCCTATCTTTTTAGAAGAAGTTGTTGCTAACTAATCATTAAAATCTTGAATCTTTAGTTGAAGTTAGAGCTTCCTGAGAGTTGAACTTGGACTTGGCGCTGGGCTTTCAAGCATTCTGGATCACTGGGAGTTAAAATTGCACATGGATCCAGGCTCCAGAATTTGGGCGTTGGGCGCCCAGTACATATAGGTTGGGGGCACTGGCTGCCAGCTATAGGAGTTGGGCCAGCCCACTTTGTCCTTCCTAAGGCACACGAAGGTGTCGGACATGGATGGTTGGAGTAGGGCACCCAATTTGGGCGTTAGGCTTAGGGATTTTGGGCATTGGGCTCTTGGTCCTAGCACTAGGCTTGGGATTTTGGGCGCCCAACTAGGGAATTGGGCACTGGGCTTGGCCTCTTGAAGCTTGGTGCCAGCTTCTCCTAAAGTGCACTTGTGTTTTTCTTATAAAATTCATCCTGATTTGCTTTAATATGTTTTGAAGATACAATCATTCTGGTTCACGTATCCCCATGCTTCGTACAGTTGAACCAACAAGTGCACTGGGTCGTCCAAGTAATACCTGAGCGAGTCAGGGTCGATCCCACGAGGATTGTGGTTTGAAGCAAGCTATAGTTATCTTGTAGATCTTAGTCAGGAGGATAAAAGAGTTGTTGGAATTGAGTGCATAAAAGTGTATAAAATACTTTGTGAATTGAATTATAATCAAGGATAAGAAGATGGTTAAGGCTTGGAGATGCTTTGTCCTTCTGGATTAACTCTGGTATTACTGTCTTCTTCAATTGTGAATGACTTCTTCTATGGCAGGCTATATGTGATCAACAACGTATGGCCATGGTCATTAATCTCCTCTGCTTCAGATCAAATGCCAGGTCAGCGATCATTCAATCTGAACAGGGGTGAAGCTCTTGCATTTCATTCTCCTTGATGATCCTACTCAAAACGCTACAAACAAGGTCGAATCTTCCGGATCAGAGAATGCTGCGCCTTTGGGTTCTAGCCTCTACCATAGAGACCCTAATCTCCCCATACTTCGACTGAACTGATGTCTCGAGAAGTTCCCAACAAAGTCATGGATTAGTCGTCTAAGAGATGTATAATCAAGCTGGCGGTTCGATGCTTTCCAATCACATATTCATACGAACCCAAGAAGACACGGGTGGTTGTCAGGCACGCGGTCTTCGTATGAAGAATGGAGCTGGTTGTCATGGATCATCCCATTTATCAAGTTAAAGAACGAATAACATCTTAGAATTGAATTAAGCACGGATTGAAAAGAAAACAGTAATACTTTTATTAATTCATAGAACTCAGTAGGGCTCCTTCCCTCAACCTATGAGGTTTAGAAACTCATACTGATATGAAACACAATGATAAATGAAATTATGCTGTGCGTTCCCCCTTTTGGGAGGTGTAAAAGTTCTTTAAATACTAAACTAGTAACTAAGGATTACATAAAAAAGGGTAAAACAGTCTTTTAGTGCTAAAATCCACTTCTGGGGCACACTTGGTTAGTATTTGGGTTGAGCTTTGATGAGATCCACGTATTAAGAGGCCTCTAGGGCATTGAACGCTGGCTAGGGGGTCCTCTCTGGGCATTTGGATGCCTGGTCTCCTCCTTTGGGCGCTGGACACCTAGAATAAGGCAGGAGGCTGGCGTTGGACGCTAGTTTTGGGCCTTCTATTCTGAAGCAAAGTATGGACTATTATACATTGCTCGAAATTTCTGGATATCAGCTTTCCATAGCCGTTGAGATCACTCCATTTGAACTTCTGTAGCCCCAGAAAAGCTCTTCTGAGTGCAAGGAGGTCAGATCTGGATAACATTTGCAGTGTTTTCTTTGTCTCTGAATCAGAGTTTTGCTCTAGCTCCTCAATTTCAGCCAGAAAATACCTGAAATTGCATAAAATTACACAAGCTCAAAGTAGAATTCAAAAATGTGAATTTTACACTAAAACCTATGAAAACTTAAATAAAAATTAAACAAAACATGCTAAAAACTATATGAAAATGATGCCAAAAAGCGTATAAAATATCCGTTCATCACAACACCAAACTTAAACTGTTGCTTGTCCCCAAACAACTAAAAACATAGTAGGATAAAAAGAAGATTAAGATACAATAAATCTCAGAGTTTCCAATGAAGCTCAGTTTCAATTAGATGAGCAAGACTTAATAGCTTTTTGCTTCTGAATAGTTTTAGCATCTCACTATCCATTGAAACTCAGAAGTGTTGGCATCTCTAGGAACTTAGAATCCAGATGATATTATTGACTCTCCTAGTTCAGTTCTTTTTTATTCTTGAACACATCTTTTAGAGTCTTGGTCGTGGCCCTAAGCACTTTATTTTCCAGTATTACCACCGGATACATGAATGCCACAGACACTTTAACTGGGTGAACCCTTCGGATTGTGATTCAGTTTTGCTAGAATCCCCAGATAGAGGTGTCTAAAGTTCTTAAGCACACTCTTTTTGCTTTGGATCACGACTTTAACCGCTCAGCCTCAAGCTTTTCACTTGACACCTTCACGCCACAAGCACATGGTTAGGGACAGCTTGGTTGAACTGCTTAGGCCAGGATTTTGTTTCATTTAGACCTTCCTAACCATTGATGCTCAAAGCCTTGGATCCTTTTACCCTTGCCTTTTGGTTTAAAGGGTTATTGGCTTTTTCAATATGCCCTCTTTTTCCTGCATTTTTAGGTAGTAATGGATTTTTCTCTTATATTTTGCTACTTTTTCTTGCTTCAAGAATCAATTTTATTTAGATTTTTTAGATTACCAATAATACTTTTCCTTTTTCATCATTCTTTCAAGAGCCAACATTCTAAAATTTCAACTTCAAATATGCACTGTTTATTCATATATTCAGAAAACAAAAGCAATGTCACCACATCAAAATAATTGAACTATTCTTATTATAAACTTGAAATTCATGTATCTCTCAATTCTTTTCAATTAAAATTTTTTTTAAGCAAGGTGAGAGATATATGGAACATTTTATAGCCTTAAGACATAAATGCAAATGATCATGCAACAAGAACAAGAGAACAGACAACAAAACATAACAGAAAATAGAAAAATACAAAAGAAAATGAGATAAAGAGAACAAATCCACCTTTAATGGTGGCAGCTAGTACTCCTCCTTGAGGATCCAATGTGGTGCTTGATCTCTTCAATGTCACGCCTTTGCCTTTGTTGTTCTTCCCTCATAACCCTTTGATCTTCTCTAATGGATCTTTAGTCTTCCTTTATTTCATTGAGGATGGTGGAATGCCCTTGATGCTCCACCCTCAATTGCTCCATGTTAGAGCTCAATTCTCCCAGGGAAGTATACTATTGATCCCAATACCTTTGAGGAGGAAAATACATCCCTTGAGGCATCTCAGGGATCTCATGCTGAGGTGGCTGCACAGGCTCTTGTGCATGCTCTCTAGTTTACTTCATCCTCTTCTTAGTGATGGGCTTGTCCTCCCCATTGGAGATATCTCCCTCTATGACAATTCTAGCTGAATTGCATAGATGACAGATGAGGTGTGGGAATGCCAACTTTGCATTGGTGGAAGGCTTCTCAGCTATCTTGTATAATTCTTTGAGGGATCACCTCATGTACTTCCACCTCATTTCCAATCATGATGAAATGGATCATGATAAGCTCTGTCAATGGTCACTTTTGACCGATTGCTAGTAGGAATGATAGAGCATTGGATGAATTCCAACCATCCTCTAGCTATGGGCTTGCCTTGAGAATCCCTTTTCTACTGTGCTCTTTCCACACAGATGTCTGAGAGCACTTGATCCAATCTCTGATCAAAGTTGACTCTTCTAGTGTAAGGATGTGGATCTCCTTGCATCAAAGGCAAGTTGAATGCCAACCTCATACTTTCTGGGCTAAAATCTAAGATTCTCCCTCAGACCATGGTGCTCCAATTATTTAGATTTGGGTTCACACTAGTGTCATGGTTTTTAGTATCCCATGCATTAGCATAGAACTCTTGCACCATTAAAGTTCCAACTTCTTGAATGGGATTGGTTAGGACTTCCCAACCTCTTCTCCGGATCTCTCTTTGAATTTCCGGATACTCATTCTTCTTGAGCCTGAAAGGGACCTCAGGGATCACTTTCTTTTCTGCCACTACTTCATAGAAGTGGTCTTGGTGGGCTTTAGTGATGAATCTCTCCATCTCCCAAGATTCAGAGGTGGCGGGTACTACCTTTCCTTTCCTCTTTCTAGAGGATTCTCCAACCTTGGGTGTCATAAGTGGTAATGGAAAGCAAAAAGCAACGCTTTTCCCACACCAAACTTAAAAGTTTTACTCGTCCTCGAGAAAAAATAAAGAAAAGAGAAGAATGGAGTAGAAGAAGAAGAAAATAGAAGGAGATAGGGGGAGAGAGAGGGCTTGGCCGAATGGGGCTTATGAGTGTATGAGAGGTGTGTTTTTGAAGGGTTAGAAGGAGGGGTATTTATAGGAAAGGGATAGGGTTGGGTTCGGCCATGGGTGGGTAAATGGGTGGAAAATTTGATTTTGAATTTGGTTGGGGTTGGTGGGAGTTATGATGGTTTTTGGAAAGTGATATGGATGTGATTGGGCTAGGCTTTATAGGGAAGAGTGTATGGGAAAGTGTGAAAGTAAGAAGGAAGAAGTGGGGTAGGTAAAGATGCTGTAGGACCCACTGGTCCTGAGAGGCTAGTAATTTAAGAATCCCTGCCCTCTGTACTGGCGTTTGAACGCCAAGGGTCTGCTCCCTGACTGGCGCTCAACTTCAACAACATTCCATCCAAAGTATTCTGTTTTCACTGCTGAACATTTCTGTCTCTGTTCTGACTGCTGCACATGATCATGAACCTAAAAATAACTAAAAAAACAAAATAGAAGAAAATAGAAATAAATAATTAATTAAGGTTGGGTTGCCTCCCAACAAGCGCTTCTTTAACGTCACTAGCTTGATGGCTAGCTCCTTACAGAGGTGAGTATGGGATCAGAATTTCGCCCCTTACAGTGAACTTTTCTCTTGTCTCCTTATGAATGAGCTCCACATGCTTTAGAGACAGGACATGACTCACTGTATGTGGTATGACTGGTTTCTTAGTGAAGACAACTCTCATGCCAGATGAGAGGCTTTCAGTTGGAATTTTCTTGTCCCTTCAGCCTTTAGGTACTTTCTTCCTAGTACCTTTGTGCTCAGAGCTTGTTGATGGCTGCCCAACACCAAACTTAGAATTGATGTTTGGGGGCTCAGTAAAGCTCTTCACAGAAAGAGATGGTTGGAGCACTAGGTGTTGCACCATGGTCTCTTTCTTTTCAGAGGGAAAATTAGGATTTCAGACATCTTGAACAAGATGTAGTCCTCTCCTAGTTGGAAAACCATTTCTCCCTTTGCCAAATTAATCATGGCATTTGCAGTAGCTAGGAAGGGTCTTACGAGGATGATAGAGTCATCCTCATCCTCTCCGATATCCAAGACTATGAAATTTTCAGGGATGTAGTGGTCTTCAACCTTTACCAAGACATCCTCTACTAAGTCATATGGCTTCTTCATTGACTTGTATGCCATCTCTAGTGAGATGTTTGCAGCTTGTACCTCAAAGATTCTCAACTTCTCCATCACAGAGAGTGGCATAAGGTTTATGCTTGACCCTAGGTCACACAGAGCCTTCTCGAAGGTCATGGTGCCTATGGTGCAAGGAATCAGGAAGCGTCCAAGATTTGAAAGCTTTTGAGGTAGCTTTTGCTGAACCAAAGCATTGAGTTCTTTGGAAAGCAATGGAGGTTCTTCCTCCATAGGCTTTCGAACAGCAGGCAGAAGTCAGCTAATTAAGAAATAACTTATAGAATACGTTGTGAGTATAGTTCTTAATCAGCTAAGGTCCGCCTTGTTGATGCCAGGGCATTTTGGCCAGTTTCACTGACCTTTTCTTTACTGTTTTTAGGGTAGTTTCATGCATTTCCTTAGGAAATAAGCTAGTTTTGGGTAGATATTCACTTACATCTTGATTCAAGTATACATTGTGCACTTTACATGATTTCATGAGGATTTTGCATGAATTTAAAGACAAATTGGATGTTGCATTTCCCATGACTTGGACTAGAACTTTGATGCACTTTATTGCTTGATTTCAGGACAAAGGAAGCAAAGAACGTTAACTTCCACGTTAACCTAGTTAACGTGGAAGCTAACGTGAGGAGACAAAGTGGTCGACAACGTTAGTGACACCAAACTTTGTCACTAACGTTGGAAGGAACCCACACAAGCCCCAATAAGCCACATTAACTCCTACGTTAACCTAGTTAACATGGAAGCTAACGTGAAGAAGGAAGGTGATCGCCAACGTTAGTGACACCTAACATTGTCACTAATGTTGGAA
>NC_029791.2:37687918-37691054 GCF_000816755.2 Arachis ipaensis
ATCCAATTGGGTAGTTATCTTGGAAAAGAAGCTATTCAAACTTGGATCTCTTCTGAACCTTGAAAGAGGAATGAAGAGATCATGCTAGAAATGCTTTCTCATGCTTGACCAAATTGGGTTTGGATGGATATGTGACTATAATCCTCTCAACACTTGATTTGGGAAATGCATGTGGTATAATCAGTGACCATACTTCATCTCTTCTCATGAGCAATTGACCAAGGAATTGAGAGATTGAATTACAAGAAATTGTAATTCGATCACTTAAGATTGCCAAGGAGATCAATGAGTGCATTGATTGAGGAAGAGATGAAAATGAAATTGATCCGGAGAATGCAACATCTCCTGAGCCCAATGAACTCCCCATTTCTGATCTCCCTCATTCTCTTTAATTTTTGTCATTTACTTTTATGAGCAATTTCCCCATTCCCATTTAAGATTCTGCAATTTACTTTCCGTCATCTACATTCAGCTCTTATTTCTAGCATTTACTTTTCTGTTATTTACTTTTCCGCCATTTAATTTTCTGCAATTCTCAACTCAAATTCTGATTCGCTCAACTAGAACATTCCTCTAATTAAAGTTGCTTGATCAATCAATCCCTGTGGGATTCGACCTCACTCTATTGTGAGTTTTTACTTGACGACAAATTCGGTACACTTGCCGAAGGAAATTTGTTATGAGACAAGTTTTTCGTGCATCAAGTTTATGGTGCCGTTGTCGGGGATTGATTGTGCATCAACAATGATTAAATTGGAGGATAACTAGATTGAGCATTTTATTTTTGTTTGATTTAATTTTCTGTTTGAGTCATTTACTTTCTGTTTTAGTTAATTTTTTCCCTTCCCCCTACTTTTTCTTTGTTATTTACCATTCATTTCACTAACCCACTAACTGTTTGATATATTGCATCACTCACATTAACAGTAATTTTGACAGATATACTTTTTGCACCTATTCTTTTTGCTTGTACTTATTGGTTGTATGACAGGGAGAAGAAGTAGGGCTTCAACTTCCTTTGATTCTGAACCTGAGAGAACCTTCCTTAGACTAAGGAGGGAGGCAAGAGAAAAACGTGTAGTTGGTGCTGAAGAAGAGGAGGAACACTTTCAGGATTACTTTGAACCAAACATGGAAGAAAACATGGAAAACCATCGTGAAGAAGAAGCTCACAACCATGGCGAAAGAGGACGAACAAATCATGTTGGGGAGGATAGAAGAGTTTTAGGCTCTTACATCAATCCAAACCCAGGAAACTGTGGAAGTAGCATTCAAAAGCCAAACATCCACGCCAACAATTTTGAACTAAAACCACAGCTCATCACCCTTGTGCAGAACAACTGTTCGTTCGGAGGAAGTGTCCAAGAAGACCCCAATCAACAGCTAACCACCTTCCTGAGAATATGTGACACAGTGAGCGATTTGGGAGCAAGCATCAACTTAATGCCCTTATCCCTGGTGAAGAGGCTGCAGATCAATGAGATATTGCCCACATATGCAGTCATCAGGCTGGCAAAAACAAACTATCTCAGTTACCTAAGGTCTTCATTATCAACAGAGTTCTCTCCTTGGAACATGTAGAGATCATTGATACAACCAATGGATATAAGTCCAAGGCAAGAGGGAAGGACTTGAAGCATTATCAACCTCCCTGATGAAGGAGAAACGTCAAGCTAGTGACGCTAAAGAAGCGCTCTGTTGGGAGGTAACCTAACCTCAGGTAGTTTCCTTTTCATTTTTATTTCAATAAAGATCACAAGTTGTTTCCCATGTATTGTAAGGAGCTAAGTTTGGTGTTCCACACCAGAACAATCCAAGGGTGATAGTGTAATTCTAAGTTTGGTGTTCCACCAAAGGACATTAGTTAGGATTACACCCCATTCCCAAAACACATTGCTAGCTCCAACCAATCAAGGGAAACCACTTAGATGTAGTTAGACTTTAGTAATAATTGTTGTGTTAACAACAAGATATGAGGTTCTCTGCATATATGCAATGTTTTGTACTGGGCAAAGAACTAAGTTTGGTGTTCACACACCAAATTAAGTTCAAAAGCCACAAGCATACATGCAAACTAACTATGTCTCAAGTGCTTTAGGAACAAGCAACTTCCAATAACTTTGCAGGAATCTTATGAGGAAATGGTGTACCTTCACCCAAGGAAGTGAAGTAGCAAGGACTAGGATGATGACAAAGAAAGAGGGCAACTAGAAATCATCACCCGAAGGTTGTATTGTTACTTAATTGCATTATACTCAGAATTGTTGAAAATTGGAAGTCCGAATGCACTTTTGATTAATAGTTACTCGTAGTTGGAACCTTTTTCAATTCTGTCTTTTAAGTTTTTGTGTTGAAAAGGTCTATGTTTGCTGGTCTTTATGTCACTGCACCCTTACTTTGCTTACTTGTATGTTTGTCCCTTTAAATCAAATGAAAGGAGAATGAGTGTTTTAAAAGACCAGAGAGGAGTTCATACTATGGAGTAAGTTCATAAGTTTATGGTGTGGTCATAAGTTAGCTAAGTTGGTTCAACCAGAAGGTGGGAGGACAACTATCTGTCATGAATACTATGCTTAAGAAACACCCCATCAAACTAGCTAAATAAGAAGATCCTAATAAGAAAAAAAAGGAAAGAACAATAAAGGTTGAAAATTAAAAGAAAAAGAGTAAGCAATAAGGCTAGGCACCAATGTTAATTGCATGGTTTTACTTTCCCTTCCTTATTATGTCATATTGTGAAAAACATGTTTCCTAAGCTTTAAAAAAATTAATTATTTTAATTACCTTTATTTCCATTCGATGCTGTGATTAGTGTCTTGAGTAGCTTCAGGTTTCCTAAGGCTGAATGACTTAAAGGATGAAAAAGAAAACATACAAAAATGGAAGGAGAAGGCAAAACGGAGCTTTAAAGAAACTGGTATCCACGCGATCGCATGGACGACGCGATCGCGTGCCAGAAGCAAAGAAGCAGCGACGCGGCCGCATGACTGACGCGACCGCGCGCCTTGAGTAGAACACCCACGACGCGGACGCGTGACACAGGTCACGTATCAGAATTTACAGAATATGCCCCCAGCGATTTCTGAAGCCCTTTTTGGCCCAGATCCAAGTACAGAAAGCATAGATTAGAGGTTAT
>NC_029791.2:37691326-37700973 GCF_000816755.2 Arachis ipaensis
GCAAATTTCCTTGATGATGATAGTCACAAGTCTAGTTCTCCTAGTGATGAACTTGCATCCGCAAGTGAATTCTCTGAGATCAAAGAATTTTCCCCAAGTGAATATGAAGATGATGCGGAGGTAGATTTCTCTCAACCTCCAATCTATGACTCGAGTGATGAGGAAGACATAGAAGACTTTGACCAGGATACAGATACAATTGAAGATCTTTGTAAGGAAGTGGAAGAATTCACAGAAGAGCACAAGGAAACGGAACTTGCAAAACCACCAAAAACACCTATCCCAAGGCCATTACCACCTAATACAAGCTTCAAGTGGGTACAATCCTTAACTTATAATTTTACTTATTCACTTGAATATGGTTTGCTTGAAACAGATGGCCAACTTAGAGCTCTCTGCGGCTTTAAGAGTAAGAGGGAATTGGCTCGTACTCAGAACTGGTGCACCAGGTTCAATAAGGTTCCACACTTCACCTCAAAGTACACAGATTGGTATCATGCTCAATTGCATGGATCACGGAGAACGTTTGGTCACCATGGTGAGATTCTACTTTTTAACCCGCCCGAATGGAAACTTACAAATCAAAACGGAGGCGGATCTAAAAACACAGCTTGGGATCATGGATTATATTCTGACATTCATCATCCCGGAAGGCTGAATATCTGTTTGAAGTTGCTCAGAAGCTTTACATGCCTAGTTTGGGACCCCGGAGGCTATTAGCATTCCAAGCACTGGTGGAAATTTTTGGACAAATTTAAACATAAGCCACCATAACAGGATACTCTTCCAATGTCCAACTTAAGGACTTTAACTAAAAGTGCTAGGTGGGAGACAACCCACCATGGTATGGTCGCTTCTTTCTCAATCTATTTCTTGTTTATTGTTTTCAATTTACCCTTTTTTTATTTTAACATTAACCTGGAATCATGCATAGCATTCATGTTAATCACTGCATCCTGCATTTTTTAGTTAAAAAAAAAGGGGTTGCACGACGCGACCGCATGATCCATGCGATCGCGTCATATCGCGAAAAACACCACCCATGCGACCGCGTGACCCACACGGCCGCGTGATATATATCGGCGTAAGGATCCCACGAACAGAAAGTTGGGCTGGAATCGTGCGGCTCTTGTGCGTCTCGCACAAATTGTCCCATGCGATCACGTCACTTACCCAATACCAATCCCACGCGACCGCGTGAGCGACGCGATCGCGTCGCATGGATTGCATATCACCCCAAAAGGAGACAGAGAGTTGCGCTGAAACGGCGCTGGAGTCGTGCGTTTAGCACAAATTCCAGCGACGCGATCGCGCGGCCCACTTGATCGCGTCACCCCTCTTTTCCCCCCTCTCATGCGATCGCGCGCCCCACGCGATTGCGTCTCCCCCATTTTCACCCCAACCACGCGGCCGCATTTTGGTGAACTACTACATACTTTTTCTTTTATTTTGGATATTTTTCTGTATTTTTCTCTTTTTCTTTTATTGTTATTTTCTGAGTACTTATACATTGCTACTTGTGTATTTTACTCTATTTTCTGCATTTTGCATTTTTTGTTCATATTTTAGTTATTTAGTTCATTTTAGTTATTTAGTTTAGTTTGCAATTCTAACTTATTAGTGGATCAATTTGTATAGTTTACCCTTTTTACATAAGATAGCTTAGTTATAGCTTAGTTTAAATTGACAAATATAAAAAAGAGTAAGCTAGGAACTTGAACATAATAGATTTAGATCATAAAACCTTGTATATATAGCATTACATGATGTAGTTAAACTGACAACATTTCATCAAAAAGAAACATTAAAACTTCAAAGGCTACCCTAAATTACTTTTTAAGAGAACAATGAGAATTTTTAACTAAACCTGCATGACATACATAAGTGATAAATGATTTTTCAGCTAGAGAACACATAGCCTGTGAGTTTTGAGCTTAACTGTATGGTTATATTCAAACCATAATTTTTATTCCTGTGTGTTCCAACCTTCTTTCTTATTCTGGTGTTCTTTACTTTGTTTTAGTCTATATGTCCGATTATAGAATATAGGTACATCTCAAAATAATGATTGAGGCCATCATTTGATTTTAGCTCACTTACCCCAAATTAGCCTACCTTTTACATCACCTTTGTTAGCCCCCTTTGAGCTTTTTAAAAAAAACCCCTTATTCTATTTTAGCCAAATTACTAGCCTTAAGCAGAAAAACAAAAGAAAATCCCAAGTGAATCCTTGGTTAGCTTAAGATAGAAAATTATAAATAGAGTAAAATGTGGGAAACTTATTGGGAACATAGTTGATAAAGACAAAAGGTGGAAAAATTAAAAAGAATAAAGCAACTCAAAATTTTGGGAAGCAGGCTCATGAAAATTCAAATTAATTAAAATTACCATGTGTATTCAAAAAAAAAAGTTAGTTTTCAAGCATATAAATAAAGGGATACAAAAAGAACTCCCCAATGAAAAATAAAAAGCAATGAACATGGTATAAAAACAAGAATTGAAACATGAGCATGTGACATCAAAAGCGAGAAAATAGGGAGAATAGGTAAAGAAGAATTGTTTTACTAAGTATGTATGTTAGGTGAGATCTTAGTCTAATTAAGGATTCACTTATTAGCTCACTTAGCCTTATACATATATCCTTACCCTTTGCCTTGACCCCATTACAACCTTAATTAAAGACCTCGTGAGTTTTGGTATGACTATGTTCTATAATTGTTGATTGGTTAGACGAAAAATAAGGTTATAGAAAGGAAGAATAAAAAAAAGAATAGAGTGATTAACCCAATAAACACTGAGTGATTAGAGAGAAAACACAAAATCCAGTGAGGGTTCAAAAGCTCATTAACATTTATCTCTGATTGTCTTGCAAGTTTTTTTTTTCTCTCATCTCATTTGCAAAAAAAGTGCTTTATTATTTGAGGGTTAGCTATATATGTATATATATCTCCTTGAGAATGTGAAATAATTTGAGTACATGTAGGCTTTATCAGCATAATTGATAATCGTTATCTTGCTAATTGATCTGAACTTCAATAATCCCAACTTTTTCCTAGGAAATAAATAGGATTCGAAGGTCAAACTAATTAGTCCCTTGACTTACCTTTGCTTCATAGGTTAATTAAGTGGAATTAGGATACAACTTTCATTATTGTTGAGAGGGATAACTAAGTCGGACTTCTAATTTCCCTTATCTTGCCAAAAGTTGTTTTACAGTTATTATTTATTTTTAATTGCCATTTAATTCACTCGTCATTTAAATTACTTGCTTCTCACCTTCTAAACCCCGATTACAACCTTTATAACCAATAATAAGAACATACTTCCTCGCAGTTCCTTGAGAAGACGACCCGAGGTTTGAATACTCGGTTAATAATTTTTAAGGGGTTTGTTACTTGTGACACCCAAAACGTTTGTACGAAAGGGATTTTTGTCGGTTTAGAGACTATATCTACAACGCGACTATTTTTATGACATTCCTTACTGGCAGAAATCACGATCGTCAAGGTGATCGCCAACGTTAGTGACACCCAACATTGTCACTAACGTTGGAATTAGCCCACATAAGCCACTATGAGCCACGTTAACTCCCACGTTAACTTAGTTAACGTGGAAGCTAGCGTGGATAAGGGAATGATGAAGCCAACGTTAGTGACACTCAACTTTGTCACTAACATTGGAGATGGCTAGCATGGCCACGTTAGAAGCCACATTAACCTAGTTAACGTGGACTCTAACGTGAGAAATAGGGGCACATTGGAACGTTAGTGACAATGGTAAGTGTCACTAACGTTCTCGAAGGTTGGCAAGCCTACGTTAAAAGAGCCACGTTAACTAAGTTAACGTGGACTCTAACGTAGGGAAGGGGGAGACTTCTCAACGTTATTGGGAAAGGCAAGTCCCAATAACGTGTGCGAAGGACAAAGAGGCAACGTTAGTAGCAACGTTTGTGCCACTAACGTTGCAGATAACGTGGTTCTTACTTGGGTGAGGAACGTTAGTGAAAAAGGTGATTGTCACTAACGTTCTCGAACCCATCTTTTCACTGAACGTTAACACCACTAACGTCCTGAGCTAAAGTCTCTGCCCACTTCACACTTTCTCTCTGCAAGTAAAGCCAAGTCCAATGAAGAAGAGAACTGCTTCAAACTTAAGATCCAAAGGCCCATACCCAAGACTTGAAGAGCCAACTGGAAGAACAGAAGAGTAGTATATATAGGAGTAGCTTTGAATTAAATTGGGGAGTTGGAAATTATAGGGAGCCTCTTGGCATAGAACTACTCTCTGTATTTTACTTTCTCTGCACTTCTAGTTTCATCATGTATTTAAAGGAAAGTCAAGTGATTAAGCTAACCCTTATTCGCAAATCCTAGTCCTCTCCCTTAGGAAGGTCTAGTGTTAGTGAATACAGAACTAGCCAACAACGTTCAATTTAACTAAGCACTTAAGCCTTCCAACTCAAGTGTCTCCTCTTAATCAACCCCCATGTCAAGTAGAAAAACTACTCCATTAACATGGATATAATTCTCATAAAAATAGAAGAAGATATAATAAATTAAATAAAATAAAATAGAGAATTAATAATTAATTAAAAGTAAAGGTAACTCTATATATTAATAAATCCAAAATGCAACATACTTATCTGAATAGGGTCAATGATCAACTGAAAAGAGTAAAGGAATAGGGAAACAAACTAAAGTAATGTCTTTAACGGAGGTAATGACTCTTCAACATCCAAAATCCAAAGAAAAAACATAAACTATCAATGTAAAGCTAATCTAGATTCAGATCTAAAACTAAAAGTAATCCTAGTATCAATGTATCTGAATGTGTGTGGATGCGTATTGAGTCTCTGCATCTTCCCTAGCTTTAGTCTATGTTCCTGGGCCGAAACCTGGGTGAAAACGCGGCCCAAAATTGCCCCCAGCATTTTCTGTTATTTCTGCAGATCGTGCAGGTCACGCGTATGCGTCGTCTACGCGTTCGCGTCATTTAGCGATTTTCCTTGTCAAGCGTACGCGTCAGGCATGCGTTCGCGTCACTGCGATTTTCTCCATTCCGCGCGTTCGCGTGAGCCATGCGCTCGCGTCAGTATTCACTGGTCATCTCTTTAGTTTCTTGTGTTCCTTCTATTTTTGCAAGCTTCCTCTCCATTCTCTGAGCCATTCCTACCCTATGAAGCCTGAAACACTTAACACACGGATCGCGGCATCGAATGGTATAAAGGAGAGTTAAAATGTACTAATTAAAGGTTTCTAGGAAGCAAGTTTTCAACCATAAACAATATTAGGAAGGAATTATAAAATCATGCAATTCATATGAATAAGTAGGTAACGGCTTGATAAAACCACTCAATTAAACACAATATAAATCATAAAATAGTGGTTTACAACCTCCCCACACTTAAACATTAGCATATCCTCATGCTTAGCTTAAGGAGGTAAAATAAATGAGTAGGGAAATGTGAAACTCATGCAATGCAATGCAACCTATATATATATGAATGCAACTATAAGATTCTTGTCTACTTGGTTAAAAATAAATAAATTCCTTAAGACAAACATAAATCAAATTCCACTAATTCAAATTATGTAGTAAAAATAGGTAAAATTGTAAGAAGACAGCTCATAAAAGCAGAGAACATAGAATTAAGCATTGAACCCTCACTGATGGTGTATATGCACTCTATTCTCTCAAGTGTATAGGGTAATCACTCTATTCTTCTCTAATCATGCTTTCTAAACTTTTTTCTTTACCTAACTAATCAACAATATTTAACGTACCAATGCAAACATCATGAGGTCTTTTCAAGGTTGTAATGGGGCTAAGGTAAGGGTAAGGGTATGCATATGGCTAAGTGAGCTATAAATTGAATCATTGACTAACCTAAGCTCTTACCTAACATACATACTCTTATATGCTTTAAATTCATACCTAGCTACCCATATTTCTCCACTTTCACATTCCATACTCATGTATTAACTTTTTCTCTTAACTTGTATCACATATGCATTGATTTTGGAGCTTATCTTTACTTAGAATTGGGGTAATTTTGTCCCCTTATTTATTTATTTATGTACTGAATATTTTTGGATTTTTTTCAGCATAGAAATAAACATATCATTATCAATGCACATAGATTTTCAATTTCTCTAGTTTCACATGAGTAGGTACCCAAATTCCCATATTCAATTGACACACAATTTCTATCTTAAGCTAACCAAAGATTCAATTTGGGGTAATTAATTTATTTTTCTGCTTAAGGCTAGTAATGTGGTAAAGTATAGAATAAATGGGATTTAAAAGGCTCAAAATGGTTGACAAGGGTGATTTAAAGGGTAAGCTTATTTGGGATAAGTGAGCTAAACAAGTAATGGCCTCAATCATATGCATGCATATAAATATATTAAGCATTGGACATATAGGATGAAACAAAATAAAGATTACAATAATAGAGAAGTGAACACACAAGAATAAAATATTTATGGTTAAATAATGTAACCATTTTATTAGGCTCAAAATCTTACGGGTTGTGTGTTCTAGCTTTTAACTATGTTCCAATTACAACTTCTAACAAATTTAACACAAAAGTTTGATTTAAATTAGTGAAATTTTTCAGAAATAGAGTCTTAAAAAGAAACTTATTATTTTTCAATCAAGTAGAACATGCATGCAATTAACCTATTACTATGCAATTTATCTTATTCTAAACAAAAGGGAAATTAACTAAATATCCTATTTTATTGGTGTTTTAAGGAAAAGAAATTACCTCTGGAAGTCAGGTACTGACCGACCTCCCCACACTTAAAGTTTTGCACCGTCCTCGGTGCCATCTGTCAGGAACAAAGGGGGGCTGGTAGCAGCATCTCCACCATCGAGACCGTCATGGCTCCTTGTGCTAGTAAATGAAGTGGAATCCGGGGTGTTTGGGTCTTCTTTAGGTGTGTGGTTACCAACAAGTAGCTCCTTGAGGTATGTAAATCTGCGCTTGTTACGGTGCTCTCTTTGCTTTCCTTTTTGGTCAAGCCGGTCTAGCCTCTCAAGTATCTGATGGAGCAGTTGGTTTGTTGAAGGTACTTGTGATGTGGAAGAAGAAGGGATATCTTCTGCTGGTTCTATGCTCCGGTTGATAGTGGCTGCTGGAGGTCTGATATACTTCCCGTTAGGGACGTATTCATCATCTCGTGGAATCATGGCCTTGGTGTCCCCAGCTTTATAAGAAACTCTGGCTGCTGAGACTAGATCTGAAACCAAGGTGGGAAAGGGTAGGTTGCCCGCAATCTGTACGTGTCTAATAGCATGCCGAATGTGTCTTGGTAAATTGAGGTGCTGGTCTGTAAGGATACACCAAAGTAGAACAGCCATGTCTGTGGTGAAGGAGGACTCGTGAGTGCTCGAAAAGACGTAATGGGACATGATCTGTGCCCATACTCGAGCCTCCAAGGTGAGTGCTGAAGCCAAGATTCCCTTAGGTCGGGAACGATGGTATCCATAGATCCATATGCTGCCAGGTTGTGCGATAACTCTGAAAACGGCGTCCCAATCAAATTGGTATGTCTGGCGCTTGAGTGAGGCTTCTTGGAATTCGTCCAATCCTTCTGGAGCAGGGGGAAGATCTAAAGCTCGCTGAATGTCTTCTTCTGTTATAGGGACTTGCTTCTGACGGACATAGACAGACTGCATAGTTGGCATGTGAAAATTGGAGTAGAATTCGACTACCCATAAAAGATTAACCTGCCGTGGCTGTCTCCGTAGGAATCCCCATTGTCTTCGCTCAATACGGGGCTCAACAAATTCAGCAATGTTGGTCGAGAGGATAAGAAGATACTCATTATTATAATTCCTTTCAGCCAGGATGGGGAACATCTGCTCACAGTAGCGGTTAGTGAATCGCGCAGTGTCCTTTGCTGGAAAGGCTTTCTCTTTTTCATCAACCTTGATGATCCTCTTGATTCTTTTTGTTGAGGGTTTCACCGCTGTTGAAGATGGCTCTATCACGAATGCTCTTTTTGTTCCTCTCCTTGCTGGTGGTTTGGGAGTAGCTTTATCTTTACCTTTCTTGGTAGCCATCCTGAAAAAGGAAAAAGAAAGTAATATGTAAAGCTATGGGTTTGAGCAAGGGAGCGAATATTGTCGGTGATAATCAATGCACGGTAAAGAAGAATGTCGTTAACACATGGTCTAGACTACATGTGAAAAGTTCATCAATGGAAGTATAGCAAGTGCATGTGATGGTAATTAAATGCAGGATGTTTATTGGCATGCCGGCAAAGACATGAGTAGCATAGATTAAGCATTCAATGTCCAAGTTAGATTACCAACCCTTTCAAACTAACAACCTATTTGTATTGACAATTATATTTAATTAATAAAATATAAAAGGGGTTTTGTGAAAAAAAATAGGCATTAGAGTAGTAGAATAGAGTAAAATAATGCACAATGCTATACGGGCTTTTTCACAAACACATAGCATGCATAGTAAAGATGTTATTGAAAGTAGTGAATTGAACATTCAAGCAACCCTTTAAGAAGTAATATTAATTATCAAACAATTTCACAATAGTTCACAAGCAAAATATAGAAGAAAATAATCACCTAATTAAATTTCTAACACCAATTAAAGGAATAAAAAGACATAGAAAAGAAAGGAAAAGAAGATATAGATAATGAAAGTGAAAAGAAAAAGGAAAAGAAAACATAAACATAAATAAAAGTAATAATGGAAAAATAAAAAGAAAGAAGAAAAAGAACCTTGAGAATGGATGTGAAAAATAAGGGAGGAGAAAGTAAAAAGTTTGAAAGAATAGAGAAGGAGGAAGGGGGAAGAAAGAAATAAGAAAGGAAAAGGAAAATTAGGATTTGGGGAAGAAAAGATATGATATTTGGCTGATCTGGATAATCTGTGCACCGCATGTGACGCGGACGCATGAGTCACGCGATCGCATGGTATGTGATGTTTTTCAAGTGACGCAGACGCGAGGGTCACACGGTCGCGTGACTTGATTCATGCTAGTGGCGCGAAAGCAGCCTCGCGTTCGCGCGACTCTCTTTTTCAAACTCATTTTGCCAAAATTTAAGGTGACGCGTTCGCGTGGGTGACGCGATCACGTGAATGGCTATATTTTGGAAACGACACGGACGCATGGGGCACGCGGTCGCGTGATAGGGCTGGTGCTTCCAACATCATTCCAGCCCAGCTCCATCGTAACTTACTGCCATATACCTTTTTTTACGTCGATTTTTAGGGGCACGCGTTTGCGTGGGTGACGCGGACGCGTGTGGAGGCTAATTTTCAAAATGACGCGGACGCGTCAGCGACGCGGTCGCGTGGGCATGTTTGTGCCTAAGGCACGCCTCCAGCCACGCTTTCGCGTGACTTTTTGTTCAATTCTCTTTTCTTTCTAATGCAACTATGACGCGGACGCGTCAGCGACGCTTACGCGTCACGTGCGTTTTTTTTTTTTATGTAGAATGCGAATGCAAATGTGAATGCAGGCTATATGCAGAAATTTTAAAAAGAGTCATTAACACCATAAAAATAAAAATAGAGTCAAATAAATCTAAGACTGAGACAGAACGATCATACCATGGTGGGTTGTCTCTCACCTAGCACTTTGCTTTTATGTCCTTAAGTTGGACGCACTTCA
>NC_029791.2:37701011-37711023 GCF_000816755.2 Arachis ipaensis
CTTCAGACTCATTTTGCTTCTGTTGGTGGGTCTTGCAAGAGGAAGACCTCTAGTTCCTTGTGAACCTTCGTCTTCTCACCATGATAGAGCTTCAGGCGATGTCCATTGACCTTTAGAAATTTGGAGCTAGAAGGATGACGCAGGTGAAAAACTCCGTATGGCTCTGCCTTCTCTACTCTATAGGGACCTTCCCATCTTGATCTCAGTTTACCTGGTATAAGCCTCAGTCTGGAGTTATAAAGAAGAACTAACTCCCCTGGTCTGAATTCTCTCCTTTTTATGTGCTTGTCATCGACGAACTTCATCTTTTCTTTGTATCTCCTAGAGTTGTCATATGCTTCTAGGCGAAGGTTCTCCAGTTCTGCTAGTTGCAACTTTTTTTCAGCACCATATTCTTCATAATTCATGTTGCACTCCCTCACAGCCCAAAAAGCCTTGTGTTCCACCTCTACTGGAAGGTGGCAAGCCTTTCCGTATACTAAGCGGAAGGGGCTCATCCCAATGGATGTTTTGTATGCTATTCTATATGCCCAGAGTGCATCTTGTAGCCTGGCACTCCAGTCCTTCCTATGAGGTTTTACTATCTTTTCCAGAATACGCTTTATCTCTCTGTTAGAAACTTCTGCTTGCCCATTGGTCTGGGGATGGTAAGCTGTTGCTACTTTGTGAATTATCCCAGGCTTCTTGGGTAATCCTGTCAGTCTCTTGTTACAAAAGTGGGTTCCTTGATCACTCACGATTGCTCGTAGTGATCCAAAGCGACAAATAATATGGTTTCTAACAAAGGAAACGACAGTGTTAGCATCATCAGTACGGGTGGAAATTGCTTCTACCCATTTAGAAACATAATCTACGGCTAACAATATGTAAAAGTAACCATTAGAATTTGGAAATGGACCCATGAAGTCAATGCCTCAAACATAAAAAATTTCACAGAAAAGCATAATCTGTTGAGGCATCTCATCCCTCTTGGATAGATTACCAAACCTTTGGCAAGGGGAACAAGATTTACAAAATTCAGCAGCAACTTTAAAAAGAGTAGGCCACCAGAATCCACTGATAAACCACTATTTTATGGTTTATCTTGTGCTCAATTGAGTAGTTTTTATCAACTCTTTACCCAGTTATTCATACTATTTGCATGGTTTTACATTTGCCTTCCTAATTATGTGCTTTGATTGAAAATATGCTTATTTGGCCTTAAGTTCCCTATGTTTAATCCTCTCTTATTACCATTAGATGCCTTGATATGTGTGTTAAGTGATTTCAGAGATTACAGGGCAGGAATGGCTCAGAGGATGGAAAGCAAGCATGCAAAAATAGAAGGAATACAAGAAGTTGGAGAAATTGCTAAGCTGTCCAACCTGACCTCTTCGCACTCAAACAACTATAACTTTAGCTACAAATGTCCAAATGACGCGGTTTTAGTTGCGTTGGAAAGCTAACGTCCGGGGCTTCGATTTGATATATAATATGCCATAGTTGCCCTGAAACTAGGCGATGCGAACGCGTGCTTCACGCGGACGCGTCGTAGTGGCGAAAATCAGCGTGGCAGATTTCTTCTCCAGCAATTTCTGGGCTGTTTTCGACCCAGTTCGCGGCCCAGAAAACACAGATTAGAGGCTATAAAGTGGGAGAATCCATTCATTCATAATAATAAGCTAATAATACACAATTTTAGGATTTAGATGTAGTTTTTAGAGAGAGAGGTTCTCTCCTCTCTCTTAGGATTAGGATTTAGGATTTTTATTATGTTTAAGCTATGATCTCTTCATTCCAGGTTCTATGTTCCTTCAGTATTTATTTTCTACGTTTATTTACTCTAATACTTTTATTTGTATTTGATTTATGTTGCTCAATTTAGCTTATAAACCTTTCCATGTTAGATTTGAATTTATGTTTAGACGTAATTTAATGTGTTTCAGATTTATGAATGCTTTTAATTTAATTTAGAATTTTCCCTTTTGGCTTTGGTTGAGTCATTGGTAACTCATGGGTTATCAAACTCATTGTTGATTGAAAATTGGAATTCTTCAAGAATTAATTCGAGTTCTAATAACTCTAGCCATTTTGAAGAACTGAAGATTGATGGTTTAGATGTTATAGTAAACTCTCGTTGCAAGTATAGTTACTAAACCAAGCAATCAATCTTTCTTACAAATATTTTGGTTGTCACAAGTAACAAACCCCTTTAAAATTAATAACCGAAGTATTTAAACCTCGAGTCGTCTTCTCAAGGAATTGCAGAGAAGTATGTTCTTATTATTGGTTATGAATCTTGTAAATTGGGGGTTTTGAAAGTAAGGAACCAGTATGTTAAATGATAAGAAAAATAAAATAGTAATAATAAAATAAACTCTTGGAAAGGTATTAGAACTGGAAGTCCTATCCTAGTTATCCTTATCAATTGTGATGAGAATTGGATTTTTTCTCCCACTTTGTTAACCTCTAACTATGAAGGTAAGTTAAGTGGAGGAATTAATTTTGATTCCTCAGGTCCTAGTCTTTCCTTGGGAAAGGCTAGAGTTATTGGAACTCGAATTAATTCTTGAAGAATTTCAATTTTCAATCAACAATGAGTTTGACAACTCAAGAGTCTCCAATGACTCAACCAAAGCCAAAAGAGAAAATTCTAAATTAAATTAAAACCATTCATAAATCTGAAACACATCAAATTACGTCTAAACATAAATTCAAATCTAACATGGAAATGTTTATAAGCTAAATTGAGCAACATAAATCAAATACAAATAAAAGTATTAGAGTAAATAAAAGTAGAAAATAAATATTGAAGGAACATAGAACATGGAATGAAGAGATCATAGCTTAAATATAATAAAAATCCTAAATCCTAATCCTAAGAGATAGGAGAGAACCTCTCTCTCTAAAAACTACATCTAAATCCTAAAATTGTGTATTATCAGCTTATTATTATGAATGAATAGATTCTTCCACTTTATAGCCTCTAATCTGTATTTTCTGGGCCGTGAACTAGGTCGAAAACAGCCCAGAAATTGCTGGAGAAGAAATCTGCCACGCTGATTTTCGCCACTGCAACGCGTCCGCGTGGAGCACACGTTCGCATCACCTAGTGTCAGAGCAACTATGGCATATTATATATCAAATCGAAGCTCCGGACGTTAGCTTTCCAACACAACTAGAACCCCGTCATTTGGATCTCTGTAGCTAAAGTTATAGCTATCATGCAAAAATGTTTCTACCTACTTGGTTAAAAGTAAATAAATCTTCCAAGACAAACATAAATCAGATTTCACTAATTCAAATCATACAATAAAAAGCAAGTAAACTTGTAAGAAGATAGCTCATGAAAGCAGGGAACATAGAATTAAGCACTGAACCCTTACTAGTAGTGTATATCACTCTAACTCTCAAGTGTCTAGGGTCAATCACTCTACTCTTCCCTAGTCATGCTTTCTAAACCTTGTTTTTCATCTAACCAATCAACAATATTTAATGTATCAATACAAATATCATGAGGTCTTTTCAAGGTTGTAATGGGGCTAAGCTAAGGGTGAGGGCATATATATTTAAGGCTAAGTGAGCTAACAAAGTGAATCCTTGATTAGTCTAAGATCTCACCTAACATATACATACTTTATATGATTTAAAAATACTTTACCTAGCTACCCAAATTTTTCCCACTTTTGTATTACATGCTCATATATTAACTTTAACTTCTGTCCCATGTACATTGATTCTTTTTTTTTTTTTTTTGCAATTGGGAAAATTTTTGTATTCCCTTTATTTAAATAGGAATTTTTTTCTTTTCTAAATTTATTATTTTACCATTGGTGTTAAATGTTCTTATTCAACTGTTGCATCTTTTCTTGAATTATTTTGGTGCTTAGTGACTTGTTTTACACTGTGGGATGATATTAATTATCTGCCAATGCCAATCTTTTATGATACTTGCACTTCATTTGCATTGACATGAACTTATATTAATATTTTCATTACCCACACTCCTCCCCTTTGTTGCAATTTCTGCACCACTGATACGCCATGTGCTTCTATTGTTTTCTCACGAACATGTTGAAGCTTCCATGTAAATGAGACCCTTATCATCTGGTATTAATACCCATATTTTATTTATTTTCTATCTTTTGGGTTGCTTTTCTTATTTTTCTCTTCTTTCAGGCTGGCCACCGAAGACGAAAAATGGGAGAAACTTCTAAAAGGGGAGACAAACAAGTCCATCTGCACAATCCTTGAAGAAAAGTATCAGTTGGAACAACCCGTCCACCTGCACATCTCAGCATGCACCGAGCACTACAAGAAAAATACCCATTCAGCCACACTTTTTTTAAGCTACATTTGAAAAGCGTTGCCTATTCATAGAATAGGCTACGCTTTTCTCCGTGTTGCCTTTTTATAAGAGAAAAGGATACACAAATGCGGCATCATTTAAAAACGTAGCTTTAGGTATTATAGAAATCACTTCTAAAGCGTAGTCGTAAGTTGATATCTATAGGTTCACTTTTCGTATCAAAGGAGACGCTTTTAAAGGGTAGCCTATTTGTTAAGTTTTGGGTGCGTTTTAAAAGTGATGCCTAATGTATCTAGATCCAAAAACTTAACACTTAGTAAATTTTTTCCCTTTTTTTCCTAAAAGCAAACTGATGACACTTAGTAAATTTTTTTATCCATTATTCCCTCCAAATCTCACTCAAGCCAAAGCACCTTCATCGTCCCCTTTCAGAAACCCTGGAAAGGTCACTCACTGCACCGTCGCAAGGAAGAAACCCTGCCTCCAAAGCTCACCATCGTCGCCTCCCACTCACTCTCTTCACTCTCGCCATTGACCCTCTCACTCTCGCCATTGACCGTCGTCGCCCCCACGCACCACTCACCCGTACTCACCACTCTCCACATTGCTGCACTACTGACTGTTGCTGCGCCGCCATCACCATCGTCGCTGCGCCGCCCTCACCACCGTCATCACCCCCAAATCAGAGAAAAGCATTTGCCATCACCACTCACCACTGATGGCGTCACCACTCACCACTCCAGGAAGACTCTGCGCTCACTCATCTTCCCCACTCATCTTCATCATCGCTTCTCTTCGCTGCGCGGTCACATCACGAAGACTCTGCACTCAACTGAAAGCTTTCTTCATTCGTGAGGTTAGGGTTCTGATTTTAGGTTTCAATTTGGGGGTTTTGGTACAATAATCTGTGACATCGTGAATTTAGGGGTTTTATTCCTTTAACACAGGTGAGTTTGTCCATGATTAGTTGCTGCGCAGGAATACCAAGATGAGTTGCTTATTATGTTTGTTGCTTATTATTAGTTTTCTTTTTCTTTCAGTTCTACTAATTAATAGTTTCAAGTATTGTGTAGTTTCAATTCTTATTATTAGGTCTCAAGCTAAATTTGTTGGATTCTTGATGAACTCAAATAAAATAAAATATGGCTGTGAAAGTCTGATCCCTTAAATAATGTGTGACATTTGTATTGAACTGTATTTAGTTAATTAGATTCGAGTAATTTGTTTGGTGTTTTGTTCACGGCATCTAAGGCCAATTCTGCATAGTTTTGATTCCATCCAAACTGTATAAACACTTGAATAGTTTTGATTCCATCCAATACCCAATTCTTCATGCAAAATTATTGTCTTACTGTTAAAAGTTCCAATCTTTATGGATTAATTGAAATGAGTTTTGGTGCTGTTGCTATGTTAATTTTAATTTTTGCTTGATCCTAGCTCATTGTTAGTTTAGGAAATTGATTCTGGGTTTGGAAATTTGAGCTTTTTGCTATAAAAATACTAGATTTGAATCCCTAAAATCGCCTAAATTACATGTAAGTTAGGTTTTGTATGTGACCCGTTGGTCCGAGTTGTGTATCTTGTACTTTCTTGCTTTTGTTGTGTATCTTGGTCTGAGTTTCAATTTATCTTATAGTTTCTTGCTTTTGTTGTGTATCTTGGTCCGAGTTTCAACTAGTCCACCTGCTATTCCACTGTTGTGATGGTTTATAATAGGTTATATACTTAAATATTTTATATTTCTGGTCTGTGAGTGATTGATCAACACATCAAGAATCAGTTTTTCATCCATAAACATTTTTTTTATATATTTTTAGTAAAAAATAACAAATTAGTTAATGTTAGTTTGACTGATATTTATTTAAAAATATAATTTTTTTTCCTTGATCGACTTATGGAGAGAAATACTTGGGTGACTTTGTTATTTTATACTGTTCCAAATTTTGTCGTTTTTAGTAATTTCTGAATTCACGATAATTAACTTTACTTGATTGATCTGCTATACTTTTGTTGATGCCACCATATATTAACCCATCGTTTCGTCTCTTTCTGAATTCACGATAATCACTTTTTGAGCAGTACCCTTCTCAGGAATTTGGAAAAGATGATGACTTTAATGGGATTCACTGGTCACACTTTAAAATTCTGGAAGAGTTTTCAATGCCTAGTTACTCATCAAGCTTGACTGGTTTAGGATATGGTACTGGTATCGGTGGTAATGAAGTTGATAGTTCAGTTGATGATGGGATCATGCTTCAGAAAGGTAATTTTCTTTTTCTTCTTGAATGGTTTGGGGCCTGCCCCAAACTTCTGCAATTTTGATAAATTCTGATGATTATCTTTCACTTGTATAGTAAGTTGGTTATGCTTTTCTTATCTTATTGATCTTCCAGCCCTTACTTCTGAGGGAAGTACCTTTAGTTAGTTGTGTGCTATAATTTCTATCACATTAAGCCTTTTACTACATATAGTGAGGATAGTTTCTTTCATACTCAGTCAATTGTAGACTTGAGCCTTGTGTTTCTATGGTTACTAATATGGAGTATACGTATAAGATTTAACTGTTAAGTAGCATGTGGTTAACAAAGGGAATTTCTGAGTCGTTATTGTTGGTGAAAATGGTAATTTGCAGTCTTGCACAATTTCTAAGCAATGCTAAGAGTTGAGATTTCAATTTAGTTCACCTACAAATGTTAGGAATTACATGCACTGAAAAGCAACTCACTAGTTATGCTGTTGCCTTCATAATTAAAATTTCAAAATCACTCATATGTCACTTGTATGCAAAGAATAACCATAAATTTTGGGGGTTGAACAAAGTAATGAAGGTTTCTCCCAGGCCTTTGTAAATACTGCATATTAGAATTTTTAGTACTTGAAAGACAAGAAACTTGTGCATCTCTGCTTTTTAAAAATTTTGGTGCTTAAAAGACAAGCAATTTATTTGTTTCAGTGTATTTTTATGTTCTTTAGACTGCTTAAAGATAAGCTACGTTCTGAGTGTGTTTGTGTCTATAAAGTGGTAGATTAGTATTTCTTTACTACTATATAGTGAAGAAACATTTGATTTTTCATATCAAGTAGCAATATTATTGATTGTGTTTTAGGAACAAGACTTGCACTCCTATTTATACATTAATAATATGAGTAACTAACAGCTTTGCCTAATATGAAAAATCTATTGGATTCTTAATTGCCTTAACAGTTTTATTAAGTCACAAGCTAACTAACCATTCTCTACACTACTATCCTTTACAAGGCTCAATTTCATCCCTCCAATATAAAATCCTAAACTCCAAAATGAAAAACCACATTCATCTTCATCTTCTCTTCCGTTTCTGTTAACTGCTACTGCTACTCTTGTACTTGTTTTGCTTTTTGAGTAATGATGGGCGAGTTATTCCATCATTCATAAGTCAACTGCTTTCTTTTAACATTTCCCTATACTTTGCCAATACTTTGCCAACTTAGTTTATTGAAATTTGATTGTTGTTAGGCTTTTTTATACTACAATATCTAGGAATATCAATATGTATCATTTCTCCTTTTGTTCATGGTTGGTTTTTTCATTAGCTTATTCATTGATACTGAATCCAAATGCATGTTAAGGATTAATAATTTTTTTCGTCCGAAATTGTATTTTCTTTTCAGGAGCAAAATTTGGTGGCTGCCATGAGCTTTAGATTGTTTTGATCACTCTCTCTCTGGCTCTTTGATCTCAACAGGAAACGCAGTGTTTGAGTAGGCACATCCGTGTCAATAAACTTGCTCATTTTGGTAAACCTTTTTTTTTTAAATTTTCCCCACTTAAATCACCTCAAGTGAAGATATTTCTGGTGTTTTTTCCAATTTTAATCTGTACCCCAGACTGGGTATTTCAATTTGATTAATTTATTTATTTTTCTTATATTAATATAATAATAATAATAGTTTTTTTTATTATGGTTATGAAATCTGGGTTCTGATTTTCTGGTCTTCTGAAGGATATGTGTGTGTGTGTGTGTGTGTGGCTTTTTTCCCTTTTTTCTGAATTACTTAAAATGCACAAGTGTTAGCTTGGATCTTTGTCTTTTGGTTGGTCATCCTAATGCACAAGTATTAACTATTAAGCCATTTTAGCTAATATAACAAGAAGTTATTTTCTTGCAATGTTTTAGAGTGAAACTATTTCTATTATGGTAAATTGGATTAGTGGTTGAACTACTCCTTAACTTTTGATTTTAGGCAAGGTTGGAGTTCCCCGGCAATTATTTGTAACAAAAAATCCATCTACTATCCTTTATGAAATCACTAAGGCTGGGATGAAGTTACCATTAGGTACCTATCTTTATTTTCTCATTGAGGTCTGTACTTTCTTTTGATTAGGGTGATGATTATTTAGAACGTGATATGTTTTATTAACTGAGATATATGTAGCATTTCAGAAACAAGCCAATCAACCAGGGTAAACAGAATCTATACATAGACATTTTTTTATTGTTGTTATGCTCCCATATAATTCTCATATAGTTTTTTTTATTATGGTTATGAAATCTAGGTTCTGATTTTCTGGTCTTCTGAAGGATATGTGTGTGTGTGTGTGTGGCTTTTTTTTCTTTTTTCTGAATTACTTAAAATGCACAAGTGTTAGCTTGGATCTGTCTTTTGGTTGGTCATCCTAATAAATGGGATTGCTTGGTGGTTTAGTATTGAGGGTTGTTCTACCTGCTCTGTTTAACTGTTTTGAGGGTACGGTTTATAATATTAGGAGTATGTACGGTCTATTCCAAAGAAATTTCCTTATTATGATTTTGCCCATGAAATTTTCTAACTCCAGTTTCTTTTCACTGGTTTAGGTGGATACCTTTTTGGATTATGATAATTTATCAAAGGGAATTGTCTTTACTACAGATCGGCCGTATCAACCAGGTGAGCAGGTAAACATAAATTGAAAGATTGGAATTTGTTATCTAGGATAAAGTTAGCACAAAGCAAACAAGTTCCAAACAAAATGATAAGCTATTAATTGATTAAAGCTTTATTTGATCATGATATTTTTCACCAGTATGGCATCATCGGAGTAGTTTAAGCGTTAAGTCCAAAGATTAGATTTGACTGCTTGTATCATACTACCTAGGTGTTCATTTCATATGGAAAAAATCAAATGGGGAGCTTCTATTATCGTATGGATTTGTTCCAAGGGAAGGCGCCAATCCTTGTGATTCAGTTGAGTTGTCAGTGTCACTCAAGAAATCTTATCAATCCTACAAGGAGAAATTAGAACTCTTGAAGAAGTATGGATTACAGGGTGACTAATGATTTTTATTAGAAGATACTTTTATTGGCTAAGTGATATTATGGTTTTGATATGGCTATGCTTACTTTAGTTTGAGATGTATGAATTTTTCCAGTTAACTTCATTCTTGTACTTTTGGATCAATATTATAAATATATTTTGGTTAGAGATAATTTTTATTATATAAAAAAATTATTTAGTATAATTATGTATTTATTTTTATTTTGAAATATTCAACTCATTTAAATAAAAATACAGAATTATTATACATGTAATCATATTAACTATTATGTTGTATTAATAATTATTAGATAATTATATACAGAAAAAAAACAAGACCTAAGACTACACTTATATACAGTAGCTATAGTATACAAAAAAAAGAGGGACCTAAGGCTACGCTTATAAAAAGTAGCTATGGTATACAATGTGGCTACGCTTTACAAGTG
>NC_029791.2:37711835-37729520 GCF_000816755.2 Arachis ipaensis
TTTTGGTTGGTCATCCTAATAAATGGGGTTGCTTGGTGGTTTAGTATTGAGGGTTGTTCTACCTGCTCTGTTTAACTGTTTTGAGGGTACGGTTTATAATATTAGGAGTATGTACGGTCTATTCCAAAGAAATTTCCTTATTATGATTTTGCCCATGAAATTTTCTAACTCCAGTTTCTTTTCACTGGTTTAGGTGGATACCTTTTTGGATTATGATAATTTATCAAAGGGAATTGTCTTTACTACAGATCGGCCGTATCAACCAGGTGAGCAGGTAAACATAGATTGAAAGATTGGAATTTGTTATCTAGGATAAAGTTAGCACAAAGCAAACAAGTTATGATAAGCTTGATAAGCTATTAATTGATTAAAGCTTTATTTGATCATGATATTTTTCACCAGTATGGCATCATCGGAGTAGTTTAAGCGAAGATTAGATAGTAGTTTAAGCGTTAAGTCCAAAGATTAGATTTGACTGCTTGTATCATACTACCTAGGTGTTCATTTCATATGGAAAAAATCAAATGGGGAGCTTCTATTATCGTATGGATTTGTTCCAAGGGAAGGCGCCAATCCTTGTGATTCAGTTGAGTTGTCAGTGTCACTCAAGAAATCTTATCAATCCTACAAGGAGAAATTAGAACTCTTGAAGAAGTATGGATTACAGGGTGACTAATGATTTTTATTAGAAGATACTTTTATTGGCTAAGTGATATTATGGTTTTGATATGGCTATGCTTACTTTAGTTTGAGATGTATGAATTTTTCTAGTTAACTTTATTCTTGTACTTTTGGATCAATATTATAAATATATTTTGGTTAGAGATAATTTTTATTATATAAAGAAATTATTTAGTATAATTATGTATTTATTTTTATTTTGAAATATTCAACTCATTTAAATAAAAATACAGAATTATTATACATGTAATCATATTAACTATTATGTTGTATTAATAATTATTATATATATATATATATATATAGAAAAAAAAGACCTAAGGCTACACTTATATATAGTAGCTATAGTATACAAAAAAAAAAGAGGGACCTAAGGCTACGCTTATAAAAAGTAGCTATGGTATACAATGTGGCTACGCTTTACAAGTGATGCAGTAGGGTTGAAAAGCGTAGCCTATTCTAGAAAAATGAAAGCTGAAAAGCGTAGCCTTTGGTCCTGGACAGCATCACTTGAAAAGCGTAGCCTATTCTCAAAGGCCAAAAGCGTAGCCCTTGGTGCAGAAAAGCGTAGCCTTTGAGAATAGGCAACGGCCGAATAAGAATCACTCCAAAAAGCGTAGCCGTAGCCCAAAAAGCGTAGCCGTAGCCTAAGGCATCATTTTTTTTTACTTTTGGCTACACTTTTCAAGTGTACCTGAATGAGTGTTTTTCTTGTAGTGGAGGACGGTGCAGTCTTTAAGTGTGGGGAGGTCGATACCGATCTCCATGGGTTAGTTATTTTCTTCTCAACACCAATATTTTATTTAGTACATTTTAACATTTGCATGTTTCACTGCATGATTGTTTGATTTTATGCATTTTAGCCACTGCTTGGTTACAATAATAAGTTTCTTTTTAAGATCCTATTTTTGAAAAACTACACTAATTTAAAATCAAAATTTTTTGTGTAAAACTTGTTTGAAGTTGTATTTGGAACATGGTTTTTGAGTCGAACACACAACCCGTGAGATTTTGAGCTTATTTACATGGTTACATTATTTAACCATAAATTTTTATTCTTGTGTGTTTTCTTCTCTATAATTGCAATCTTTTCTTTGTTCCATTCTATATGTCCATTATTTAGTGTATTTACATGCTTGCATGTGATTGAGGCCATTGTTTGATACTAGCTCATTTATCCCAAATTAGCCTACCTTTTACATCACCCTTGTTAGCCCCCTTGAGCTTTTAATCCCCTCTTGTTCTATAAACCACATTACTAGCCTTAAACAGAAAAACAAAATAAAAATCTCAAGTTGAATCCTTGGTTAGCTTAAGATAGAAATTATGTATTGTTTAAGTGTGGGGAACCTTATGGGAACATGGATGACAAAAACAAAGGTAGAAAGTTAAAAAGAATAAAGACATTTCAAAATAAAAGTTTTGGGAAGCATGCTCATGTGAAATCAAAACAATTGAATTACCATGTGCACTAAAAAAAATCCTATTTAAATAAAGGGAATACAAAAATTCCCCCAATTGCAAAATAAAAAAAAAAAGAATCAATGCACATGGGACAAAGTTAAAGTTAATATATGAGCATGTAATACAAAAGTGGAAAAAATTTGGGTAGCTAGGTAAAGTATTTTTAAATTATATAAAGTATGTATATGTTAGGTGAGATCTTAGACTAATCAAGGATTCACTTTGTTAGCTCACTTAGCCTTATATATATATGCCCTCACCCTTACCTTAGCCCCATTACAACCTTGAAAAGACCTCATGATGTTTGCATTGATACATTAAATATTGTTGATTGGTTAGATGAAAAACAAGGTTTAGAAAGCATGATTAGGGAAGAGTAGAGTGATTGAACCTAGACACTTGAGAGTTAGAGTGATATACACTACTAGTAAGGGTTTAGTGCTTAATTCTATGTTCCCTGCTTTCATGAGCTATCTTCTTACAAGTTTACTTGCTTTTTATTATATGATTTGAATTAGTGAAATCTGATTTATGTTTGTCTTGAAGAGCTTATTTACTTTTAACCAAGTAGGTAGAAACATTTTGCATGTAGTTGCATTCATACAAATAGGTTGCATTTCATACATTCTATCATTCCTCTTCACTCCTTTATAGCTTCTCTTGAGCTTAGCATGAGGACATGCTAATGTTTAAGTGTAGGGAGGTTGATAAACCACTATTTTATGGTTTATCTTGTGCTCAATTGAGTGGTTTTTATCAACTCTTTACCCACTTATTCATACTATTTGCATGGTTTTACATTTGCCTTCCTAATTATGTGCTTTGATTGAAAATATGCTTCTTTGGCCTTAAGTTCCCTATGTTTAATCCTCTCTTATTACCATTAGATGCCTTGATATGTGTGTTAAGTGATTTCAGAGATTACAGGGCAGGAGTTAAGTGATTTCAGAGATTACAGGGCAGGAATGGCTCAGAGGATGGAAAGGAAGCATGTAAAAGTGGAAGGAATACAAGAAGTTGGAGAAATTGCTAAGCTGTCCAGCCTGACCTCTTCGCACTCAAACAGCTATAACGTTCGCTTCAGAGATCCAAATGATGCAGTTCCAGTTGCGTTAGAAAGCTAACATCTGGGGCTTCGATTTAATATATAATATGCTATAGTTGCTCTGACGCTAGGCGATGCAAACGTGTGCTCCACGCGGATGCATCGCAGTGGCAAAAATCAGCATGGCAGATTTCTTCTCCAGCGATTTCTGGGCTGTTTTTGACCCAGTTCGCGGCCCAGAAAACAAATATTAGAGGCTATAAAGTGGGGAAATCTATTCATTCATAATAATAAGCTGATAATACACAATTTTAGGATTTAGATGTAGTTTTTAGAGAGAGAGGTTCTCTCCTCTCTCTTAGGATTAGGATTTAGGATTTTTATTATGTTTAAGCTATGATCTCTTCATTCCAGGTTCTATGTTCCTTCAGTATTTATTTTCTACTTTTATTTACTCTAATACTTTTATTTGTATTTGATTTATGTTGCTCAATTTAGCTTATAAACCTTTCCATGTTAGATTTGAATTTATGTTTAGACGTAATTTGATGTGTTTCAGATTTATGAATGCTTTTACTTTAATTTAGAATTTTCCCTTTTGGCTTTGGTTGAGTCATTGGAGACCCTTGAGTTGTCAAACTCATTGTTGATTGAAAATTGGAATTCTTCAAGAATTAATTCGAGTTCCAATAACTCTAGCCTTTCCCAAGGAAAGACTAGGACCTGAGGAATCAAAATTAATTCCTCCACTTAACTTACCTTCATAGGTAGATGTTAACAAAGTGGGAGAAAAAATCCAATTCTCATCACAATTGATAAGGATAACTAGGATAGGACTTCCAGTTCTAATACCTTGCCAAGAGTTTATTTTATTATTACTATTTTATTTTTCTTATCATTTAACATACTCGTTCCTTACTTTTAAAACCCCCAATTTACAAGACTCATAACCAATAATAAGAACATACTTCCCTGCAATTTCTTGAGAAGACGACCCGAGGTTTAAATACTTCTGTTATTAATTTTAAAGGGGTTTGTTACTTGTGACAACCAAAATGTTTGTAAGAAAGGTTGATTGCTTGGTTTAGTAACTATACTTGCAACGAGAGTTTACTATAACTTCTAAACCATCAATCTTCAGTTCTTCAAAATGCAGTCTAGAATTTTTCTAGCTGTTCTTTGAGGGCCAAAATCTCCTCCACTCTCAGATGAGTGGCAGGCCTCTAAAATGGACTGGAATTCTGATTAAGGCACACACCGTCTAATTACCTGGTCAGCACCACATCTCCATAAATATGGATCATCCTATATATAATATTTGGACTCGCTTTTTAGCTTGTCTCTTTGATGCTTAGTAAAATTTAGAGGAAAAGTGTGGCTAACTAGATAATTAGCTACAGGTGCATACCAATGAACTACTTCGAATACTGCATGTAAGCTATCAAATGGAAAATTATCATTTATAAGAGTGGGGTCATCCTTAATGTGCTCAAGGCAACTCAAGTGGTCTGCTACTAAATTTTGGTTACCAATCCTATCCTTAATTTCTAAATCCAATTCTTGCAGCAGCAGTATCCAACGTATTAGCCTTAGTTTGGACTCATTTTTAGCTAGTAAATATTTTAGAGCTGCATGATCTAAGTACACTACTACCTTAGTACCAAGTAAATAGGCTTGGAATTTATCCAGAGCAAAAACAATAGCTAGAAGCTCTTTTTCAGTAGTAGTATAGTTAGATTGAGTATCATCTAAAGTCTTAGATGCATAAGCAATTACAAAAAGGATCCTTACCTTTGCGCTGAGCCAGCGCCGCTCCTACTGCATGGTTGGAAGCATCACACATAATTTCAAATGGCTGGCTCCAGTCTAGTCCTCTCACAATTGGAACTTGAGTTAGGGCGATCTTCAGCTTATCAAATGCTTGCATACAATCCTCACTGAACTCGAACTCAATATCTTTCTGCAGCAATCTCGATAAAGGCAATGCTACCTTACTGAAGTCCTTAATGAATCTCCTGTAAAAACCTGCATGGCTAAGGAACGAACGGTCTTCCCTTACGGAGGAGGGGTAAGGTAAACTAGAAATGACATCTACCTTTGCTGGATCTACAGAAATGCCAATATTAGACACAACATGTCCTAGTACAATTTCTTGTTTTACCATAAAGTGACATTTTTCAAAATTTAATACAAGGGTTGAACTAACACATCTGTCTAACACTCTAGATAAACTATCCAAGCAAAGGCTAAATGAATCACCATATATGCTAAAATCATTCATGGAAACCTCCATATAGTTCTCAATGAGATCAGAGAAAAGACTCATCATGCACCTTTGGAACGTAGCTTGTGCATTGCATAAGCCAAAGGGCATTCTCTTATAAGCATAAGTCCCAAAAGGACATGTAAAATTCGTTTTTTCCTAATCTTCAGGAGCTATATGAATTTGAAAGTATCCTGTATAACTGTCTAAAAAGCAGTAATGGGATTTACCTGACATGCGATCAAGCATCTGATTAATGAATGGCAAGGGGTAATGATCCTTGCGAGTGGCTTGGTTGAGACGCCTATAGTCAATGCAAACTCTCCATGAATTCTGCAGTCTAGTTGTCAGGGGCTCTCCATGCCCATTTCTTATTGTTGTGACTCCAAACTTCTTGGGCACCACTTGTACTGGACTGACCCATTCACTATCTGAGATGGGGTAAATGATATCTACTTCAAGTAGCCTGGTCACTTCTTTCTTGACAACTTCTAAGATGGTAGGATTCAATCTTCTTTGAGGCTGACGGACAGGCTTTGCTCCCTCTTCTAAAAATATTCTGTGCTCACAAACTTGAGGGCTGATGCCTACTATATCCGCCAAGCTCCATCCAATTGCTTTCTTATGTTTTCTCAGCACATTAAGCAATTGTTCTTCTTGTTGGAAAGTGAGTTCCCTTGCAATGATAACTGGAAACTTCTGCTTATCCTTAAGGTAAGCATACTTGAGGTATGGAGGAAGGGGCTTTAATTCCAATTTCTTTTCATGGCTAGGTTCTGGATCATCTGGGGCTGGTGATAATGGCAAAGGGTCTTTATCATGTTCAGAGGGTGTCCCCACACTTGGACCTTGCTCTATGTGCTTCTCTTCTATTTCTTCTTGGTGAACTTCAGCTACAGTTTCATCAATGATGTTGCACTGGAAGATAGAATGATCTTCCGGAGGGTACTTCATAGCTTCATTTAAACTGAAACTCACTGTTCTACCATCTATCTCAAAGGAGTAAGTTCTTGAGAATGCATCTAGCTTGAACTTTGAAGTCTTCAGGAATGGTCTTCCAAGCAGGATTGATGATGGTCTTCCTGAGTCATTAGGGGGCATTTCCAGGATATAGAAGTCAATGGGAAATGTGAGCCCCTTAATGCTCACTAATACATCTTCAGCAATTCCAACTACTGTAATAATGCTTTTATCTGCTAACACAAAACGAGCTGCCGACCTTTTTAAGGGAGGGAGCCTCAAAATATCATATATAGACAAACGTATTATACTAACACACACTCCTAAATCACACATACAGTCAGAAAATATTACACCTCCTATGGTACAGTTAACCATACATGGACCTGGATCACTACATTTTTCAGGTATACCTCCCATTAAAGCAGATATAGAACTACCTAAAGGAATAGTTTCTAATTCATTAATTTTATCTTTATGTATGCATAAATCTTTTAGAAACTTTGCATATTTAGGTACCTGCTGAATAACATCAAAAAGGGAAATAGTTACCTCAACCTTTTTGAATATTTCTACCATTTTGGGGTTAAGTTCCATCTGCTTTCTGGGCTTCCTTGCAAGTTGTAGAAATGGGATAGGAAGGGCGTTACTTGCAGCTTCTGCCTCCTTTGGTGTTTCATTCTGTGGTTGAGCTGATTCTTCTTCAACTATGTTTTGTACGTCCTCTTCCTCTTCAGCATCTTCCACTTCCACCACATCCTCAGCTGGGACGTGTTTTGGTGAGCTTGGCTCGTCCTGGTTCCTCTCTTGCAATGTGGTTTCGGACCTTAAAGTGATGGCATTGATGCCACCTTTGGGATTAGGTAGGGGTTGAGAAGAAATTCCACTAGAGCTTAAAGGTTGATTGGTGGAATTAGATGATGAATCTAACCAGGAGACGAGAGCTTGTAAAGTGGCAGTCAGACCATTTAAAGTAGAGTTCAGCTGCGTCTGCATGTCTTGTTGTCCTTGTGCAAGAGAACGGAGCATCTCGTCATTTGATGAGGAATTGGAATAAGTGATCTGAGGAACTTGTTGTTGGTTGTGCTGGGGTCCTTGGGACTGTCTTAGGTGAGGTGCTCTGTAAGGTTGGTTCTGATTCTGCATTCTGTTATTGTTATTGTTATTCCACCTCTGATTTTCATTATTATCTCTGTCTCCTCTGTTATAGTTGTCCCTCCAACTATGGTTAGAAGTATCCCTCCAACCTTGGTTGGAGTTGTCCTGCCATCCGTGGTTATAGTTGCCACCTTGGTTGTAGTTGCCACCTTGTTGATTGTATCCTTGATTCGGGCGGTCATAGAAGTTGTGAGTGGCTGCCACAGTATTGTCTTCCTGTTGGAGCCGTGAACATCCATCAGTATAATGACTATAATCAGCATAGATCCCGCATACTCTTTGTGGAACCAACTGTTGGCTGTGTTGTGGTGGGAGAGGCTGAGCTTGTTGTGCTTGTTGTTAATTTAACTGCATCTGTTTCAGTAGGTTGGTCATTTCACATATACTCTGGGTAAGAGCAGTAGTTTCAACGCCAGAGGAAACCTCTGCAACAGCTTTTGAGTGGCTGCGCCTCTACCTGTGATTCCTAGTAGACTCAGCTAAGTCGCTGATCAGTTGCCATGCTTCATCTACGGTCCTGTACTTTTTCATTGAACCATTACTAGCACCATCCAGTGTAGTCTTATCCTGGGGGTTCATGCCTTGAGTGTAGCTGATCAACACTAGTCTGTCAATCATGTGATGGGGGCATGCGTCTAGAAGGTTCTTAAAACACTCCCAGTACTCATAGAGAGTCTCCGAGTCACCTTGAATAATGCAGGAGATCTCGTTTCTCAGTCTATCTGTGACTTCAGATGGAAAGTAACTTTCCAAAAATTCTCTCCTGAGCGTATCCCAGTTAGTAACAGACGCTTCAGGTTGAGCGTAGTACCATTCCCTCACCTTTTCCTCAAGAGAAAACGGGAAGGCAGTTAACAGAATAGAAGTTTCATCTGCACCATGACGCCTAACAGTAGAACAGGCTGTCTGGAAATCCCTAAGGTGCTTGATAGGCTCTTGAGCAGGTAAGTCATGAAACTTGGGCATCAAGTTGATTAGTGCAGTCTTCAGTTCAAAATCTGCAGCCAGATTTGGATGACGCACTTGATACGGTTGCCGTATAAAATCTGGGACTCCAGCTTCCTGGAGAGTAATCCTCCGGTTCTGCTATGTTACCTGCACGTGAATCTACTGAATCAGTAGTAAAAGAGCTTGTCTCGCTCTCAGATGGCAGTTCAGATTCGCCCTCAGATGAGACTGGTGAATTGATAACAATCACTTCACCACCCTCAGAGGCTAACCGATGTCGAGCTCGCCTAGTACATGAAAGAGTTCTTTCAATTTCAGGATCAAAAGCGGCTAAGCTCGGATCAGGCAGTGAACGCGTCATTCAATGAGAAAGACATATGGCTCATGGTAACAAAATAAAAATAAAATATGCAAATAAATAAAAATATATACACTAATTAATAATCTAGCACATTATTGCAACTCCCCGGCAACGGCGCCAAAAATTGAATAGCAGGCAGAAGTCGACTAATTAAGAAATAACTTATAGAGTACGTTGTGAGTATAGTTCTTAATAAGCTAAGGTCCGCCTTGTCAATTTAAAAAAGTTGTCACAAATTTTAGATATGAGTCCTAGGTCGTCTCCCAACGAGTTGCAGGAAAAAGTGCTATTTTATTAACTAGGAATTTTCCAAGAGTTTTGAGAGTTGAATAATGATGAACAATTGAATAATTATAAATTAGAGCAATAAAAATAAACTAAGAATAATTATTAATATTCTAAATAAAAAGCCTTGACTGGGGGAATGATTAATTGGAAGTTCTATCCTTGTTGGGGTCTCTTAAGTGTAATATTAAAAAGGTTATTGTTTTCACTTAGTTAACCCTTACTAAATAAAGGAAAGTCAAGTGATTAAGCTAACCCTTATTCGCAAATCCTAGTCCTCTCCCTTAGGAAGGTCTAGTGTTAGTGAATACAGAACTAGCCAACAACGTTCAATTTAACTAAGCACTTAAGCCTTCCAACTCAAGTGTCTCCTCTTAATGAACCCCCATGTCAAGTAGAAAAACTACTCCATTGACATGGATATAATACTCATAAAAATATAAGAAGACTTAATAAATTAAATAAAATAAAATAGAGAATTAATAATTAATTAAAAGTAAAGGTAACTCTATTTATTAATAAATCCAAAATGTAACATACTTATCTGAATAGGGTCAATGATCAACTGAAAAGAGTAAAGGAATAGGGAAACAAACTAAAGTAATGTCTTCAACGGAGGTAATGACTCTTCAACATCCAAAATCCAAAGCAAAAACATAAACTATCAATGTAAAGCTAATCTAGATTCAGATCTAAAACTAAAAGTAATCCTAGTATCAATGTATCTGAATGTGTGTGGATGCGTATTGAGTCTCTGCATGTTCCCTAGCTTTAGTCTGTGTTTCTGGGCCGAAAACTGGGTCAAAATGCGGCCCGAAATCACCCCCAGCATTTTCTGTTATTTCTGCAGATCGCGCAGGTCACGCATACGCGTCGTCCATGCGTTCGCGTCATTTAGCGATTTTACTTGTCACGCGTACGCGTCGTCCACGCGTTCGCGTCATTTGTGCAGACTCCAATCCACGCATACGCGTCAAGCATGCGTTCGCGTCGCTGTGATTTTCTCCATTCCACGCGTTCGCGTGAGCCATGCGCTCGCGTCAGTATTCGCTGGTCATCTCCTTAGTTTCTTGTGTTCCTTCTATTTTTGCAAGCTTCCTCTCCATTCTCTGAGCCATTCCTGCCCTATGAAGCCTGAAACACTTAACACACGAATCGCGGCATTGAATGGTATAAAGGAGAGTCAAAATGTACTAATTAAAGGTTTCTAGGAAGCAAGTTTTCAACCATAAACAATACTAGGAAGGAATTATAAAATCATGTAATTCATATGAATAAGTAGGTAATGGCTTGATAAAATCCACTCAATTAAACACAATATAAATCATAAAATAATGGTTTATCAGCTTTGTACCAAATAGCTTGGCATTCAGCTTCATGAGAGCTTCTAGGTACCGAGCAACTTGCTCTACCCTGGTGTCTTCATCCTCATCAGAGGATGAGTATTTATCAAAACTCATGCATTGTAGAAGTGCATGCAAAGGAACCTCTATCGTCTCTATATGAGCCCTAGCTTCCTTTAGTTCTTGGATAGGGATTTCTTGAGTAGGTATTGAGCACTCAGAGGGTGTGCCTTTACTGGCGTTCAACGCCAGCTCTGATGGCTCTTTCGGAGTTGAATGCCCATGTTGTATACCCTTACTGGTGTTAAACGCTAGTTCCCTTACCATTATGGGCGTTGAACACCTAGCAGGGATGTCCTTGCTGGCTTTCAACGCCAGCTTCCCTGTCTGGTTGGGTGTTGAACGCCCAGTAAGGGCTTCCTCACTGGCGTTCAGTGCCAAAGTTTCTACTTGTTTGGGCGTTGAACACCCAGCCAGTGTTCCCTGGCTGGAGTTCAACGCCAGCTCTGCTGGCAGGGTGGGAGTTGAATGCCCAATGAGGGCTTCCTCGCTGGTGTTCAGCGCCAGGCTCTCAGCCATTTTGGGCGTTGAACGCCCAGTGAGATCTTCCTCACTACCGTTTAATGCCTTCCCAGTCTCTCTAGATTCGGCCTCTGTCTCAGTGGTGATGGCCTTGCACTCTTCTCTTGGGTTTACTTCAGTGACGTGGAAGAGTGTCAGGAGGAGTTTCAGGGATTCTCTTGCTTAGTTGACCAACTTATACCTCCAAATTTCTAATGGAGGATCTTGTTTCAGTTATGAAACTATGAGTGGTCTTAGAGAGGCTGTAGACTAGAATGGCTAAGTCAGAAAGGCTCTGCTTAGGAGTCTCCATATTCTCCTGAGAAGATGGGAATGGTGGTCTGTTGTTGAACCTATTCTGGTTCCTTCCACCTTGATTATTATTGAAACCTTGCTGAGATTTCTGTTGATCCTTCCATGAGAGGTTAGGATGATTCCTCCATGAAGGATTGTAGGTGTTTTTATAGGGTTCTCCCATGTAATTCACCTCACCCATGGTGGGTTGATCAGGATCATAAGCTTCTACTTCAGAAGAAGCTTCCTGAGTACTGTCAGTTGCAATTTGTATTCCAGTCAAATGCTGAGAGATTATATTGACCTGCTGTATTAAGATCTTGTTCTGATGGATATTTTTGTTTTGCCAACCCCTAGGCGTCTTCCTTTTGGGGCCTTCCTCTTTTTGTGGATGGTGTATGATAAACCACTATTTTATGGTTTATTTTGTGTTTAATTGTGTGGTTTTATCATGATCTTTGCCCACTTATTCATTAAATTAGCATGCATTTACATTTCCTTCCTAAAATTATTGCATGATTGAAAACTGCTTTCTAGAGACTTTTTAATTACGTATTTTATTTCTCCTTTATCCCATTCGATGCTGTGATCTGTATGTTAAGTGTTTCAGGCTTTATAGGGCATGAATGAGTTGGAGATTGGAAAGGAAGCTTGCAAAAACGGAAGGAACACAAGAAATTGAGGAGATGACCAGCGAGAAGCGACGCGGCCGCATGGATGACGCGACCGCGCGGAGAAGAGCAAATCGCAGTGATGCGGCCGCATGGATGACGCGACCGCGGCATGGAATAGCATAAGTGACGCGGCCGCATGGATGACGCGACCGCGTGGCAAAGCAGAACGTCGAATGACGCGTTCGCATGAGCGACGCGATCGCGTGACATGCGCGATCTGCATAATCTGCAGAATCGCTGGGGGCGATTTCGGGCCCCATTTTGACCCAGTTTTCGGCCCAGAAAAGCAGACTAGAGCCAGAGAACATGCAGAAACCAGAGAGAACATTCATTCCGCATAGTTTTAGTTTTTAGATCTAGTTTTACTCCTCCTCTAGGTTTTTTTCTCTCTACACATTCATAGTTTTTTTTGGATTTGTTATGTTCATTGTTTTGCATTGGGATATTGAGAAGAGTTATTGCCTCATCAAGACTTCGACATTCTAGTTCGTTCTTTTCACTTTTCTTTTACTCTTCCATGTTCCTTAATTTACTTAATTTTACTATTGGATTATTTTAGCATTTATTAATACAAGAATTACTTTTATTTTTAATTAATCCTTGATCATTATTTACCATGTCTTTCTTTAATTCCTTTTCTTACGTTATGAATTTTACATTTACAATGAGCGAGTAGTCCCCTAACTTGATGGGGAGTCGATGAAAGGAATCCTTGAGTTGGAATGCTCAAGAGAAAGATTGTAATTGGGTTTATTGTTGGATTGCTCTCTAGTCACTAACACCAATCCTCCCAAGAGTGGATTGGAACCTGTGGATAGAACAGCATTCCAACTTGTTTGACTTTCCCTTACTTAGTAAGGGACAACTAAACACAATAAATCTCAATTGGCAATTAATCTTGAGAGTACTGCAACAAGAATAGGGCTTCCATCTAATCAACTCCCAGTCAAGGCTTTTATTTAATTTACTTAATTTTCCCAATTTAATTCCCTGTTCAACTTCTTTTAAAAACATCTGATTAATAAAATAGCACACTTTCCTGCAACTCGTTGGGAGACGACCTGGGATCCATACTCCCAGTATTTTAATTTTAATTTTGTGACACCCTTCTAAATTGATAAAGCAGATTTCTGGTTGGTTGAGAACTATACTTGCAATGCATATTTTATAATCATTCTTAATTAGCCAATTTTCGCCCACGTCAGTGTACATCCAACACCAAACTTACGTTTGGTCTTAGGAGGGATTGAGTTAATTTCAATCAAGGGGGAGGCTTGAATGCTGAATCCTTTATGCAAGTGTCTCCCTTGAGAGCCTTCTTTTTAGAATTGCTGCCTTTTAGACAGGCCACATAGGGGGTTTTCTTCTCCAATACCTCTACAAAAGAGATGAGTCAGTTGCTCATCTTCAAGCTCTCTCTGCATGTCAATGAGAAGTGGCTCTTGAGGCTCTTTCATCTCTGTAAGGGGGTGCTCAAAGGCATTCTCAGGATCCTCCTGGTTCTTGATTGCCTTCAATCCCTCAGTAGCAGGCTTCTGAGGTTCAACCTCCTTGGTGAAGACTACTGTCTCATCTTCTTTTAAGGTCTCCTTCCCAGAGAGCATCAGGCTCTTTGTGAAGGCCCTACAGGGATGCACCTCCTCAAACAACTCACTGGGAGAAGTATTAACCAGCTTAGGTGTCCATTAGTCGTAGGTGTGAGTATCTCCTTGAGGGTGGTCACCACCCATAGCACTAAGAGCACTATAACTCTCACCAAGGAGTGCGGCTACAGTCTCCCTATCTAGAACTTCTGTCTTGACTTGGGTCTGAACATCTGTTGCTAACTAATCCAATCTCTGCGAAGGAGAGAACCTGTTTAGGAATTTGTTAACAACCTTATCCTAGTTGTTCACACTTCCCTTGGGTACAATATACCACCAATATTTTGCTCGATCTCTCAGAGCAAATAGGAACAGTTTTAACTTGTGGAATTCAGGATCCACTCCATTGGTGTCTGCAGTGTCACAGAACTGTCGGAAGTCAGAGATTAATTTACTAGGGTCTTCATGTGGGTGTCCGTGAAATTGGAACTTTTGCAACACTGGGGCAATCAGTTGTGCGTTGATCTCAAAGTTGTTAACTCCAATGGCAGATATAGAGATACTTCTGCCATAGAAGTCATAGGAGTAATCACCAAGAACCTTTCTTGCCTCCCCTTTATGTTCGGCCATGTCTTCAGCTTCTTGTTCAAAATTTTTTGAAAAATTTCTTCCGAAGTGTTGTGCTTTAATTTGTTGTAAGAAGCTCCTCCTTAAAGTCCTTTCAGTGAATATCCTTCTTTAATAACCAGAGATGTTCATCCTTTAAGGAATAGCATTTTGAACCAGAATTTGTCTGTTTCCAACGAGCCTCACCATCCTAAAATAAATTAGGATCCAGTCCCAAAATTTTCTGCCTCAAATCATTAGCGACATGAGAATAAAGTCTATTCAAGTTCCAACGACCATTATTGAATAAGCTACATTTAATTTCAAAAAAGAATAAAATTTGAAAAATAAAATGGGGAGATAGTTGTACGTTGTGCATGTAATTTCTCTCTTAAAATTGTGCAATTTAAAGGTGAGCGAACTTTATTAAAAACTAATTTTTATGATTTATTAATTTGATTTTGAACTAAATAAAACTGATTTTTAATTTTACTTCATCAAATACCCCAAAAAAATTAGAGTAACTTTCTAATGCAATAACTCCTCTCCTATCATGTTGCTACCACTACCAATCCACCACATCCATCACTAACCCAGTTTGCATGTTTCTGTGAAAGCCTATTAATGCCTGCCTTCCTTGAGAGTTTTGGTTCCAACACCACTCAAGGTATCCGATTTGTCTGCTTTTGTAGTCTCAATATTATAAAATTTTTAAATGTGTCGTCGTTCGTTTTTCTGTCATAGTGTTGAACAACTACTCTTTATACTTCAGTGGTTATTTTTTAACCACTTGTTGGTATCTTAGCTGCTATTATTTTCATTAATCATGGATTTGAATTAACCCAGTTCTTGAAAGGAAAAAAAATTTCTATTAGTGACATGATGAGGTTAAAAAATTTTAATATCGAAAAATGTGTGAATTTTATCTGAAAATGGATCTTTTTGGTGTATATACAGGTAGGTGGATGTTGCAGATATAGTAAGGCTAACACGTAGGTAACATGCTGACTCAGTATGTATCCTGTGTGTTGTACACGTGTTGATCATCCCAGCAACACGCACCCTATGTGTTGCACACGTCAGTCATCCAAGCAACACGCACCCTGCGTGTTGTACTCATATCAAATGCTGGTTGGATCACATTCCATCACGTAACCTGTGAGGTGAGTCCTCTGCCTATAAAAACCGAAGCTCATTACCATTTTACTTCACTGAGGGAGAGGTGTTTTAGTACATTGTTGGTGTGATGGAGGACACTGCAAATATAGTGGTTTACCACCGGTGAGATTACATGAAATACATATGAAGGAGTGAGCTTTTCATGTGAGAATATATTTTTTTGTTGTTCCATGCACTATAACGTTTGCAGAACTACAGTACGGTCTCTGTCAGAGCATAGAGAGTGCTATTTTAAAGAGGATGAGTAATATTTTCTAGAGGAATCCAGTTGTCGTATTTGGTGGCCTAATACAGTTAAGATTATGCCGATCATTAACGAAATAAGTATTTAGCAGATGTTTCATATTCACCAGCAAACTCAGGTGCAACATCCAAGGATTGAGTTGTATATTGAGTTTGAATATATAGCCGTGGATGAGATTCAACATGACTCAAACGTGCAAGATGACAGAGCTGAAGCATACGAAGGAATGAACAATGATAGCGAAGAGGAGTTCGAAGCTACGTACGAAGCCGGTGACGAGGACGAGGACAGCAATGGGGGAGGTGAGGCAGTCGCAGAAACTTTAATGGTTCACCATGCAGTAAGTCAACCCATGGAGGTTCCACCTTTTATGCGTAGCTTGGATCTTAACGCCATATATGCACCGGAGTTCCCCGAATTTTCAAATGTAGGTACATAAGGAGTGGATAGTATGTTTTTCTTAATTTTTTTACAAATCGATGAGCGACAATTTATTTTTTGTTATAGGTATTTCTGATCTTGAGGACGGGGAGTTCAGGATCGGAATGGAATAGTTCTAAAAAATCAGTCATCGTGGTAATTCGGAGTTACACTATTTCTAGTGGAGTTGATTACGTTGTTTATGAATCCAAGCCAGAGACATTCTATGCAAAATGCAAGACTTATGGACGTGGGTGCAATTGACTTATCCAAGCCAGCTTGATATAGAAGAAAGCTTGTTGGGAGATTCGGATATACAACAAAAGGCACATGTGTTCTATGGAAATGATTTCACAAGATCACTCCAAGTTGGACTCGAACACGGTTGTTGAGGCTATGAAGCCATTGATTGAATCTGCCCATCCATAAAGGTGAAATCTATGATTTCGAAAGTCCAGGCAAGATTCAACTATACCATTAGTTACCAAAAGTTTTGGTTGCAAAGAAAAAGTTGATAGCCAAAGTTTTCGGTGGATGAGAAGAATCTTACCAAACTTTGTCGTTGTAGTTCTCAACAATGGTTCAAAAGATTCTTGGTTCACAAGTCCAAATAGAAACACGACCCCTGTATAACGGGGATGAAGAGGTGGATGGTGTTAGGATACTTCTTCAGGTATTCTGGAGTTTCAATCTATGCATTAGAACTTTCAAATATTGCAAGTCATTGGTTCAGGTTGACGGCACTCACCTATACGAAAAAATATAAAGGTTGCCTTTTAGTTGCAGTTGCACAAGATAGGAATTAAAATATTGTATCGATTGCTTTTGCCATCGTGGAGGGTGAGACTGCTGATGCATGGCATTTTTTTCTCAATAATTTACCAATGCATGTTGTAAGAAAAGATGATGTGGGTATAATCTTTGATCGTCATGAGTCAATTTGGGCAGTAGTAAATCTTAGCGGAGGTGATTGGAAACCACCAAGAGCATGGTGGATGTTTTGTATTCGACACATTGGTAGTAAATTCTTAAGGAAATTTAAGGTTCCATACTTGCAAAAGCTTGTGGTCAACATAGGGTATTCACGTGGGCATATGCCGTCGACTTATCTGCGAAGAGGGTGGTACCCAGCAAACAGAAGATGTGACACCTAATGTATTGTTGAACAGACTCTCAAGTGTCTAAAAATTGTGTGTCTCTGATATAGCGAACCCAGGCTAGCTTTATGTAGCTTTTAGAGAAAACACTCACAACGGGTTCGATGCCAAAAATCGCCAGGCTCTGGGTAACCAAGAAGTACTGACTGCTATCGGTCTAACCAATCACAACCTCTCCATCAATTAGTAGGCCATATATGTGTAACACATCATCGAGTGTCATTGTAGTCTCTCCGACCGGCAATACGAATGTATGAGTCTCCGGCCTCCACCTTTCCACAAGAGCATTTAACAATGCGAAATGTCCTCTAATCTCTCCAACTCTCAAGATATGGTAGAATCCCGTTATTCATAAGGTTTGGTCACTCGCCGGATGCCACATCTCCGTCGGATCAAGTTTATAGGATAAAAAATTCATGTTAACTCGGTACAGTACAACCGAAATACAAAAAGATTAAT
>NC_029791.2:37729544-37730349 GCF_000816755.2 Arachis ipaensis
ATGAACACTAATAAATTAATTGAAAATAATAAACTTATATAATTAAGATGTCCAAATAATTCATAATATGATCTTTTGCGGACATATAATCATGTACTATTTTAGACATAATAATTTCATTCTCAACTAAAACTAGCGTATTTACTTTCAACTAAATCACAAAATCTCTCTACACAACGATAAAAATGAAGCCACGGTTTTAAAATGACTAAAATGAAGCACTCCACTTCTCATTTTTATACACTCATTGTCATTAATAAAGCTATTTTAATTTCCAGAGCAAGTCTTGTCTCTTGCATGGAGACACCTTCCAAAAGTGGTCAATATGCAGGGTGTGTGTTGTCCAGGTGCTGCCACGTGATGTTTCTGTATTTAAAAACAGTGATAAAGTTAAGGCACCTCGAGAACATCCGACGAATATCTAAATTAAAAAAGGTAACATGTAGGGTGCATGTTATCTTGGAGCTGCACGTAGTGAATTTTTATTGAAAATTTCTGATAAAATTGTCTCGAAACTCTGCAACAAATTCCTGTTAAAGTAACACGTAGGGTGCGTATTGCCTTAAAATTACCACATGGTAAATTTTTTAAGAAAATATCTGATAAAGTTGTCTCAAAATATACCGGAAGATGATACATGACGAATCTCTGATATAGTTACCACAAAATTCTGCGAAAAATAACACGCACGGATGCGAGTTGTGTTAGTATTTTTGAACATTCACATTTTTACAAAACACCCGAAACACTAATATTCAACAAAATGATTTAGTTTAATTTTTAAAATATTTAAAATAATTTAATA
>NC_029791.2:37733270-37735494 GCF_000816755.2 Arachis ipaensis
AATGAACACTAATAAATTAATTGAAAATAATAAACTTATATAATTAAGATGTCCAAATAATTCATAATATGATCTTTTGCGGACATATAATCATGTACTATTTTAGACATAATAATTTCATTCTCAACTAAAACTAGCGTATTTACTTTCAACTAAATCACAAAATCTCTCTACACAACGATAAAAATGAAGCCACGGTTTTAAAATGACTAAAATGAAGCACTCCACTTCTCATTTTTATACACTCATTGTCATTAATAAAGCTATTTTAATTTCCAGAGCAAGTCTTGTCTCTTGCATGGAGACACCTTCCAAAAGTGGTCAATATGCAGGGTGTGTGTTGTCCAGGTGCTGCCACGTGATGTTTCTGTATTTAAAAACAGTGATAAAGTTAAGGCACCTCGAGAACATCCGACGAATATCTAAATTAAAAAAGGTAACATGTAGGGTGCATGTTATCTTGGAGCTGCACGTAGTGAATTTTTATTGAAAATTTCTGATAAAATTGTCTCGAAACTCTGCAACAAATTCCTGTTAAAGTAACACGTAGGGTGCGTATTGCCTTAAAATTACCACATGGTAAATTTTTTAAGAAAATATCTGATAAAGTAAATATACAATATACCGGAAGATGATACATGACGAATCTCTGATATAGTTACCACAAAATTCTGCGAAAAATAACACGCACGGATGCGTTAGTATTTTGTATTTTTGAACATTCACATTTTTACAAAACTTTTTTTTTCTTTTTTTTCCATTTGAAAAGAAATATACATACTTCAATTAATAATTTTAATATGTATAACTATATTAGTGTTTTACATTTTTAATACTTACCGTATTTTTATTAACATCTTGTCAATTCTATCATAATCGTAAGAGCCTTNTGGGATATATATATGTACATCGGTTTCTATTTTTCACAAGTATATCTTTCTCATTTTTTTTTCCATTTGAAAAGAAATATACATACTTCAATTAATAATTTTAATATGTATAACTATATTAGTGTTTTACATTTTTAATACTTACCGTATTTTTATTAACATCTTGTCAATTCTATCATAATCGATTACTCACGTAAGGTATTACTTGGACGACCCAGTGCACTTGCTGGTCATGTGTGCGAAATTGTAAGAGAGTAACAATTTTGTGCATCAAGTTTTTGGCGCCGTTGTCGGGGATTGTTCGTGTTTGAACAACTGACGGATTATTTTGTTGCTTAGATTAGGAAAAAAATTTTCTTTTTGGTTTAGAGTCTTTTATTATTTATCCCTTGTTAAAATACTTTAAACTTATAGCTCAGTTATTTAGAACATGGTGTTTATGTTCATGATAATTGGCTATCATATTTTTAAAACCTTTTTCAAAAATAATTTTTCTATTAAATCCTGTGCCAAACTTTAAGTTTGGTGTTTTCAAAAATAATCTTTCTTAAAATTTTTGAAGGTCCCATAACTCATTTGGCTAGAGCGTTAATCTGTGTTCTTGGTAATTGGGTTAGAGTCTTTTATATTCTTTTCAAAACCTTCTTTTTCATAAATAATATTTCCTCTATTAAATTTTGTGCCAAACTTAAGGTTTGGTGTTTTCTTGTTGATTTCCCTTTGGTTTTCGAAAATTTTGGTTTGGTTTTTTAAAAAATTTTAAGTAACGCCAGTAATGGCAGCAATTGGGCGTTCAACGCCAGAAATGGCCACCCACTGGGCGTTGAACGCCAGGAATGACAGCAAATGGGCATGAATGAAGAGGTTAAAACAGTAACTGCTGAATTCAGTACTGTAAAACAAGCTGCTGAATTCAATCAGCAATTAGATTTTCTAACAAAGCAGCTAGCTGAATTCAAAGACAGGTTACTGGAGACAAGGATAGCTAATATACATATGGACGAACAGTTTAAGCAAACAAAGCAGCAGCTATCAAAGCAAATAGCAGAAGAATGCCAAGCAGTTCAATTAAGAAGTGGGAAAACATTAAATACCCCACCTCAAGGCATCAAAAATTCAAGAGATGAGCGACCCACCAAAGATTCCCCTGAGGACAATAAGAGCCCAGGGAAAAATAATTCTGGCACTAAAACGCCAGAAAATGGGTGGAAGGCTGGCGCTGAACGCCCAGACCATGCCCAAAACTGGCGTTCAGCGCCAGAAACAAGGCAGGACTGGCGTTCAACGCCAGAAATGGGCAAGAATCTGGCGTTGAACGCCCAAATGGGGCATAA
>NC_029791.2:37735862-37736516 GCF_000816755.2 Arachis ipaensis
TAAAAAGGATCCCAAGGCTTTGAGCATCAGTGGATAGGAGGGCCTAAAGGACTGAAATCCTGGTCTAAGCGGCTAAATCAAGCTGTCCCTAACCATGTGCTTGTGGCGTGCCGGTGTCAAGTGAAAACTTGAGACTGAGCGGGTAAAGTCAAGGGCCAAAGCAAAAAGAAGAGGGTGCTTAAGAACTCTGGACACCTCTAATTGGGGACTTTAGCAAAGCTGAGTCACAATCTCAAAAGGTTCACCCAGTTATGTGTCTGTGGCATTTATGTATCCGGTAGTAATACTGGAAAACAAAGTGCTTAGGGCCACGGCCAAGACTCATAAAGAAGCTGTGTTCAAGAATCATCACACTGAACTAAGAAAATCAACAACACTATCTGAATTCTGAGTTCCTATAGATGCCAATCACTCTGAGCTTCAATGGATAAAGTGAGATGCCAAAACTGTTCAGAAGCAAAAAGCTACTAGTCCCGCTCATCCAGTTAGAATCTGAGCTTCAATCAAAAACTCTGAGATATTATTGCTTCTCAACCTATTAGTCTTCTATTTTATTTGTCTAGTTGCTTGAGGACAAGCAACAGTTTAAGTTTGGTGTTGTGATGAGCGGATATTTTATACGCTTTGTGGGAATAATTTCATATAGTTTAGAGT
>NC_029791.2:37736541-37741225 GCF_000816755.2 Arachis ipaensis
AACAATGAGAGAATGTTAAAGCGTGTGTACTGGTCGTTCACGTGACCCAGCAGGTTCATTATGGAATGCACTCATTCCCAGCTTAGGGTGCCTCTAACAACCAAACTTCGTTAGATACCAATAGAACATTTAGAATCAGTCCTTCAGTTAATACAAATAGTCAAAACATTTTTGTGCATCATATATATATATATATATAGTAATTTATTTGTAAGAGAGAAAGAAGAGAACAATATATGAAAGAGAGTGATTTTTATTGTTATTGTTGTGTCTCTCCTGAGGTGTTAGCCTCCTATTTATATACGTATAACATGTTTACATTTTCAATTTTTTTTAATGCTCTTTTGATGTACTTCATCCTTGAGAATATGAGCCCCACATAGGAAATGGACATTCACATCCCATTCTTATCACAATACTCTTCCTTAGATGTCCATTTAGGAATATACCTCGTTAAAACCTTACTAAAGAAAAACTGATAAATCCCAATTTTGTGGTTTATCTTGTGCTTAATTTGGGGGATTTTATCACCTTTTCTCACATTTATTCAATGAAATAGCATGGTTTTGTAATTCTCCCTTAAATTGTGCTTAAGTGTAAAAACATGCTTTTTACGCCCATAAATTGGTGATTTTGATTCACTTTAATTCCATTCGATGCCTTGATATGTTTGTTGAGTGATTTCAGGTTCATAAGGCAAGTATTGGATGGAAGAAGTGAAGAGAAAAGCATGCAAAGTGGAGAATTCATGAAAAAACAAGGATTGGGAATGCATACATCGACGCGCACGCGTGACAGACACGCACGCGTGGTGACGCGTACACGTGACATGACGCGTACGCGTGGGAAGTGAATTGCCAAGCGACGCGTACGCGTGACCCATGCGTATGCGTCACAGCTCGCACGTGACCTCATTAAAGTAAAAATGCTGGGGGCAATTTTTGAGCTTCCCAGGCCCGAATCCAACTCGTTTCTGAGGGTATTTCATGCAGAATTGAAGATTGAGCAAAGGGAGAGCACTTAGTTGTAGATTAGCATCATGTAGTTTAGTTTCAAGAGATAAAAGCTCCCTCTTCTCTCTAGAATTAGGGTTCTTAGGGTATTTGCATCTTAGATCTAGGGTTTAATTCTTGTTTTCATCTTGTTTTCTTTACAATTTCTTGTTTCTACATCCAATTCTCCTAGTTTGTAGTGTTAATTTCCCTTTTTATGCCTCTTTTAGTTTGTTGATGAACTCATATTGGATTTGGTTTTCTTTAATGCAATTGATGTCTTATGTTCCTTTTTATTATTGAATTGAGTTGTTGATCTTACTTTTCTCGCATTGAGTAGTTGTAGAATTTATCTTTCCTTGCAATTTACCATGCTTTCCTGTTATGCCTCCCAAGTGTTTGACAAAATGCTTGGTTGGTTGTTAGAGTAGATTTTTTAGCATTCTTGGCTTGGAAAGAGGAATTAGGCAATCTTGAGTCATGAATACCCAACTCATGTTGGTGATCTAGAGTTGTTAGCTAATATTGTTTCCATTAACGCTAATATTTTGCTAATTCAATTAGTTAGTTGATTAGGACTTTCGGATTGAGATTAGTTAGTCTTATTTGACTTTCTCTCGTGTGAAGATAATATTATACCTTCTTCCATTGTTAGAGATGACGAATTAGGATAAATTCTTGTTAATCATTGTATGACTAGGATAGAAAGCTTATGTTCTTGATCCTTGCCATGGATGTCTCTCTTTATTAATTGATTTCTTTAGTTGTTTCCTTTATTTTCGTGCCATTTACTTTTTTGCCCCTTTTATAAATCAAATCCCTTGTTCCTCCATAGCCAATAACTGACCACTCATTGCAATTTTTTGTGAGACGACCCGAGATTTAAATACTTTGGTTAATTTTCATTGGGGTTTGTACTTGTGACAACCAATATTTAAATTTGATTGAGAGTTATTAGTTGGTTTGGAACTATGCTTACAACGAATCTCCATTTCTATTAAGAGAAATTCTAGACCGACGATAATGCTTGTGTCAAATTTATGGCACCGTTGCCGGGGAATTGCAATGGTGTTATGTTATTGGCTATTGTACATATGTTGATATTGTGAATATGTTTGCCTTTTGCTTCTTTGTTAGTTTTTGCTAGTTGTATGACTTTGTTTTCTTTGTTTCTTGTTAGCTTTTGTTTTTGTTTTCTCTTTCACTATGAATTCTCATCCTTTTGGCTATGAGTTTGGTTACAATTATGTTGTAGGGAATGAAAGTTTCAATGAGAAACCACATTGTGGGAATGGATATCAATTTAGGGAGGAGCCACATGCCTATGATCAACCTTCATGGCAACACCCTTCTCCAATCTCTCATGGCTGCACTCCACCCTATGATGCACCCAATTATGAACCAAACCCTCAATATTGTTGTCAATCATGCTTACAAGCCTCATACCACAATTCACCTCCATATGATCCTAACCCATATCCACCATACCAACCTCGATATGAGCCATACTGACATAGCGAAAATTGGCGAGTTAAGAAATTATTATAAGAGATACGTTGCAAGTACAGTACTTAACCAACCGAAAATCCGCTTATCAATTTAGAAGGGGTTGTCACAAAATTAGAATTAAAATACTGGGAGTATAAATCCCAAGTCGTCTCCCAACGAATTGCAGAAAGGTGTGCTATTTTATTAATCAGATATTTTCTAAAATGGCTTGAATTGATAAACAAGAAATTAAATAAGAGAATTTGTGTAATTTAAATAAAAATCTTGACCGGGAGTATATTAGTTGGAAGCCCTATCCTTGATGGAGTTCTCCCAAGATAAAAGTGATGATTAAAGGTTGTTCTGCTTAGTTATCCTTTACTGGGTAGAGGAAAGTCAAGTAAGTTGGAAGGCAATTTCTATTCACAAGTCCTAATCCTCTCCCTTGGGAGGGACTAGTGTCAGTGACTAGAGGACTGATGCCAAGGCATCTTAGGCTAGTTTCACTAGCATTTTTCTGTTATTTTTAGTTGTTTTATGCATTTTCTTGAGCCTTAAGTAATCATTTGGGCCAAATAGTCATGCTTGTCTTAAATCATTCAAACATGAAGATTTTGATGCAAATTCCATGAGTTTTTAGTTATATTCCTTGAATGCTATGAATGAAAGATTTCTCATGAAATTTTGCAAGACTTTGATGCAGTTGTTTGGATGATTTCAGGGAAGAAGAGGCTAGGCAAGGAAGCAACAAAATCAATAAAGGAAGCTTGAATATCACATGTGGAGTTTAAGTTCCAGTTTAAGCTTAAACTGGAGCTTAAACGCCAAAACCATGAGAGCTAAGGAAATGCTGAAAGTGGCATTTAACCTCCAGTTTAACCTTAAACTGGAAGTTAAACGCCAGAATTAGAAATGCACTAGGGAGCATTTCCACGTTTAAGCTCCAGTTTAACCTTAAATTGGAGCTTAAACGTGTTCGACTATTTTTTCTCCTCCAGGGTTGCTTTCTCATTTCCACGTTTAAGCTTCAGTTTAAGGTTAAACTGGAGCTTAAACGTGTTATATGGAACAGCTTGACCATGCCTTCTTCAAACATAAATAACTTGAGCTACAAAACTCCAAATGAGGTGATTCAAAATGCATTGGAAAGAAGACATCTAGCGCTTTCCAAGCATATATGGCATGCATGGTGGATACTAAAAATTGAGGGAGAAAACAGCCCCGTAATGTGCATAGAAGAGCATAGTACCAACATGCAATCAGGCCAGCTGACCTCTTCACCTTCCATGGAGTATAACGCGAGTTGTAGAACTCCAATTGAGGTGCTTCCAGTTGCGTTAGAAAGCTGACATCCATAGCTTTCCAACGAGGTATAATAGTCTATATTTGGCATCAAATTGGCAAGTTTGACAAGAGAACAAAGTGACGACTCAAGAAAGGGGAGTGCAACGTTTGAGTGTAGTTTAACGGATCATTATCCTTTTTGGATCAATTATGTCACTCTACCCTTCAAGCAAGCAAGGCCCATCAACAACACCAAATCAAGGCCACAAGAATCATATAGAATAGTTTATTTTCATTTGATTGTAATTTGCTTTGAATTTCATTTTCATTTTGTAATTTAGGGAGCCTATTTAAAGGCCTTAGTTTGCAGTTTAAGCTTAAACTGCAACTTAAACGCCACTATTGGAAAAGGTTTCTGGGCCAAAAATATTGCAGTTTAAGTTAGCTTTTGAGCACAAACATTAACTTAAACTTACTCTGGTATGAAACCCAATTGAATATCATGGTTCATGGGATTGGGCCTGAAGGATTGATGAGTCTGGAATTTCAATTTGTTGAGTCATGTGTCATTACTTGATTATCACTAAGTTGGCTCAATGAATGTTACAGAATATGGATCAGCAGCCTCATCAAGATTATGGATCATAAACCCAAAGCAAAAGGAAAGCAGGGAGAGGCCTCAAAGCCCAAGAAACACAACAGAAGCTCAATATAGAAAGTGTATAAATAGGATAGAATTTAAGTGAGGAGGACTGGGGGATTGAGGGGGAATCCAGCCCCTGAGGGGGAAGTTTGGACACACGGAGAACTTTGGATCATTTTCTTTTAGTTTTGTAATTGAATTCAGAGCTATGACTCACAAAACCCCCTTTCATTGGGTTAGGGAGCTCTATTGTAATTCAATGAATCAATAATAGTTT
>NC_029791.2:37741583-37774958 GCF_000816755.2 Arachis ipaensis
GGAGTATCCATCATCTTTTGGTCAATCAAAATTCATGAGAAACTCTCCACCACCACAGAATGATTCATGTTATTATGCTCATGGTGGGTGGGAGTATCAGGAACAGGAAACGTGGTACTTCCCAGAGCCACAAAATGGTCCATGTTTTGGTGAATTTGATCACTATTCAGTGACAAATCAAGTAGAATTAAGTGGTGGTATGCATGCTTGATTGTTTAGTCAGATCACTGGAAATTGAGTGTAGAATTATTATTTTTTGTGTAGAAACCAATGAATTCCCCATTTCTGATTTCCACTTTCTCTTTACATTCTGCAACTCAATTCATGCAATCACCCTCATTCCCTTTTAATTTCAGCAATTTAGCTTCTGCTCTTTAATTCATGCAATTTAAGATTCCGCCATTTCAATTTCTTGTCATTTACGTTTCCCGCCAATTTTACATTTCGCAATTCTCATCTAAGTCTTGATTCCGCTCAACTAGACACACTTCTAATCCGAATTGCTCATTCAACCAATCCTTGTGGGATTCGACCTCACTCTATTGTGAGTTTTTACTTGACGATAACCGGTGCACTTGCCGGAAGGAATTTTGCCGATCGTGCAATTTCCTAAATCGTGGCATAACTAGTTTATGCGCATCAAGGACGATCCAACAATAAACCCAATTATAATTTTTCTCTTGAGTGTTCCAACTCAAGGTTCTCCTTTCAATCATCTCCCAATCAAGTTATGGAACTACTCGCTCATTATGAATGTAAATTTCACAAAATAAGGAAGAGAAATAAAGAGAAACATGATAAATAATAATAATAATCACAGAGACCAATTAAAGATAAAAATAATTCTTGTATTAATAAATTCTAAAAATAATCCAAAAGTAACTCTGAATAAATTAAGGACATGGAAGAGTAAGGGACAAGTAAGGAAACAAACTAGAATGACGAAGTCTTGGCGGAGGTAATAACTCTTCTCAATATCCCAATCCAAAAAGCAATAAAAACGAAATTCTAAGAACTATGAATGTGTAGAGAGAAAACCTAGAGGAGGAGTAAAGTTAGATCTAAAACTAAAATTATGCGGAATGAATGTTGTTTTTGGTCTCTGCATGTTTCCTGTCTCTAATATGCTTTTCTGGGCTGAGAACTGGGTCAAAACAGGGCCCAAAATCGCCCCCAGCGAATTCTGCAGATTCTGCAGATCGTGCACGTCACGCAATCGCGTCATCCAGGCGTTCGCATCATCCAGCGTTTTGCCTTGCCACGCGTGCGCGTCGTCCACGCATTCGCGTCACTTGTACAGTTTCCAATCCATGCGTTCGCGTCAGGCATGCAAGCGCGTCACTGCAATTTCCTCTATTTCGCGCGGTCGCGTAAGCCATGCGTCCGCGTTACTTCTCGCTGGTCATCTCCTCCATTTCTTGTGTTTCTTCCATTTTTGCAAGCCTCCTTTCCAATCTCCAAGTCATTCATGCCCTATAAAGCTTGAAACACTTAACACATAGATCATGACATCGAATGGAATAAAAGAGAATTAAATTACATAATTAAAAGTCTCTAGGAAGCAGTTTTCAACTATGGAGTAATTTTGGGAAGGAATTGTGAATACATGCTAAATTAATGAATAAGTGGGTAAAGATTCGATAAAACCACACAATTAAACACAATATAAACCATAAAATAATGGTTTATCACATACCTAGAACCACCATTCCAATACCAATACTCCCATGAACCACAAATTCTATACACACCACCTCAAGACTTCCACCAATATGAACCACCTTTCAATTACAATACCTTTCCCTCAAACAATGAACCCTCTCTTCCACCACCTCCAATAGATGAAGGTCTCCATGCCCTCATGCTAAAGCAAAGAGATCTTAGATCTTATATCCTAAGGCAACAAGAGGAGACGGAAAAGGAGTTCAAGGAGGTAGAAGCCAAGATTGCTATTGTGATGGAAGCCGTTAGCAACATGGTCTCATCCCACCTAAGCTTACGTGATCAAGGCACTCCCATTGTTGAATGTGGAGAAGCACTCAAGGATCTTAGTGAGGGAATAGACTTGAAGCTTCAAGGCGAAGAGGAGGAGTTAAAGCAAGAAGTGCAACAAGAGGATGAGGTAGAGATTATTGGACAAGAGAAAGTAGTGGTTGAAGATTTAGGAGATGTTGAGTGCAAATAGGAATCTAGAGTTGAAGAGCCCTCTTCCATGGAGTTTGAAATTAGTGTTGAGGAGGATAGTGCACAACCTCCAAGGCACAATGTGATTGAAGAATTGGAAGAAGTTGGGCAAGCAACAAGTCCTCCTATATATGATGATTCCACATCAACATATGATCCTTTTGAGTTTGAGGAATCCTTCCCATTGAAATTGGAATTGATGATGAGGTAGATTTCACTAAACCTCCTATCTATAATTTGAGTGATGGGGAAGAGCTAGAAGACATTGGTGAAGGAGCACTTGAACTTGAGGAAGCTTGGAAAGAGGTAGAGCTTGAAGAACCTTGCCAAGCGGTGGAAACCTCTAGAAGAGGATGGACGGGAGTGGAATGTGCTTTGTCAAGATTGTTGGGAACTTCTCTACCTAAGTTGCCACCTAATCCTTCATTTGAGTGGGTAAAATTTCTAAATCTTAGCTTTATTATCCCACTTGAATTTGGCTTGCTTGAAATGGATAGCCAACTTAGGGTGCTTTGTGGAATTAAGCATAAGAAGAGGATGTTTAGTGGTCGGCGTTGTATGTCTAGGCTCATTATGGTTGGAAGCTCAAAATTGAGGAGTATGGATTGGTGTGGTTCTCAAATAGATGGGTCTAGGAGGGTAGTTTAGTGCCTTCATGAGAATTCGGCTTCTCCACCACCCGGAGGGAATCAACATGACCAACTTGAAGACGGGTGTGAAAACAAAGTGTGGGATCCCGGATTACTAGAGGAAGATCAATTTTGGGAGCTCATGGTTTGTGAAGAACTCCATCAAAGCTTGGAGATATTAACTTTAATGATGGAGCTTATTGGAAGTCCAAGCTTGGGTGGATGTTCAGGGATGGATTCAAGCACAAGCCACCTTGATGAAGAACTCCCCATAAGTCCAACTTAAGGACAATAAACAAAAGTGCTAGGTGGGAGACACCCCACCATGGTAACATCTTTCCCTTTTTCTATTTTGTGAATATTGGTAAAAATTGGTTTAATTTCATGTTTTGTTTGGTTAGTTGAGTTTATTTGGGAGTGTAGTAGGTTAAATAAGGTTTTATGGTGTTTTGGTGGCTGTTTGGAGGTTTGGAATGCTTGGTTTGGTGCAAGAATATGAAAAATTTTGAAAAACAGAGCACCATGCCACACATACGCGCCACCCACACGTACGCTTGACACCAAGAATTTCGACCACCCACGCGTATGCGTGGATCCAAAATTTTCACCCCCATACAAATTCCAGAGAGTTGTGCGAGTTTTGGGTGGGAATTGTACTTTTAGCACAAAACCCACCCACGCGTACGCGTCACCCCACGCGTACGCGTCGCCTCTCTGAATAACCCACCACGCATACGCGTGGATTGCCCTCTTCACCTATCTTCTTTTCTTCTCTTCTTTCCATTTCTTTCCTTCTTCTTTCTTCTTCCCTTTTCTTTCCACCCTTCAATCATCATCCAACACTACCAATCACCATTTATTACCATTTATTTTAGTTAGTTTGATTTTTATTTTTTTACTTTTTCTTATGAGTGTTGGATTATTGATCTTGTTTACTATCCATTATTGCTTATTACCAATAAGATGTTATTTTAACATCATTGTTGTTAATTGCCATTGTCGAATTCTTTGTTGAGGTTACACCTTGTTACTTGGTTTTGAACTTTTCATGCTTAATTTTGTGAATACCAAGTACATGTGACGTTGCCTTCAAGCATCTTAACTCTTTTGAATTGCATGTTTTGGCCACCATGCATTCATCATTCATTGTTAGGCAATTGTATATTATCAATGTATTTTTTTAGGTGATGCATGTTGTGATTGACCCTTATTCATATCACCTATTTCCTGCATTGAGATTTTGAAATTGTGAAATTGGATCGAAAGCTTACCTAGTGACATGTTTTTGAGCTTTCTAAGCTTTGTGGACCATGCTTGCTATGTGATTGATTTTCACTTCTATCTTATTTTCCTAAGTTCCATAGCACCCATGTGTTCCACTCCTATGGCACTTAGGTGTTGCAAATAAACTTCAATATGTGTCATTTTTTGATGTGTGAGCTCTCTATTTCATTTGGTTCATTAAAGTTTTCTTGCACATCAATCAATACACATGCATTATCTAATTTCACAATTGCTTGATTAATTGCTTGAATGCTTTTATGCTTCTTCACTACTTGTTTGTATCTTAACTTACAACTCTTTTAAAGTATTTTAAGCACACTAGAATGAGTGAAGTATATGCTTTCTTTTGTGTACTTGTGACATAGCTTTTTATGCTAGTGTGTGTGTGTGTTCTAAACCGCATGCAACTTATAACTCACACACCTATTTTTCATCAATGTCACACTAATTCACTCACTCAATTCTAGTGATTTACCTCAATCCAACAATATATGCTTCCTTGCTTTTGTATTTTCTCATCCTACGGTGTTATTTTTTATTCTTCATAACTGATGCACCATAAGCAAAAACGGAAGTGGGAGAACAACATGCAGCAGCCGATTGATCCACCAGCTGAAGGTGACAACTCAGAAAGTCGCCGTACCCCCTTGCTCATCTTTGAATGCACCAAGGACGGTACAAACTTTTAAGTGTGGGGAGGTCGTCCGACCACTTGGAGTTTTTGGGTGACAAGTTTCTAATCCCAACACTTTTGCATTTCATTTTTTTTAGGTCTTTTAGGATTTTTAGTTGCATTTTCTTATTTTGCATATATACATAATAAGCTTAGCTAAAATAATGACATTTTCCAAGAAATTTATCTATAGGGCACCCCAATTGATTGAAAAAAATTTTTTAGAACTTGCTTGAATTATATATATTGTGGAACATGATTTTTGAGCTAAGAACACAAGCATGTGAGTTTTGAGCCTAATTGTGTGGTTACATCATATAACACTTATTTTTATTCTTGTGTGCATTATTCTCTTTCTATGATTGTAATCTTTGATTTGTTTGACTCTTTATATCCATTATTTTGTGTATGAATGCATTTGTATGATTGAGGTCATTGTTTCAAATAGCTTACTTACCCAAATAGCCTACCTTTTATCTTCCATTGTTAGCCAACTTTGAGCCTATGCTAAACTCATTTGTTCTTAATTTTAGCACATTACAAGCCTAAGTGAAAAACAATAATTGTTCCTTGTTTGGATCTTTGATTAGCTTAGGCTAGTGAGAATGTTTATCATTTGATTTTGGGAGAGTTGGGAACATTGGGTAGAGATAAAAATATATTTTGTAGTTTTGTTGAAAATCATGGAAATTGGGTACATACTCATGCATTAAATATGTAAAACCATATGCATTGGTACCTTTGTATATAATTCACCAAAAAGAAAAAAAATTTAGAAAAAAATATATATTAAAAAGAAAAAATAGAAAAAGAAAGAAAAAGAAAAGCAATAAGAAGGGGACAAAATGCCCCAAAGTAAAGTTCAATAAAAATCAATACATATTTGTGATGATCAAAAAAGAGAATGCATGAGTGTGTGAAAAAGTGAAAAATGGGTAGTTAGGTTTGTTTAGAATTGTATAGGTTGTCATAGGTTAGGTGGAAAGTTTAAGTTGATCAAAGATTCAAACTCTAGTCTACTTAACCATATACAATCCTACCTTGACCCTAGCCCTATTACAACCTATGGGAAAGTCCTCATGATATTTGTATACATGCATGAAATAATTGTTGATTGTTAGATGAAAAACAAATCTTAAAAAGCATGATTAGGGGAGAATTGAGTGAATCAACCCTATACACTTGAATGACTAGAGCGGATACATATCCAGTGAGGGTTCGATTGTGCAATTATATATTTTCACCTATGATCATCTTTTCTTGCAAGTTTGTAAAATATTTCAATAATTCAATTCAATTGTGGGTTTGCTTCGATTGCTATTGCTTTGGCCCTTGTACTTGTATATGTATTCTTGGTAATTGATTTATTTTGACCAAGTAATTGCATTCATTTAGGTAGTTGCATCTAGGTAGTTTGCATTGAATAAATGTTGATACCCTTTGTTTCTTTCTTGAGTTTAGCATGAGGACATGCTTGGTTTAAGTGTGGGTAGGTTTGATAAACCCCAATTTTGTGGTTTATCTTGTGCTTAATTGGGAGATTTTATCACCTTTTCTCACATTTATTCAATGAAATAGCATGATTTTGTAATTCTCCCTTAAATTGTGCTTAAGTGTAAAACATGCTTTTTAGGCCCTTAAATTGGTGATTTTGATTCACTTTAATTCTATTCGATGCCTTGATGTGTTTGTTGAGTGATTTCAGGTTCATAAAGCAAGTATTGGATGGAAGAAGTGAAGAGAAAAGCATGCAAAGTGGAGAATTCATGGAAAAACAAGGATTGGGAATGCATACATCGACGTGCACGCGTGACAGACGCGCACGCGTGGAAATGAAGTCGCATGGTAATGCATATGCATGACATGATGCGTACGCGTGGGAAGTGAATTGCCAAGCGACGCGTACGCATGACCCATGTGTACGCATCACAGCTCGCACGTGACCTCATTAAAGTGAAAATGCTAGGGGCGATTTCTGAGCTTCCCAGACCCAAATTCAACTCGTTTCTGAGGGTATTTTATGCAGAATTGAAGATTGGGTAAAGGGGGAGCACTTAGTTGTAGATTAGCATCAAGTAGTTTAGTTTCTAGAGAGAGAAGCTCCCTCTTCTCTCTAGAATTAGGGTTCTTAGGGTATTTGCATCTTAGATCTAGGGTTTAATTCTTGTTTTCATCTTGTTTCCTTTACAATTTCTTGTTTCTACATCTCAATTCTCCTACTTTGTAGTGTTAATTTCCCTTTTTATGTCTCTTTTAGTTTGTTGGTGAACTCATGTTGGATTTGGTTTTCTTTAATGCAATTGATGTTTTATGTTTCTTTTTATTATTGAATTGAGTTGTTGATCTTACTTTTCTCGCATTGGGTAGTTATAGAATTTATCTTTCCTTACAATTTACCATGCTTTCCTTTTATGCCTCCCAAGTGTTTGACAAAATGCTTGGTTGGTTGTTAGAGTATATTTTTGAGCATTCTTGGCTTGGAAAGAGGAATTAGGCAATCTTGAGTCATGAATACCCAACTCATGTTGGTGATCTAGAGTTGTTAGCTAATATTGTTTCCATTAACGCTAATCTTTTGCTAATTCAATTAGTAAGTTAATTAGGACTTTTGGATTGAGATTAGCTAGTCTTATTTGACTTTCTCTCGTGTGAAGATAATATTATACCTTCTTCCATTGTTAGAGATGACGAATTAGAATAAATTCTTGTTAATCATTGTATGACTAGGATAGAAAGCTTATGTTCTCGATCCTTGTCATGGATGTCTCTCTTTAGTAATTGCTTTCTTTAGTTGTTTCCTTTATTTTCGTGCCATTTACTTTCTTGCCCCTTTTATAAATCAAACCCCTTGTTCCTCCATAGCCAATAACTGACCACTCATTGCAATTTTTTGTGAGACGACCCGAGATTTAAATACTTTGGTTAATTTTCATTGGGGTTTGTACTTGTGACAACCAATATTTAAATTTGATTGAGAGTTATTAGTTGGTTTGGAACTATGCTTACAACGAATCTCCATTTCTATTAAGAGAAATTCTAGACCGACGATAATGTTCGTGTCAAAAACCCAATGGGAAAAAAACTTTAGTGAAGAAAAAAGAGTATAATATCCTTGTGACGAGGACTGCCTCATTAAAAACCTTGTCAAGAAAAACCAAATGGGAAAAAACCTGACCAAGGAAAAAAGAGTACAGTCTCCCCCTCTTGTCGACATCATTTAATGTCTCGAAATCGGCGCACCCAATCTCATGTACCAATCTTTCAAAGGAGGATTATGGGAGTGACTTTGTAAATAAATATGCCAGATTGTTACTTGAGCAGATCTGTTGGAAATCAATTGTTCTTTGATTTTGAAGATCATGAGTGAAGAGGAATTTGGGAGAAATATGCTTTGTTCTATCACCTTTAATGTACCCGCCTTTAAGTTGAGCAATACATGCTTTATTATCTTCAAACAGGATAGTTGGAGCTATCTTATGAACAATTAGTCCACATGATGATAGAATATATTGAATCAAACTCCTGAGCCAAAAACACTCGTGACTTGCTTCATGAATCGCTAGTATTTCAGCATGATTAGAAGATGTTGCTACAATTGTCTGTTTCGTGGACCTCCATGATATAGCTGTTCTACCATATGTGTATAGGTATCCTGTTTGAGATCTCCCTTTATGTGGATCAGACAAATATCCTGCATCTGTATAGCCAACTAGTTGTGACTTGGATCCATAGGGATAAAACAATCCCATATCAACCGTTCCATGAAGATATCGAAAGATTTGCTTGATTCTACTCCATTGTCTGCTGGTTCGAGAGGAACTATACCTTGCTAGTAAATTCACTGCGAATGATATGTTAGGTCGTGTATTATTAGCAAGATACATTAGTGCTCTAATGACACTAAGATATGGTACTTCAAAACCAAGGATATCTTCATTCTCTTCTTTAGGACGGAATTGATCCTTTTCCACATCTAAAGATTATTGGGGTACTTAATGGATGTGACTTATCCATTTAAAATCTCTTCAAGATCTTTTCTGTGTATGTTGTTTGATGAATAAAGATCCCATTTTTTGTATGTGTAAAACTCGGTTAATTAATTACTAATTAGCCCATGAATGAGAATTTATTCTAGAAAGCCAAAAATATTATTTTTATGGATTAATATGATAGAGGAGATTAGAACAAAAATTTTGATACCAATTTTATAGAAATCGACCAAAGATTGGACCGAACGGGCCAAACCGGATCAACCGAATCCATATTAGGCCCTTGGCCCAACCAAACTAAATCTAAAACCCTTATTTCAGCACTCTCTCTCCTCCCTTAAACCCCAAACACGTTGGGCAGCCATGGAAGGGAAGAAAACTCTTCCAAAAACATAAACTCTCACTTGATCTTCAAATCACCATAACTTTTGATCCGGAGCTCCGATTGCCGCACCGTTTACGGCCACGCGTTCATCGTGACGAGCTCTACAAAACCCATTACTTTGTTCTTGAGGTAAGCTACGATTTTAGCTCAGTTTCTCAGCCCTTAAATTCGAATTTAATGGGAAAAAGTGTTGAGATTTTGGGCTCTTTGATGTTATAGGATCTAACTAGCTTGAAGGAGAAGAGTAACCTTGTCTCCTTGATTCTTAGGTGTAGTAAGACTCTCAACCCTAGTGGAATTTGTTAGTTTATGATGTTGGGTATTGAGTTGTTGTGTTGAATATGATGATTGTGGCTTAGGTAGTGTGTATGTGAATATTGAAGCTTGTTTGAGATTTTAGAAAGCTTGGAAAAAGGGCTTTGGTGTGCTAAAAATCTGTTCTTGGAGGTGTTGAGACCTTGAGATCTTGTGGAAAAGTGATTTGGAAGTGCTCCGGGTTGAGCGGGAAAAAAGGGCTAAGGTATAGTCTTGGTTTCCTGTATCTAAAATGTAATGTGGTGTGAAAACTTAGGCTAGAGGCCCTAAAATAGGATTTGAAAGGTTGATGTTGTTGAATGGTTGAGATAAATTATGTGGTTATGTATTTGATTAATGCATATTGATGTTTTGATGGGGTGATGCATGAGAGATATGCATGTTTTGATATATGCTTAATGATTGATTGAGGTTGAATTGTTGGTGAAGCCCTATTGATGTTGAGGGTGATATTGATTGTGTGTATCGATGGTTGATTAGAAATGGTATTATTGGGAATTGGGATGAGAAAAGATGTATAATATGATATTGTGTTTGAAGTTGAGATAAAAATGCTAATGTATGAGTTGAGGAGGCTTGAGGTTGATTTTTGGTATGTTTTGGTTGATTTTAAAAAGGGTTGAAATTGGTTTGTTTTGAAAATGGCACTTTGTGGTTTTGTATGAAAATGTAGTTTTTGGGCATACTTTGACGGAGCATAACTTGGACTCCATATCCCCGATTTGTGCTAAACTTATTTAGAAATGAAATTGGATCCGGGATGTTTATGCCGTTTGAAGAACGGGTGAAAAATGATTTAAAACTGAGAAGTTATGCCTGTCGGAAGATTGGGGTTGAAACTGTAAATTCTGCAAGTTTTTAAATGTTCACTACCCATGCGTGTGCCTGGCTGATGCGTACACGTTGATGAGCTAAATCAATTGTCCAGCCAAAATTTCCGAGAGTTGTGCGAGAGTTATGCTGGTTTTGTGTGTGGGGGCAAAAAACGCACCCACGAGTACGCGTGGCTGACGCGCAGGCGTCACTTGGCTTTTCTCCCATCCACGCCTGTGCGTGGGGGATGCATACGCATCATTGTATCTTGCAGCCTTCCACGCGTGCACGTGGGTGACGCGCACGCGTGACCCTGTTTTCATCCCAAAGTTGATTTTTTGAGTTTTCAAAGCTAAATTTTAGACTTCTAAGCCTCCGATATCACCCTTTATGTCTTAAAACTATATGATATGCCTAGAAATGGGAAGGGGGAGCGAATGTGGTAATTTGTGAATGAAGAAATGGGAGAATTAATGATCAATGATGATCAAAGCGAATGGTATGAGATACGGAGGATGTGGAAGTGCATTATATGCCATGAGCCGAAGGGCTGTTATTGTTAATAAATTGGCTGGTTATGGATTGAATTATGAGCTGGATGGCTGAGTTATTACCGAATTATGGCTGAGTATGATTGCATATATGCATATTGAATGAAATGTGAATGTTGCACTTCCACTATCTGAGATACGGGTTTCCCTGGGAGAAAGCAGTGGCTAGCCACCATGTGCTCCAGGTGGAGACTCGATACTCTGCTGACCCTATGTCGTAAGTGTGGCCGGACACTGTGAAAGTTCTGTATGAGCTCACCTCCATGAATATACACCAGTGAGGGTGTTGGATATGAATTATGATTTATGTTGTGAATAACTCGAGTTTGGGATATACGATAGAGGGACAGTCCAATGGTTAGCTATTAGGACTTGTCGGTTGGCTTTATAACCGACAGATGAGACTCATCATCCATTAGGACAGGCATACATTATAAGCATATTATGTGAATTGTTTGGAATTTCCTAATTGACTGCATATTACTTGCTAATTGTCTAAGTATTGTATCTGTTTCCTATATGTATATCTCCTTGTCTGATATAATTGTGTTTGCCATATTATATTACTGATGGTGGTTGAGAGGTCTGCAGGATTTGGAAAGGGGACTGTTAGTTAGATTGAAGATCTTTAGTCAGTTGCCAATTATGGTTTAGTCTATTTATAAGCTTTGATTTATCTGTTGGAAGTTCTAGGATTGCCTTCGGCTTTCTCAGGACATTACATGTTAGATATGTGGGTACTGTTACCATACTAAGAACCTCCAGTTCTCACCCATGCGGATTTTGTGGTTTTCAGATGCAGGACGTGAGGCTCCTCGCTGAGGCATGCTAGAGACTTCTGGATTAGCGAAGATCCTTTTTTCTTGGGACTTTATTTTGGTTTCATGTAGATAGTTACTATCTCCACTAAATAAATGTATATATATACTGTTGACTCCTCTTAGAGGTTATTTTGGAGAACAGGTTTTGGTAGTTTGTCCTTGGGTTTTTCCTTGGGTTTCTTACTATATGTTTATATATACCGTATACTTTTATGCTCAGACCGGTTACCTTCACGAACCGGGTCTTGAGTTTTGATATTCGTATCTTTGGCACTCTCTTGTTATGTATTCGAGTTAGTCTATCCTTTATCCGTTTCATCACATTATTGATCGGAGTGTTGCGCTTTTCAATTTGACGGTTTTGCTTTATCCCTTTTTCTTCAAAGGCTCCTTGTTATAAACATTTTTTCACAATACTACTTGTACTAAATTTTATTTTTAGAGGTCGTAATACCTTACCACCTCTGTTTTATGACTTAAGCATCAGGCTCTGTGTGGTAGGGTGTTACATTTTGGTATCAGAGCAGTTTGTTCCTATAGAGCCTGAGGGACGGACTGACTATGCTTCTGTGCATTCTCTGTATGTGTGTTTATGTGCTATTAGAATATCTAACTGATATACCTGGCATTAACGTTCATGAGCATGCATTTGGGACTTTGAAGCACTAGACTTCCGATATTGAGACTTATCAACTTGATATCAATTGTTTGGTGTGTATAGGAACCAGATGGTACCTCGTGGATGCGGTCGAGGTTGCGGGAGAGGTCATACTAGTGCTCAGGGACCGGGGGTCAACCCAAATGACCCGGTGAATTTTATAGCGGCGTTAGTGAACATGGCTTCTGCTATGCAGGCCACTGCTGCGGCTCTTGGGAAGCAAATGAACAATAATGGCAATGGCGGAAGTGGAGATCAGGGCCCGATGACACTGGCAACCTTCTTAAAGGTTAATCCACCTAAGTTCAAGGGAACTACCAACCCGACTGAAGCTGATACCTGGTTTCAGGCTATGGAGCGAGCACTGCAAGCATAGTTGGTACCTGAAGAGCAGTGTGTTGAGTTTGCTACCTATCTGCTCACTGGGGAAGCATCGCATTGGTGGCAGGGAACCCGACGTCTTCTGCAGTAAGGTGATGACCCTATTACTTAGGATGCCTTCCAGGTGGAATTCTATAAGAAGTACTTTCCGAATTCTGCTAGGACGGCCAAGGAACTGGAGTTACTACAGCTGAAACAGGGTGCTATGTCCGTATCTGAGTATACAGACAAGTTTGAGGAGCTATTCAGGTTTTCCCGCATGTGTTAGGGAGCTCCGGGAGACTTCGAGGAATGGAAGTGGATTAAGTATGAAGGAGGGCTCTGGAGCGATATCTTTAGCTTAGTGGGACCAATGGAGATCAGAACTTTCTCAAAGTTGGTGAATTAGAGCAGCGTTGCTGAAGAGTGTGTGAAAAAGGCAGCTGCAGAGAGAGGAAACCATAGGGGACCATTCCCACAGAATCGAGGGAAGAGCTTTGCTCCTAGAGGACCACCTTTCAAGTGGGGAGGCTCTTTTAGGAGGCCCAACAACAACAACTCCCAAGGAAAAAGGTTTGGGAAGCAGCCTCAGAATGAGCAAGATTGTGCTAGGTGCGGGAGTCACCATCCGGGAGCCCCGTGCAAGGCCGGATGGGGCTTGTGTTATTCTTATGGTAAGGCGGGGCATAGAGCCTCAAACTGTCTGGAGAAGCAGAAGCAAGGTGCAGGGAGAGCACAGCAGCCTGGCCAGGTGTTCACCACCTCAGCTGTGGGTGCCGAGGAATCTGAGACACTTATTCGAGGTAACTGTGAAATGGCTGGTCAAGTTTTAAATGCTTTATTTAATTCAGGAGTAACACATTCATTCATTGCATTCGAAAAGGCTAGTGACCTAGGATTGAAGGTTGTAGTTTTAGGTTATGACCTAAAGGTGTATAATGCCACCCATGAAGCCGTGGTAACTAGGCTAGGATGCCTGCAAGTTTCATTTAGGGTCAAGCAACATGATTTGTCCATGATTTAATCTACTTGTCGATGACCGGTCTTGATCTGATCCTGGGTTTGGACTGGTTATCTAAGAACCATGTTCTGCTTAATTGTTCTGCAAAATCGGTGTATTTTATATCGGAAGATACAAAAGGGCCAGTTGTGTTGAATAGTTATTACTTGAACTCTATGATGGTGAATTGTTTTGGGACCGAATATCAGGGTATTATGTTGTTAACTGCGGGTGTTTCGGGTGATAATCAAAGCTTGGAGCAAATTCCGGTTGTCTGTGAGTTTCCGGAGGTGTTTCCTGACGATATGGATGAATTTCCACCTAACCGAGAGGTTGAGTTTGCTATTGAATTGGTGTCTGGGGCCAGACCAATTTCGAGTGCTCCTTATAGGATGTCACCGCTAGAGATGGCCGAGCTAAAGTCTCAGCTAGAGGATCTGTTGGGTTAGAACTTTATCCGACCAAGTATTTTTTCGTGGGGCGCGCCAGTATTACTGGTAAAGAAGAAAGATGGAAGCATGCGGTTCTATGTGGATTACAGGCAGCTGAACAAGGTCACAATAAAGAATAAGTACCTGCTGCCAAGGATTGACGATCTCATGGATCAGTTACAAGGAGCTGGGGTTTTCTCCAAGATCGATTTGCAATCTGGTTATCACCAGATAAGGGTGAGGGGTGAGGACATCCCTAAGACCGCTTTCAGGAGTTGTTATGGTCATTACGAGTACACTGTAATGTCTTTTGGGTTGACAAACGCTCCTGCAGTGTTTATGGATTATATGAATAGAGTTTTCGTCTGTTTCTGGATAAATTCGTTGTTGTCTTCATTGACGACATACTGATTTATTCCAAGACTGAAGAAGAGCATGCGGAACACTTGAGAACCGTGTTGCAGATACTGAAGGAAAAGAAACTCTATCCGAAATTGTCTAAATGTGAATTCTAGAAGAGTGAGGTGAAGTTTCTGGGTCAGGTGGTGAGTAGACAGGGGATAGCTGTAGATCCTTTTAAGGTAGAAGCAGTGATGGAGTGGAGGCAACCAACCTCAGTAACTGAGATAAGGAGTTTTCTGGGCTTAGCTGGCTACTACCGAAGACTCATCAAGGGCTTTTCGCAAATAGCTTTGCCATTGACAAAGTCAACCCGCAAAGATGCGCCGTTTGTTTGGACTCCTGAGTGTGAGGAGAGCTTTCAAGCGTTGAAGTGAAAGTTGACCACTGTGCCTGTGTTGGTGTTACCTAAGCCGAACGAACCATTTGAGGTGTACTGTGATGCCTCACTAAAGGGTCTAGGGTGTGTGCTGATGTAGCATCGTAATGTGGTGGCGTATGCCTCACAATAGTTGAGACCTCATGAAGTTAACTATCCTATGCACGATTTGGAACTTGATGCGGTCGTGTTTGCATTAAAGGTGTGGAGGCATTACCTCTATGGGGTTAAGTTCCAAGTTTTCTCTGATCACAAGAGCTTGAAATACCTCTTTGATCAGAAAGAGCTTAATATGCGGCAGAGAAGGTGGATGAAGTTACTGAAGGACTACTACTTTGAGTTGAATTACCATCCGGGGAAAGCTAATGTTGTGGCAGATGCGTTAAGTCGGAAGTCGTTGTATGCCACTTGGATGATTCTTCGAGAAGAGGAGCTACTCAAGGCATTCGAAAGTCTGAAGATTGGTGTTCAAGAAGTGTCTGGAACTTTGTGTTTGAGTCGATTACAGATCTCAAGTGACTTTAAATCCGAGCTCCTAAAGGCTCATCAAGACAATGACGTGTTACCGAAGGTGTTGCCAGCTATTGAGTAAGGAAAGCGGTGGAGAGTGTTAGAAGATCAGGATGGACTATGGAGATTCAAGGATAGGATCATAGTGCCTGACATTGGCACTTTGCGGCAAGATATCTTAAAGGAAGCACACAAAAGCGGATTCTCTATTCACCCGGGGAGTACTAAGATGTACCATGATTTGAAAGCGATGTTTTAGTGGCCGGGTATGAAGAATGATGTGGCGGAATAACTCTCAAAGTGCCTAACTTGTCAGAAAGTGAAGATTGAATATCAGAGACCTTCTGGGATGTTGCAACCCTTAGAAATTCTGCAATGGAAATCGGAGAGCATTGCGATAGACTTTGTGTCTGGATTGCCAAGGACTAGGGCCAGTTTTGATGCTGTCTGGGTGATTGTGGACCGATTGACGAAGTCGGCTCACTTCCTACCCATTCGGATGAACTACACTCTTGAGGAGTTAGCACGCTTGTACATAAATAAGATTGTGAGACTTCATGGTGTGCCTACTACTATAATTTCTTATAGAGATCCTCGTTTTACCTCAAGGTTTTGGAGTGCATTTCAGAAAGCTTTCAGAACCCGATTAAGCTTGAGTACGGATTACTATCCTCAAACAGATGGTCAATCCGAGAGGATGATCCAAACACTAGAGGATATGCTGAGGGCTTTTGTTTTGGACCAACCGGCGAGCTGGGATAGGTATATACCGTTAGTAGAGTTTTCATACAATAACAGCTACCATGCGAGCATCGGAATGGCTCCGTATGAGGCTTCATATGGGAGAAAATGTCAATCTCCGCTATGTTGGTATGAAGCTGGGGAGAAAAGCTTGTTGGGGCCGGAGATGATAGCTGAGACTACCGAACAAATCAAGAAAATCTGAGACATGATACTCACTACGCAGAGTCGTCAGAAGAGTTACGCCGATCAGAGGTGGAAGCCCTTGGAATTTGAGGAAGGAGACCATATTTTCCTTAAAGTTACTCCAACCATAGGTGTAGGTAAGGCAATTAAAGCGAAGAAGTTGAATCCTCGATACATCGGTCCATTTCAGATCCTGGAGAAGGTTGGACCGGTGGCATATCGGATGGCTCTACCACCCCCACTTTTCGAACCTGCACGACGTACTCACGTGTCGCAGCATCGGAAGTATACTCCTGATGCTAGCCATGTGTTAGAACCGGAATCGGTTCAGTTAAAAGAAGATTTGACACTTCCAGTGGCTCTGGTCAGAATTGACGATACGAGTATCAGACGGTTGCGTGGAAAAGAGGTTTCGTTAGTCAAAGTGGCATGGAGTCGAGCCGGTGTTGAGGAGCACACTTGGGAGCTTGAGTCGAAGATGCGAACTGACTATCCGCACTTATTCTCAGCTAATTGAATTCGAATTTTGTGGGCAAAATTCCCAATTAGGAGGGTAGAATGTAAAACCCGGTTAATTAATGACTAATTAGCACATAAATGATAATTTATTCTAGAAAGACAAAAATTTTATTTTTATGGCTTAATATGATAGAGGAGATTAAAACGAGAATTTCGATACCAATTTTATAGAAATCGGCCCAAGATTGGACCGAACGGGCCAAACCAGATCAACCGGACCCATATTGGGCCCTTGGCCCAATCAAACTAAACCCAAAACCCTTATTTCAGCACTCTCTCTCTTCCCTTAAACCCCCAAACACGTTGGGTAACCATGGAAGGGAAGAAAACTCTTCCAAAAACATAAATTCTCATTTGATCTTTAAACCACCATAACTTTTGATCCGGAGCTTCGATTGCCGCACCGTTTGCGGCCACGCGTTCACCGCGACGAGCTCTAAAAAACCACTACTTTGTTCTTGAGGTAAGCCATGATTTTATTTCAGTTACTCAGCCCTTAAATTCGAGTTTAATGGGAAAAGTATTGAGATTTTGGGCTCTTTGATGTTATAGGATCCAACTAGCTTGAAGAAGAAGAGTAACCTTGTCTCCTTGATCTTTGGGTGTGGTAAGACTCTCAACCCTAGTGGAATTTGTTGGTTTATGATGTTGGGTATTGAGTTGTTGTGTTTGAATATGATGATTGTGGCTTAGGTAGTGTGTATGTGAATATTGAAGCTTGATTGAGATTTTGGAAAGCTTGGAAAAAGGGCTTTGGTATGCCAAAAATCTGTTCTTGGAGGTGTTTGAGACCTTGAGAGCTTATGGAAAAGTGATTTGGAAGTGCTCCGGGTTGAGCGGGGAAAAAAGGCTAAAGTATAGTCTCGGTTTCCTGTGTCTAAAACGTAATGTGGTGTGAAAACTTAGATTAGAGGCCCTAAGATAGGATTTGAAAGGTTGATGTTGTTGAATGGTTGAGATAAATTATGTGGTTATGTATGTGATTAATGCATATTGATGTTTTGATGGGGTGATGCATGAGAGATATGCATATTTTGATATATGCTTAATGATTGATTGAGGTTGAATTGTGGGTAAAGCCATATTGATGGTGAGGGTGATATTAATTGTGTGTATTGATGGTTGATTGGAAATGATATTGTTGGGAATTGGGATGAGAAAATATGTATAATATGATATTGTGTTTGAAGTTGAGTTACTTGGTTGAGATTGGTTAAAATGATGGATTGGTGGGTTATGAATTGATAAAAATGCTAATGTATGAGTTGAGGAGGCTTGAGGTTGATTTTTGGTATGTTTTGGTTGATTTTAAAAAGGGTTGGAATTGGTTTGTTTTGAAAATGGCACTTTGTGGTTTTGTATGAAAATGTAGTTTTTGGGCATACTTTGACGGAGCATAACTTGGACTCTAGATCCCCGATTTGCACCAAACTTGTTTAGAAATGAAACTAGATTCGGGATGTTTATGCCGTTTGAAGAACAGGTGAAAATGATTTGAAACGGAGAAGTTATGCCCGTCGAAAGATTGGGGTTGAAACTGTGAATTCTGCAGCTTTTTAACTTAGTAAAATTTTTGGCAGAACGCACTCCCACGCGTATGCGTGGCCGACGCACATGCGTCGTTTTCAAATCTTCACTACCCACGCGTGCGCCTGGCCGACGCGTACGCGTCGATGAGCTAAATCAACTGCCCAGCCAAAATCCCTAAGAGTTGTGCTGGTTTTGTGCGTGGGGCACAAAACGCACCCACGTGTACGCGTGGCTGACGCACAGGTGTCACTTGGCTTTTCTCCCATCCACGCATGTGCGTGGGGGACGCGTACGCGTCTCTGTATCTTGCGGCCTTCCACGCATGCGCGTGGGCGACCCGCACGCATGACCCTGTTTTCATCCCAAGGTTGATTTTTTTAGTTTTCAAAGCCAAATTTCAGACTTCTAAGCCTTTGATATCACCCCTTACGTGTTAAAACTTTATGATATGCCTAGAAATGGGAAGGGCTAGTGAATGTGGTAATTTGTGAATGAAGAAAGGAGAGAATTAATGATCAATGATGATCAAAGAGAATGGTATGAGATACGGAGGATGATTGTGGAAGTGCTTTATATGCCATGAATATACACCAGTGAGGGTGCCATGAATATACACCAGTGAGGGTGTTGGATATGAATTATGATTTATGTTGTGAATAACTCGAGTTGGGGATGCACGACAAAGGGACAGTCCAACGGTTAGCTACCAGGACTTGTCGGGTTGGCTTTATAACCGACAGATGAGACTCATCAGCCATTAGGACAGGCATACATCATATGCATATTATGTGAATTGTTTGGAATTGCCTAATTGACTGCATATTACTTGCTAATTGTCTAAGTGCCGTATATGTTTCCTATATGTATATCTCCTTGTCTGATATAATTGTGTTTGCCATATTATATTACTGATGGCGGTTGGGAGGTCTGCAAGATTTGGAAATGGGACTGTTAGTTAGATTGAAGATCTTTAGTCAGTTGCCAATTATGGTTTAGTCTGTTTATAAGCTTTGATTTATCTGTTGGAAGTTCTAGGATTGCCTTCGGCTTTCCCAGGACATTACATGTTAGATATGTGGGTACTGTTACCATACTGAGAACCTCTGGTTCTCACCCATGCGGATTTTGTGGTTTTCAGATGCAGGACGTGAGGCTCCTCACTGAGGCATGCTGGAGACTTCTGGATTAGTGAAGATCCTTGTTTCTTGAGACTTTATTTTGGTTTCATGTAGATAGTTACTATCTCCACTAAATAAATGTATATATATACTGTTGACTCCTCTTTGAGGTTGTTTTGGAGAACAGGTTTTGGTAGTTTGTCCTTGGGGTTTCCCTTGGGTTTCTTACTTTATGTTTATATATACCCTATACTTTTATGCTCAGACCGCTTATCTTCGCGAACTGGGTCTTGAGTTTTGATATTCGTATCATTGGCACTCTCTTGTTATGAATTCGAGTTAGTCTATTCTTTATCTGTTTCGTCACGTTATTGATCGGAGTGTTGCGCTTTTCAATTTGACGGTTTAGCTTTATCCATTTTTCTTCAAAGGCTCCTAGTTATAAACATTTTTTCACAATACTACTTGTACTAAATTTTATTTTTAGAGGTCGTAATACCTCGCTACCTCTATCTTATGACTTAAGCATAAGGCTCTGTGTGGTAGGATGTTACAGTATGCTCGATCTGTAGGCCGAGACAAAATTTAGTCTTTCCAAGATCTTTCATCTCAAACTCTTCTTTTAGAGTTTTTATCATTGTTGGAATCTCTTCAGGAGTTCCAATGATATTTAAATCATTAACGTACACAGCAATTATAAAGAATCCAGATGCATATTTCTTTATGAAAACACACGAGCACATATCATCATTCTTGAATCCATTTTTGGCCAGATACTCAGTAAGACGATTATACCACATTCGTCCAGATTGCTTTAGACCATATAATAATCTTTGCAATTTGACTGAGTATAATCCTTGTGAATATTCATTGGATGGTTTAAATATCTTTAATCCTTTAGAGACTTTCATATAGATATCATGATCTAATGAGCCGTATAAGTAGGCTGTTACCACATCCATTAAATGCATATGTAATTTATGATATGCAGATAAACTAACCAAATAACGCAACGTTATCGCATCCACTACAAGAGAATACGTTTCTTCATAATCTATACTGGGCCTCTGTGAAAAGTCTTGTGCTACAAGTCGAGCTTTGTAGCATACAACTTCATTTTTCTCATTTCGTTTTCTTACAAATTCCCATCGGTATCCAACAGGTTTTACATCTTCTAGTGTACGAACTACAGGTCTAAAGACTTCACATTTTGCAAGTGAGTCTAACTTAGCTTTTATGGCTTCTTCCCATTTTGGCCAATCATTCCTTTGTCGACATTCTTCGACTGATCTTGGCTCAAGATCCTTACTTTCATGCATGATATTTAATTCCACATTATATGCAAATATTTCATTGACAATTGTCTTATTTCGGTCCCATTTCTCTCCTGTAAAGACATAATTTATCGAGATCTCGTCATTTTCACAATTTATCAGAATTTTGGACAACTGCAGGTGTCTTTACTATGTCTTTTTCAACAGGAATATTATTTACCTCTTTTCTTTTTTGAAGATTTTTGTCTTTGGAACCGACAGGCCTGCCACGCTTCTGGCGTGAATTTGCCTCAGTGGCTATTTGTCCGACTGGGACATCAATTCAAATTGGGACATTTTTCGCTGGTATATAAGATTTGGTCATCCTCTTTGTATCGGAAAATGTATCAGGCAATTCATTTGCTATTCTTTGCAAATGTATAATCTTTGAACTTCTAGTTCACATTGCCCTGATCGAGGATCTAAATGCATTAACGATAATGCATTTCATTTAAGTTCCTTTTCAGGAAGCTTATTCTCTCCCCCTAATGTTGAAAATTTTGATTCATCAAAATGACAATATGCAAATCTGGCTTTAATACATCTCCAGTTTGTATCTCAAGATACCTCACTATAGAGGGAGAATCATATCCAACATATATCCCTAATTTTCTTTGGGGTCCCATTTTGGTGCGATTAGGTGGTGCAATGGGAACATATATCGCACACCCGAATATTCTTAAATGGAAAACATTTGGCTGCTGGCCAAAAGCTAATTGCATAGGAGAGAACTGATGGTAACTCGTTGGCCTCAGACGAATAAGTGCTGCGGCATGTAAAATAACATGTCCCCAAACCGAGGATAGAATATTTGCTCTCATAAGCAAGGGTCTAGTAATTAATTGGAGGCGTTTAATAAGTGATTTTGCTAACCCATTTTGTGTGTGAATATGAGCTACTGGATGTTCAACACTTATTTCATTAGCCATACAATAAGCATTAAATGCTTGGGAAGTAAATTCACCAACATTATCAAGACGAATTTCTTTGATTGGATTTCTAGAAACTGTGCTTTTAATCGAATAATCTGAGCCAGTAATCTCGCAAACGCCAGGTTGCGAGAAGACAATAAGCACACATGTGACCATCTCGAAGATGCGTCTATTAGGACCATAAAATATCTAAAAGATCCACGTAGTGGATGAATAGGTCCACATATATCACCTTGAATCCTTTCTAGCAATTCAGGGGACTCAAATCCAATCTTTACTGGTGATGGCCTTAAAATTAACTTTCCCTGAGAACATGCAGCACAACAAAATTCACTAGATTTAAGAATCTTCTGGTTTTATAGTGAATGTCCATGGGAGTTTTTAATAATTCTCTGTATTATGGTTGTTTCCGGATGACCCAATCGATCATGCCAAGTTATGAATTCATTTGGGCTAGTAAACTTCTGGTTTACAATGGCATGTGATTCAATTGCACTAATCTTCGTATAATATAACCCAGATGAAAGTGCGGATAACTTTTCTAATATAACCTTTTTATTTAAATCATGAGTTGTGATACATAAGTACTCATAATTTCCCTCATTCATTGTCTCAATAAGATATCCATTTCGGCGAATATCTTTGAAACTCAACAAGTTTTTCAGAGACTTGGTAGACAATAGTGCATTATTTATTATGAAATTTGTTCCTCCGAAAAACAAAATTATAGCTCTTCCGGAGCCTTCAATCACATTGCCCGAGCCAATAATAGTATTAACATATTCTTCTTTTGGTACAAGATGGGTAAAATATATATTACTTTTGAGAATGGTGTGCGAACTTGCACTATTCTCAAGGCAAACATCTTCACTATATATCCTTGCCATTTACTTCAAAGATAAATAATAATAAAATGAGTAGTAATATATGTACAGTCAAATTGAATTCTTGATTAGAATTATTCTTCTAAGAAATACTGTACATAATGTCATATACTAAAATTTTATTATTATCACTATCATTATTATTATTTTTAAAACTTGACACATTTATTATTTATATACATCATATTTGAAACTTAAATACATATAAAATAAAACTTAACAATAAGTTTCTTACATTATTTATTTACATGAATACTTAACAATTTCACATATTAAACTATTCCATCATTGATCAAATAACCAATATTTCCTTCAGGATCCTCAAAGAAATCAAATATATTATAATGAGTGGTGGAATTTTCAGCATCATTTGAAACAAAATTCGACTCCTTTTCTTTGTCGTCTTTTTTCAAAGATGCTTGATAAAGATCGACTAGGTGCCTTAGGGTACGACAAGTACGTGACCAATGACCCTTTCCACCACAACAGAAACATTTATCCTCTATTGATTTATTTTGCCCATTATTCCTTTCTTTATGCCACTTCTGGTGAGATTCTTTGTGAACATAATTCCTTTTCCTTCCATAATTTTTCTTGCTACTAAAACCTTGCGATTTACCTCTTCTTGGGTAATGATTTGCCGCATTTGCTTCAGGAAATGGGGCGGCGCCAGCTGGGCGCGCTTCATGATTTCTTAAAAGCAATTCATTATTGCGTTCAGCAACAAGAAGACAAGAAATTAACTCAGAATATTTTTTAAATCCTTTTTCTCGATACTGTTGCTGTAGGAGCACATTCGAGGCATGGAAGGTCGAGAAAGTTTTTTCTAACATATCATTATCAGATATCTTTTCTCCACATAATTTTATTCGTGAGGTGATTCGAAACATTACAGAATCATATTAATTTCTGGATTTAAAATCCTATAGACGCAAGTGCGTCCATTCATATCAGGCTTGAGGAAGTATCACCGTCTTTTGATGATTGTACCTTTCTTCAAGGTCTTTCCACAGATCTGCAGGATCTTTTAATGTAAGATATTCATTTTTCAATCCTTCGTCAAGATGACGACGTAGGAAAATCATAGCCTTGGCTTTATCCTTCTGGGATACATTATTTTCAGCCTTAATAGTATCTCCAAGATCCATTGAATCAAGATGGATTTTAGCATCTAGTATCCATGATAAATAGTTGTTTTCAGATATATTAAGAGCATTGAATTCAAGATGAGAGAGCTTCGACATAATAAAAATTTGTTATCTGAGTCTTCCTAAAAATTTGATCAGAGTCTCGTGCTGATAATATATTGTAAAATATTAGGAAGAGGTAATAAATATAAAATAAAGAAATATAAATAGATAACCTTAGTATTAATATTAGCCAATATAATTAACTCAATATAATAAAGATAATATATATATAAATAACTTATTTGTAAGAGAGAAAGAAGAGAATAATATATGAAAGAGAATGATTTTTATTATTGTTGATGTGTCTCTCCTCAAGTTATAGCCTTCTATTTATATACGTATAACATGTTTACATTTTCAACTTTTTTTAATGCTCCTTTAATGTACTTTATCCTTGAGAATATGAGCCCCACATAGGAAATAGACATCCACATCCTATTCTTATCACAATCACGATAAGATAAAATTAGTCTTTTTTTTTTAAATAACTAGAAGACCCATATATCTCAGAAAAATTTTCGAGGACTCAAAAGGAAACTTGTTAAAAAATATTTAATCTTAAATTCTTTAAAAGGAAAATTAATTTTGATATCATCCTGAACATTTAAATGGCTAAATAACATTTTTCTCCTATTCACACTTGTTACGGCCTGGCCCAAACCACTCGCGGGCTGGCCTGACCCGAGCACTATCCGACCCGAACGGTCGAAGGCAAGGAGATCCGCTGCCAACCCGGACACGCGTCCTTGACACGCGTCCCAGACAGCTTCTCCACAGCTGTGCAAAAGTGGCCTTGAGAAAGGTGGGCCTGTCCTTGCGGGGCCCACCTCTGGCACAATATATATGGGGAAGGACCTACCCTTCCCCAGAGGTACGTCACATATCATATCACCCTTTTCCGCCTGCACATTGACTGACAAGAGCGTCAGAGTGTCTTTGCAGGTGGCACCCCCCTTTACATGAAGTATTCGGGACCTCGCGTATCGCTGACCGGCAGTCCACGACTTGACGAGCCCCTACCATCATCCCGGATCCCAATCCGAACCGTCCGGTAACCGACTTACCGAACATTGGCGCCGTCTGTGGGGGATCTCATCCATGGACTTTGTGCTAGTCGAAATAGAGGCAAGCCGCGAGGCCGTACCCGGAGGCGATGCCGCCGGGACGGGAACCCGACAACATCCGAGATCCCCCCCGAGGGACGCAACCCAGGCGCACAAGAGATGCCCCTTCGGGGGGACTGGCGACAACCACGCCAGAATAATGCAAGAGCTACGCCATAGAATGCAAGACTTGGAACGCAGGTTAGCGGAAAGAGAATGCGACCAACGCACCCCAGAGCATAGTCACTCCCGCTCCCGCTCCAGGAGCCGCTCCAGGCGCACGCCTAGCCCCCAGGCTGAGTCCGAAAGCACCCGGGAGAGAGGGCGTGCGAGAAGACGTCATGACCCTGTCATTTACGCCAGATGCGAGAGGCGGCGTACCACGGATCAGGGCGACGAAGAGGGGAGAACGGGTACCCGCAGACCCATAATAATAGGGGCCACCCCATTCCACCGCTCCATACTCGAGGTCCGGCTGCCAAAACACTTTGACAAACCAACGGACATGAGATACGTTGGAACACAAGACCCTCTGGAGCATCTAACGGCCTTCGAGGCCAGGATGAACTTAGAAGGAGTGGAAGACGAGGTAAGATGTCTCGCCTTCCCGGTCACCCTGGCGGGACCTGCAATACGGTGGTTCAATAACCTTCCGCAGGGCTCGGTGACCCAATTCTCCGACATCAGCCATGCCTTCCTGGCTCAATTCATGACCAGGATCGCCAAAGCCAAGCACCCGATCAATTTGCTAGGGGTGACCTAGAGAGCCGGGGAACCGACCAGGAAATACTTGGATCGTTTCAACGACGAATGCTTGGAAATTGATGGTCTGACGGACTCAGTGGCGAGTTTGTGTTTGACGAACGGGCTCCTGAATGAGGACTTCAGGAAGCACCTTACCACAAAGCCCGTCTGGACAATGCAGGAGATCCAGTGCGTGGCTAAGGAGTATATCAACGACGAGGAAGTAAGCCGGGTCGTGGCTGCCAATAAACGGCAGCCCGCCTACAACCAAACCCGGCACTACGAAGGCATAGAAAGACCAAAGGAACACGCCAGGGACGGCGGCCCAAGTAAAGCGCCAAAGCCATTCCCTCGAGTCGGGAAATTCACCAATTATACCCCCCTCGCGGCACCGATCACGGAAGTCTACCAACAGATAGCAGAGAAGGGGATACTGTCGAAACCCTAACCTCTGAAGGACAGGACGGGGGGAAACAAGAGCCTCTACTGTGAATATCACAAGGGATATGGGCACAAAACCCAAGACTGCTTCGACCTGAAAGACGCCTTGGAGCAGGCAATCAGGGATGAAAAACTTGCCCACTTCTGCCACCTTATAAGGGAGCCGAGGAGACGCAATCGGGATCACGAAAGCGAAAACAGGTCCCGAGCGACAAGACGACGCCAAGAACCAGAGGGGGACGACCACGGTCTCACAGTGGTGAACATAGTAACAGCGAGGAACTCCGCCCCAAGGTCGAAATTGGCACAGAAAAAAGATGCCAAGGTCCTCGCGGTCTCCTCCTCGTCTGCTAGAAGTTCCCGGGGACTCCCACCCATCTCCTTCGACCCCGAAGACCAATGGTTCGACGAGGTGCCGGAAAGTCCCCCCATGGTCATCACGGCCAGAGTCGGAACCAGCCTTGTCAAGCAGATCCTGGTGGATACGGGGGCAGACTCGAACATCATGTTTCGAAATGTTTTTGATGCCCTGGGACTACGAGATGCCGATCTGGCGACCCACCAGCACGGTGTGGTAGGGTTGGGAGACCACTTCATCAAGCCGGATGGAATCATCTCACTCCCGACCTCCGTGGGACAAGGGCAGAGGCGAAGGACGGTGATGGCCGATTTTGTAATTTTACGAGATTCCACAGCTTACAACATCATCTTGGGGAGAAAAACCATCAACGACCTGGGGGCAGCTATTAGTACGAAGCTGCTTGTGATGAAGTTTGTTGCTGATGACGGATCCGTAGGATCCATCAGAGGACATTTGGAAACGGCGGTCGCCTGCGACCACGCCAGCCTCTCTCTCAGGAAAAAGTCCAAAGAAGCATCGGGGGTCTTCTTCGCCGACCAGGACGCCAGGATAGATGACAAGCCCAGACCTGAGCCGGAAGGGGATTTGGAAAAATTTAGGGTCGGTGATGGGGACGAGAAGTTCACGTTCATAAACAGAAACCTTCCCCACGAATTAAAGGAGCCTTTGATGAAGATGATCAGAGCCAATGCCGACCTCTTCGCTTGGACGCCAGCCGACATGCCAGGGATAGATCCCCAGCTCATGTCACACCATCTGGCCATCAAACCGGAAGCCAAGCCAGTGGCCCAGAGGAAGAGAAAGATGTCACAGGAAAGGGCAGAGGAGGTGGCCAGGCAGGCGGCCAGCCTCCTTGAAGCAGGGTTCATCCGGGAACTGGACTACTCGACCTGGCTGTCGAACATAGTTTTGGTGAAAAAGCACAATGGGAGGTGGAGAATGTGTGTAGACTACTCTGACCTCAATAAGGCATGTCCTAAGGACTCCTATCCCCTGCCCAACATCGACGCACTCGTCGACGCAGCGGCGGGGTACCAGTATCTGAGCTTCATGGACGCCTACTCTGGGTACAACCAGATACCGATGCACCGACCCGACGAGGAAAAAACGGCGTTCATAACGCCAGGAGGGACCTATTGCTACAAAGTGATGCCATTTGGTCTGAAAAATGCTGGCGCCACGTACCAGAGATTGATGAACAAGATATTCAGTAAACTCATAGGCAAGACAGTGGAAGTTTACGTGGACGACATCCTCGCAAAAACCACACGACCCGACGATCTCCTGAACGACCTGGGGGGCGTATTCGAGTCCCTCCGGCAATACGTCATGAGGCTTAACCCGCTCAAGTGCGCCTTTGCCATGGAGGCTGGAAAGTTCCTGGGATTCATGATCACCCAAAGGGGAGTAGAAGCCAACCCCGAGAAGTGCCAAGCGATTCTCCGGATGAAGAGTCCGGGTTGTATCAAAGACGTCCAACAATTGGCGGGAAGATTGACGGCTCTATCCCGTTTCCTCGGTGCATCGGCAGCAAAAGCCATACCCTTCTTCAATCTGATGAAAAAGGGAATAGCATTCGAATGGACCCCAGCGTGCGAGGATGCATTCAACCACTTCAAGGAGATCCTAGTAGCACCTCCGGTGCTCGGGAAGCCCAAGGCCGGAGAATCACTCTACCTCTACCTGGAAGTAACAGAGGAAGCGCTTACAGTAGTGCTTGTAAGAGAAGAAAGGAAAGCTCAACAGCCGGTCTACTTCGTGAGCAGGGCTCTACAAGGAGCAGAGCTGAGGTACAGCAAACTGGAAAAACTGGCTCTCACACTCCTAACCTCCTCTCGAAGGTTGAGACAATACTTCCAGGGTCACCGTGTGGTCGTCAGAACGGATCAAGCGATCCATCAAGTACTCCAAAAACCCGATTTGGCTGGAAGGATGATGACCTGGGCCATTGAGCTGTCCCAATACGACTTGCACTATGAGCCCCGTCACGCAATCAAAGCACAGGCAATGGCAGATTTCTTAGTAGAGGTAACGGGCGATCCTCCCGAAGAAACGGGCACACGGTAGAGGCTCCACGTAGATGGGGCCTCCAACCAAACGTCCGGGGGAGCCGGGGTCATCTTAGAAAGCCCGGCAGGAGTCATCTACAAACAATCGACCAAGTTCGAGTTCCCTGTGTCGAACAATCAAGCGGAATATGAAGCCCTCTTAAGCGGGCTAATACTAGCTCGGGAAGTCGGGGCGGCGAAGGTCGAAGTATGCAGTGACTCACAGGTCGTCACCTCGCAAGTAAGCGGAAGCTACCAAGCCCGGGACCCCCTCCTGCAAAAATACTTGGAAAAGGTTAAAGAAATGACAAGTCAGTTCCAAGAGGTCAGAATCCAACACGTCCCAAGAGAAAGGAACACACGGGCGGACCTCCTGTCCAAACTAGCGAGCACGAAGCCAGGAGCGGGCAATCGGTCTCTCATCCAAGGCATGATGAAGGAGCCGACGGTCGCCCTCCGTTTGACGAAGTCAAGCCCCTCATGGTTGGACCCCATCACAAACTTCCTGGAACTCGGCAAGCTGCCTGACGATGAGAAAGCGGCCAAAATATTGAGAAGGGAGGCGGCCAGATATGCAATCATACAAGGGCAACTGTTCAAGAAGGGGCTCAGCCAGCCCCTATTGAAGTGCTTGCACCCCGACCAGACGGACTATGTACTTAGAGAAGTCCACGAGGGTTGTTGCGGCCACCACATCGGGGGCAAAGCCCTAGCGAGGAAGCTCATCCGAGCTGGATATTACTGGCCATCAATGATGAAAGACTCGAGGAAATTTGTCAGAAAGTGCGTAAAGTGTCAACAAAACGCCAACTTCCACAAGGCGCCGGCTTCCGAGCTGAGCCTGCTGACGACCACACGACCTTTCGCTCAATGGGGAGTTGACCTTCTGGGACCTTTCCCGGTTGGCCCAGGGTAAGTCAAATACCTCATAGTTGCCATCGACTACTACACCAAATGGATAGAGGCTGAGCCACTGGCCAGCATATCTTCCTCCAACTGCCGGAAGTTCATGTGGAGGCAGGTGATAACCCGTTTCGGTATCCCGGAGGTCGTCATTTCGGATAATGGGACGCAATTCACTGACAAGAAGTTCACGGAGTTCCTCACCGGCCTAGGAGTAAAACAGAAGTTTTCCTCAGTGGAACATCTCCAGACAAATGGACAAGTGGAGTCCGCAAACAAAGTCATCTTACTTGGCCTCAAGAAATGCCTAGACAACAAGAAAGGAACATGGGCCGACGAGTCGCTTCGGTCCTGTGGTCCTACCGAACAACCGAGCAAAGCGCTACAGGGGAAACCCCTTTTCGCCTGACGTACGGGGCTGACGCGGTTATACCCGTTGAAATCGGCGAACCGAGCCCGCGGCTACTACTCGCAGGTGTGAACGAAGCGGTGGAAAAGGACCTGGTGGAGGAGACGAGAGAGATGGCCCACTTGTCAGAAACGGCGTTGAAACAAAGAATAGCCCTGGGCTACAACGCTAAAGTCCTCAGGAGGGATTTTGAGGAAAGAGACTTCGTCCTGCGACGCAACAACGTCGGTCTACCGACCCCTGGAGAAGAGAATCTGGCGGCAAATTGGGAAGGTCCCTACAGAATTAAAAAAGTGCTTGGCAAGGGTGCCTACAAGCTCGAGAGACTTGACGGCAAAGAAATCCCTAGAACATGGAATGCAGTTATTTACTCCTATCGAATACTTGCCATGTTAACAAACTCGCCTAGCTGACGATTAATTCTCACTTGTCAAAATATTTTCTTACTTATCTGTTGCTTCCCAATACGTGTCTCACACGATTGCGTCCTAAAACGGCAGCCCGGGACTGATCACCCCGGGAACCATTTGGACTACAGCCATAACTAACGGCGGCGACAACACGACCAAAGCGGTCCAAAACCATTATCAACGTAAAATGGCAAAACGGGCACAAGCAATAAGCCCGCCCCAAAAAGACGGTAATGAAAACAGTACAACAAGCAAAGACAAAAGATAATAATGACAAACCGGCCAGACGACTAAGATAGGCACAAGTTATAAAGTTTCAAATAACAAAACGTTCAGCAAAATGATCAGCAAATTCACACTAAAATATCCAAGTTACAACATATCACTTCCTAGGCATGTCAACAATCTTGCCATCTTGAATCATCTTGAAGACCCCAATGGCCGACGTGTCAAAGTCGGGAGCCACGATCTTCACCTGAGCCTTCAGGGCGTCCTCAGTCATAGAGATCGCATTCTTCCCTTGCTCTTTGGTCGCTTTCAGCTTCTTCCGGAGCTCCTCGACCTCGACTTTAGCGGCTTTAGCTGACGACACGGCTTGGTCACGCTCCTTGTCCAAGACCGCCACCCGACCCTGAGCGGCGTTCAGCTGGCTCTCCAAGGTCATCTCCCGCTCAGCTAAACGGGCCACCGTCTCGTCGGAAGCCTTCAATTTCTCCTCGACAAATGTCGCCTTTTCCTCGGATGCCTTGAACTTCTCCCCCATCTCGGACAACTGGTTCTGGAGCAGCTCAACCTGCACCTTGAAGTCATTGTTTGCCTTGGCAGAGGACTCGAGCTTCCTCCGGAGGGCCTACATTCCCGACTACTCGAACTCAGCCTTTCGAGCTATCACGGCCCTCCGGAGCAAAGTCCGGTACATCCATCTCGCCTGTCCGGCCAGGTCGGTTCCATGAAAATGCTCCTCCGTCCCAGGGATCAGCTGCGAGTCGATAAAGGTTGTAGCATCGAAATTTTTCTCCATGATGGTGAGAGTCCCCTCCGGGCTCGCAGACGCCCTCCACCTCTTAGGGGTGTGGATGAGTTCCACATCATCATCTTCCTGATGGGCAGAGGACGAGTGCCCGCCAACGACGACCTCGGGAAGGGGAGAAGCATGCGCCCCTTCTGGGTTCTTGCCCGACATGTCGGTATCCTGGGGAGAGGGCACAGATTGACCCTCCTTCTCCCCGGAAGGCCCCTCCAACTTCCCAGCGTCTTTCTCTTCGGCCTTCTCCTCGTCGCTTTCCTCGAAGAAGGTCTTCATCAGATTCTCAAGTCCCGTTACTGTAGCAGACATTTCCACTGCAGTAAACAGACAAACACATCAGTCGTTAGACAAGGTAAAGCAAAAGGTGACAAACAACACAAACACAAAACAAGATGACTCACGGATATAGCTCCTGGCGGCCTCCCGTTCACCCATGAGGAGATGGGGATTCACGGGGTTCTTCTCAAAAATATCAAATAACACATCGACTATTTTCTTATCTACAGGGGACATCCTTTTATACGTCACCCTAATAAAAGAGTTCGACCCCGCCCTAAAACTCCAATAAGTGGGGATGAGACGCTCCCCCTCTAACGACAACCAAAAGGGGTGACGCCCTTTAACGGGGCGGACTTTGAAGAACTTATCTTTGAAACCATGGTAGGAGTCCTCGAACAGACCAAATATTCTCCTACCTTGGGCAGACCGGAAGGAGAGGAACCCTTTCCTCGCTTTTCCTTGTTTGGAGGGATTGGTAAGGTTGAAGAAGAAGAGGAAGACATCCACCGACACTGGCAGCTCGAGATACTCGCAAACCATCTCAAAACAGCGGATAGAAGCCCAGCTGTTCGGATGGAGCTGTGATGGCGACACGGATATCCGACTAAGAAGCGCCATTTGGAAAACGAAAAACGGTATCCAAACACCAACCTGAGTGAACATGGCTTTATAAAACCAAATCCAATCAGCAACCGGGGAGCATGAAAGTTGATCTCATACAACCGCTCATCGGGGGCAGGGACGATGGTCTCATAATTGAGCTCCTCGTCTGTGCCACCACAGAGGTACCCGGCTTGCCGGAACTCCGTCAGTTCCTCTAGATCCATTTGATTTGGAGAATCTTTCACATCGGAGGTTACCCAGGCGTACGGGTCGTAATTTGCAGCAGAAGTAGAACATCGGGCGACAATGCGAGGCATACCTACAAGCGGGGTACCACTCCGTTAGACTATGAAATCGGAAGCCCGGAAAACACCCAGAAACTACGATAATCTTGCTAAACAGTTAAAATGGAGCATGGACGAATCTACACCTATCAAGCAAACCACCCAAAAACCTACCCTGGAATGGTACCCCTCCCCTAACTCATCTACCTAAGCACTGGAAGGACATCCAGCAACGAAAACCAAGCAGAGTAACAAACACAAGCAACAAGCATACAACAATAAAACACAAGCAAAGCGCAAGAGAATAGGGATGGAGAGTCACCTGAATTGATTGCAGGAACTTGAAAGTAAAGGAAAAGGCACAGAGACGCTCGAACAAGAAGCTTTGGATATCAGGGAGAGAAGAAAATGGGAATAGCAAGAGTGGGAGCAAAGGAAAGAAGAAACCGTTTAAAAACCGCTGCACAAAGCGCGAAAAGGCCAGGGGTAAAATGGTCTTTGTGCGTGGAGTTTTTTGTAACCCATTATGAGCATTTAATGCTCAGCACGAAAAACAAAGCGACAAAACGGTCGCCTCAGCAACCAAGAGACACGCGCGCAGGGGGCACGTCCCTCCCACGGCAAGCCGGCCCGGCGACAACACACGAACGAAGAAGCCACGCGCCATCAATATCTCCCACGATTATTACTGGCGCGTCGGAGGCACTGTTACGGCCTGGCCCAAACCACTCGCGGGCCGGCCCGATCCGAGCACTATCCGACCCGAACGGTCGAAGGCAAGGAGATCCGCTGCCAACCCGGACATGCGTCCTTGACACGCGTCCCAGACAGCTTCTCCACAGCTGTGCAGGAGTGGCCTTGAGAAAGGTGGGCCTGTCCTTGCGGGGCCCACCTCTGGCACAGTATATATGGGGAAGGACCTACCCTTCCCCAGAGATACGTCACATATCATATCACACTTTTTCGCCT
>NC_029791.2:37776209-37776968 GCF_000816755.2 Arachis ipaensis
TAGAGTTAAATTTAAAAATTAATTAATAGATAAAATAATATTAATTTTTTTTAATTTTGATAAATACAAGTCAACTTTAAAAAGTTCTACTTTAAGACTTAGTTTGGTAAAACTATTATTTTTTATAATTTTTAAAAGTTGTAGCATCTACCTTTGATAATTAAATTAAAAATGGCTTTTAATAAGAACAAGCAACAACAAATACATTCGTAAAATAACTTCTAAAATTTAAAAATACTATAGTTGATGTTAATGAAATAATTAAACTTAGATATTGATTAATGTATGAGATTATATTAAACTTTTTAATTTTGATAAGTAAATTTATCTTTGAAAAGATTCATTTTAACTATTTTCAAAAATCTTTATTTTTCTAATAGTTGCAAGTACAAGTACATAGGCTTGATTTGCTTATTTGCACTTTTCAAAAGCTCTTCATTTTGGGTTGGTAAATAAAAATGACAATGTGCTTGTACTTGTAGCTCTCAAAAAATAAAGGATGCTTTTAAAAGCACCTGAAATAAAATTCTTCAAAAATAATTTATGTTTATCAAAATTAAAAAGTCTAATATAATCTCATATATTAATTAATATTTAAATTTAGTTCTTACGTTAATATCTATTATAATATTTTTAAATTTTAAAAGTTATTTTACTAAATGCACTTGTTGTTGCTTTTGCTTATTAAAATTATTTTTAATTTAATTTACTAAATATAGATACTATAACTTTTAAAAAATCAATTTTTATAAACTATTT
>NC_029791.2:37777797-37783145 GCF_000816755.2 Arachis ipaensis
TATAACTTTTAAAAAATCAATTTTTATAAACTATTTTTATAAAGTACTAATGAGCAATAGTTCAAATGGCATATTCTTTCAATTCTCACTTAGAGATATTGGATTTAAGTCTCATTCTTAACTTTTAAAAAAAAAATTTTTTTATAAAATAAAAAATTTACTAATCAAATTATAATATTTTTTATTTACTAAATACAAAATAAAAAATGATGCTTTTAAAAAATACACTTTATCAAATCATATCTTACTAGTCTTAAAAATATTTCTATTTTTAAAAATTACAAATACAAATGCAGAACTTTTTTGTTTATTAAATACAAAATAAAAATAGAAGAGTTGTAAACCTTTAATTAATCATCATTAGTATTTTTAATGATGTGAAATTATATTAAATAATATAAAATTATTTTTATGTTGACCAAATTTTAATAAAAATGTTAAGTGTTAGATTTTCTTATATTATACTTTTAAAAATTACAAATATCTCATTAAAAAATTATATAAAACAAACCTAAAACATGTACTCCCTCGGGCCTCAAGCCAGTCAAGCGTGTGTACATACTAGAGAGAGAATGGCTGAGAACTGAAGCTTTTACCAATAGTTCCAGTAACTCTATCACTCTACCAACCAAGAAACGCATCAACCAAACCAAACCAAACCCAACAAAACCCTCTCTTACAACAAATCCAAAACATCCTAAAAGTTTAAGAAATGCAAACGGCAACGAGAGCAGAAGCCGAACGTCTACTCGGGATCGCAGAAAAGCTCCTGCACACCCGCGATCTCAACGGCTCCCGCGAATTCGCCATCCTCGCCCAAGAAACCGAACCTCTTCTAGAAGGTTCCGACCAGATCCTCGCCATCGTCGACGTCCTCTTAGCCGCTGATAACCGTCCAAACGCCGCCACCAGCCACCCCCACCACCACCAACTCGATTGGTACGGCATCCTCCAGGTGGACCGCCGCACCAACGACCTCGACCTCATCAAGCGCAACTACCGCCGCCTCGCTCTCCTCCTCCACCCTGACAAGAGCCGCTTTGCGTACGCCGACCACGCCTTTAAGCTCGTCGCCGACGCCTGGGCGGTGCTCTCGGACCCAATCAAGAAGTCCAACTACGACAAGGAGCTCTCTTTCTTCTCCCGAGTCGACCTCTCCGTTCCCGGCTGGGTCCAGCAAGACAAGCTCCCGGTCCGTAGAACGGGACCTGGGCCTGGTCCAGGGCCAGGCCCAAGCGCCAGGACAAATAATAACAGTAACACCATAAGCTTCGACGGGATGAATATCAGCATGACTAATAACACGCCTGCGTCCGCCGCGAGGAACGAGATTGCGGTGGACGAGAATTCGAACCCGAGGCAGCGGCAGGGGCAAAACAGATCGGGAAATTTCTGGACCGCGTGTCCGTACTGCTATAGGTTGTATGAGTACCCTAGGGTTTACGAGGGATGCTGCTTGAGGTGCCAGAATTGTGACAGGTCCTTCCATGGGATCTCGATTCCTTCGCTGCCCCCACTGGTGCCGGGGCAGGATGCCTATTACTGCTGCTGGGGGTTCTTTCCGATGGGGTTTGTGGTTGGGAATGTGGGATCTGCGGAGAAAGAGCCTGCGCCGGCGCCGGTTCCAGTCACGGTTGCAGCTCCACAGTCTGCGTCGTCACTTCCGAATTGGATGCCTGCCGCGGCTGTTCAGGAGAATGGGGGAAATGTTTCTGTGCCGGTTGCAGCGCCGACGCCTGCTAGGGTGGCTGCCAGAGGAAGTATTTCGAATGGAGTTGCTGGATCTGGGCCGAGGAAGCGAGGAAGGCCTCGGAAGTATCCGTTGCAGTCATGATCCGTGGCGATTTAGGGTTTTGGTAGGGGCTGAGGAGCTTGTTGGAGTTGAAAGTGTAATTTTGTTGAATATGAAGTGTTCCATTGAAGATCAGAGAAGATGTGAAGCTGGTGCTGAGTGCCGAGGTGATAAGTAGCGCTCTTTTTTTTTTTTTTTTGTTCTTGTTTGTAGATATTGTTTTAACTTATTGTCTCAATTGCCTCGTGATTGTTGTAATTTGGCTCTGTGATATATCTATTATGGAGTTGGATTTACTTGGCTGTTGGGGAGGAGAACGATTTCGCAGTTTGGTGTAGTTGAAATTCCATTGACATGGCCTTGGCAGCCAATTTTCCTAAATGTGGAAACATTCTTATAGAAGTGCTGTCATTGTATTTTTCTTGAAATCTCTGTAGGCAATCATATGTTTGGAATTGGTTTCTGTTAAAATTATTAAATTTAGTTGCTAGCTGCTAGTCGTTCTATCTGGGTTCAGGGAAGATAGGGCTTTGATAGTTAATCCCTTAATCAGTTATGGCAAGGCACTATATTCTTGGCTTGGATAGTAGTAATGAAGAGATTGACAGAATTTGGTTATGCCTAGGTGATCATGGGGTGAATGTAATCAAGTGATTGGCAGAATTTGGTTATGTCTAGGAGATCATGGGTAAATGCAATCAAGAGATTGACTCCTTGATCTAGCTCTGATGTTTAAGTGAGTACCTAGAATAAGAAGTCTCAGAAAAGGAGTGTGCATGTTCATGTATGTTTGTGTGAGAGAGTGACAAAACGAGCTTATATTCATATACTTAGAGGCATCTACAGGTTGAGTAATCTTGACTTGTCACTGACTAGGAAGTCAGAATAGTTGGTATGAGGTCTTCTATGATTGTTTTTTTCCTCTGCTGAAGTTTCTTCTCCGATTGTAAAATCAGACAACCCCATGCACAGTATGCTAGTTAGTATGAACCCATTTGAAAATTCAAATTGTGAGCATCTGGCTTAATTGACAATAAACGTGTTTTGTCAGTGTTGTGTTACCCATTTCTGCAGTCCAATTCCAAGTTTCTATGCGTTGATTGTGTCTTTTATATATCTTAATTGGTTTTGTCTGATGTCTGAATCTGTTTCTATGTAATTTCTTTTCCTCAAAATTCTATGTAGAGGGTGCCGCCTTCAACTTGAGGTTACTTTTCAGTCTTGAAAAGTTACTTGGAATTTAAAGGTTACTACCTGCTTGTCCCAGCCTGCCAGGAACTAGGTTGGGACAGTGATAGTTAAAAGTTTTTATTACAGAAGGGGCAAAGGAATTGTTAGATTATTTATTTTTTGCAATCTGATTTTCATCTGTAGTTTTAAAATGTAAATGGGATTGCATTCATCAAATTTTTAGAAAATAGCAGGTGCTGCTGCGGCTGAATTACAGTTGCAATGTGGTTGCAGATTGTCAATGAATTTTTTTTTTCCCGGTTCAAATGTGATCTATATGTCTGAGAATGAGAAACTCACTCAATTTCATTTATTCGTTGGTCGGTTTTAGTTGCTGATCTTTGTGTTGTATTTTGGCACTTTGCATATGGTAAAGAGGGACGGTGACTAGTGATTAATAACCTAAGAAAAAGTTGTGTGGAAGAGAGAATTGGAGTACCTCCAGTGTTGTTTCTCCACATTTATAGTTGTTTCTTGAAGGAAGATATCCATATATAACCCAAACGTATCAGGACTGTTATCTTCTTAACCCCGAAATGACTTCATAGTTATTGAGATTATTGGCAAATATGTTCATATGCAAACAATTCTTAATTATTTTGACGTAACATGTATAGCATTAACCACCCTCCCCCCCCTTCTTTTTTTTTCTTTTCTTTCTTTCTCTCCTTTTACATTCACACTGTTTCAAATAAACCTTTTGTTATTTTCTTTTTGGCCACTACACTTTCAACAAGAACCTTAGGTGGTCTACGATTACAAACGGGCCTCTTTCTTTCTTTTTGATTTTTTGAGTCAGTGAACAGGCTCGTCTTTAGTGGGCATGAGAAAATAAAAGGGAACAAATATGCAAGCTGATATATTGATTGGAAGATTTCAAGTGTATCGAAGAACACCGGTATTCCAGTTGTTTTAGCTGTTGATTTTAATTAATATATATTATATATATTTTTTATAATTCAGATCAACGGTTAAAACAACTAGAACACCGGTATTTCCGGTACACTTGAAACTCTTTCTAAGTTTTATATGACATGGATAATCATAGTTTTGAAAAGCATGCATTAATACTATACATCATATCATTCATATGTATCAAAACATATGGTGGAAGTTCCTCTAATCCCATTACATCTATTTCCAATTGTTCATCTCAAGCCAACCCCGCAAACCAGAATACCTAGACCCAGATTGAAATCCCACCTGTAAGGGTGAGCACGGGTAGCGGGTATCTGATTACTTGTTCAAATCCGAACCAAACCAATTAAATTGGTTCTGGAAACAACGGATAATCAGGTTTAACTCGAACCAAACCAATGGTTCTCTCTAGTAATTGGTTCGAGTAACGATTTTGAGGGTGCGGAATCCGAACAAACCCGTGGACCCGATCATGTATTAATTAAATAAAAAAAATTTAAATATATATATGCATTTTAATGAAGGATTATAGAGTGAAGACTTTGAAAGATTATTCCTTTGAAGGATTATTTCTATTGCACTTTTGTATTTAGCTGTTAATGTGTTTGGTGTTTAACATGTTTGGATTTTAATGTGTTTAGTTTTTAATATATTTGGTGTTTAACATGTTTGGATTATTTCTATTGATTTTATATGTTTATTGTACTTACAGAATTTTTAAGAGAAATATTTTATTTTTTTAATTCTTTTTTATGAATTTTTGTTTTATCGCGTACCCAATTATCCGAACCAAATCAATCTGTTCTTAATCGGTTTGGTTTGGTTTAGGGTTTAGGGTTTAGGGTTTAGGGTTTCAATGGTTCTATTTTCACCCTAAACCCGAACCAACCCGACCCGTGGCCACCTGTAGACCCCAACTCAATCATCCCTAACTCTCTTGGCACCCTTTTTTCTATTCAATAGGGGAGACTATGGTCATGGAAACCCCCGAACCTAGGATAGATGTTAGCCATAGATTCGGAACCACCAGACCCTAGCGACCCGGGTTTCTCGGGCTCGGAAATTATCAACATTCGAAAATTAATGACCCTATTATGGCAGTTTAGGGAGATAGAGAAACCCTGGATGGGAAGATGTTCGTATGTAATGAACGGGTTCTTGTGGTTGTGTTTCTTTGGGTGCCTAGAAGCTCTAGCTTCAGTCATCTTTGTTTTGGCCTTTGTGATTATCCTGTCGTGGAATGCTAGAGCGGCAGCGAGCCCAAAGTTTGCTAAGTCTATTAGGATGCGTGTGGTTTTAAGAAGTGAGACCATAACAAGACACTGAAAACAAGACACAAAAGATAGGGAGATACAAAAATTATTGTTCTTGTATTTGTTTGGTAATAAATTAGAACAAATTACGAAAG
>NC_029791.2:37783714-37842593 GCF_000816755.2 Arachis ipaensis
CCTCATTTTTTTCATAATTAAAAATATAATTATGAAAATATAATAATAAAAAATATAATTATGAAAAATTAATAAGAATAATGAAAGAAAGAATGAAAAATAAGTTGTATCTCTTGTTAGTATTTCTGTGTCCTTTCTGTCAAGATGGAGACAAAATACACTAATTTAATATATCTGGACACAATGTCTCTATCCATGTCTCATCTGTCAGACATGAATTATGTCTCTGTGTCTCTATCTTAGTGTCTCGTGCATGTAAATAAACGCAACCATAAATAATACTGTAGGCAGTATAAACCTGATGATTGATGTTGCCGTCATTCAAGAGATGCGGTGTAGCAGTATGTGGCAAGTAATTCTATCAAAAATTTTGGGTTTGATTTCTCCTTAGTGATTGATGCTAATGGTTTCTTAGGAGGAATTTGGCTCCTCTGGAACAAACCCAATTTGAGAATTCGGAAAATAGAGAGACATGACCAAGTGCAACATGTTTCGATAGATGGGACATATAGGTGGGCTGCTCACTATGGTATATGCTCATGATGGTCCACTTATTTTTCGTCCATGATTGGGGCCTGGTAGTCTTCTATGAAATGTCTATCGTAGAACTACTCCCATCCACTCATGTAGCCACTAATTGGATCTCCATCAACATTAAGACTCAGTTGATAAATCACGTCATGTAGGGTAATGGTCACCTCCCTATAGGGTAGGCGAAAAATGTGAGACTTTGGCCACCATCGCTCGACTAATGCGGAGATTAATGTCCAATCATGTCCTATTTAATCATGTAGGCCACGTGTCAAAACTAATACGTCTGAGATATGTCCTGATATGCTCGCTGGGCCTCGCCAGTAAATTCTGTCGCCTCCATAAGACCCTATCAGGCTAAAAAAAAACTTATGTAAAACTGATGCTCAAAATAATACAAATTTTATTTTTATTAAAGACATAACTTAAACGTTATACCAGTTGTCCAAGTCTTCCAACAATATGCTCTCCTTAGTCTAATCTAAAAAAGGTGCCTCGTAGCCTAATAAATTTTGCTCCATCAAAATAACTAAAATAAAATATTTAAAAATTAATTTCAATAACTCTCAACTAAAATAAATATTTTAAAAATAACGATAATTAAAGTAAGGATTTTTTTCAAAAAATATTTTAAATATTTTATTTACAGATATAGGTAATTTGTAGCATATTTATCGATTTTCATTCCTATACATATCTCATTTACAGTGTAAACGAATTAAGATTGCTTATATCTTGTTTACGCTGTAAATGAGATAAGACATGTCACGGAGTTCATGTATCGTGTTTGCACACGTGTTATTAGTAACGGATCCAGAAAATTTTTTCAGTGGGGGCAAAATATATATAATATAATAATAATTTTTATAATTATACTATAATGTTATAAAATAGGAATATTCTTTAAATTATTTAACCAATAAATTAAAATAAAATAATAATTCAAAATAATAACAAATAATTTAGAATTTCATTCTTCTAGGTTGCATATTTTGAAAAGATTGAATAATCTTTTCATTGTCAATACAATCAAATGTCTCTCTTTCTATGTATGTTACTAAACAATCTCTTTTTATTAGAAGAGGTCGATGGATTGTTTTGGGATCCAATCTCCAATGATGAGGTTCTTTTGAAATATTTCTCCATTACTAATAAGATAAAATTATAAATCTAGGTTAATTAATTAATAAAAAAAATTCACAATTCTACACAAATTAAAAATTATAATATAAAATTATAAATACAAAATTAATAAACATATGTCATTTAAATAAATTTCCAACAACAACAAAATAATTTCCAGTCTCTCTTCTCAGCCACTCATTTCTTTGCCTTATCGTTGCTTAAAGAGGATGCTTGTGAATTCCAATCAAGAGAAAGATAATCAAGCTGCTATGAAAGAATTAAAAATACCAGATCTGATGCAACAAATAGAATGCTTCATGTTAATCAACAAATATGTATCAGATCATTAAAAGGAATCGTCAGAAGATTTCTACATCCAAAAATTCAAAATCAATATTAGTTGATTATTGACTGATTTATATTGTTTTCTCGTATTTATACTTTCAGTATCACAGTATGGTTTGTTATATGTGAGAATAAATTTAAAAAATACAACAGGGTAGGCACGGCTAAAATTTTGTTATTATGGATAAGAAGTGTGTATAATTAATTCAATATATTTTTGTTTTGGTATAGGAATCAGTATTATTTTGTAAAGAAAATTTTTGAAAATTTTGTAATCAAACTAAACTTGCAATTACATCACAACAAATTAAGTCTTCAAAAATAATTAAATCAATGCACAAAACAATTAACAAACAAATTAATCAAATTAAACTTGCAGTTACATCAAAACAAATTCAAATATTCAATCACAAATTCACAATTAACAAATTACGCTGTAAATGAGATAAGACATGTCACAGAGTCCATGTATTGTGTTTGCACACATGTTATGACACTTAGCTTATCTCGTTTATCGTGTTTGCACATGTTATGACAATGTAAATGATATAAGCAATCTTATTTCATTTATACTGTAAACAAGATAAAGCTTAGACGCCCCTATATAAGGAACTCGTTCACAGCGCTTCAGGTGTCACTCTCAATGCCACTTAACCTTCATTTCTCCCTTTGTCAAATGTTTTCCTTGATATTCTTGAGATACTCAGACATTATAGCATGCGCAGATGCATGAGATGATGACATCAACCACCTGAATGTGACTTGGCACATCGTGGGACCGATCGACTTCCAGGTTAATGTTGTTGTTTTCCTCTTTTAAATAAATAAGCATATAATTATAGTTAGGATACTTTTATAGATTTAGTGTTGTTATACATTACTAGAATAGATTATGTTTTCGTAACATAAAATAGTTTAGTTCGCAGTTATTAGCATTTGTTAGGTGGTGGAATGTGTTCTTAGTAGATGTTAATTAATTAATTTAATTTAACTTATCAGTAAATTTAATTTATTTATTAAATATTTATTACTTTTTTTTAATTTAAATTTTATATTTTTAATTTTAATTTTGAATATGTTAGATAACTTATTTTACTGAATATTTATTGTAATGATGTTGGATAAATTTTTAAAATGTTTCATTTTTAAAGTTAATTATTCTTAAATGTGAAATAATAGTTTATTATAATTTTTATCTTTTTATTTTGAAATATAAATTTTTACTTTTGGAATAGATTTGCTATTGAAAGGTTTTATTTTTTAACAGAGGCCTCACCTACTATTCCCTAGGCGAGTGAGCCACACTCTTGTACCACCAGACGCCATTCTCCCTTACTTGAGGGAGGCTGAGTTTGGCGACACGGTGCAACTCTAGGACTTTGTCTTTGACAACCCCCGTTTACTACATTCGTGGGACGTTAGCGTGCAGAAACCCACACTTTCCCCTATCTTGGAGTGAGTGCACCATCACCCTACAGGATGTTGTATACCACCTTGGGTTACTCACGCACGGAGAGCCAGTGGGTGGGTGCTTGTGTGACTTCCAAACATGGTACTAGCACCCAACCTGAGAGTAGGTAGAGGAGCTCCTCGGTGCTAGGCATCCTCATACTTAGCAGCAGGGGGTGCAGAGAAAGGAGTCATTTTCCATCATGTTGACATGGCTGAGGGAACAAGTACGACATATGCTAGCTACTGCAGATGCAGCCACCCTCCGACAGTACACAAGGTGTTACATCATGTTGCTGATCGGGGGTTACCTGATGACAGACAAGTCAAACAATCAGGTCCATATCATGTGGCTGCCATTATTAGAGGACTTCGAGAGGTGTCGCCGCCTATCTTGGAGATCTATTGTGCTTGCATGGATATACTACTCGTTATGCTCTGCAGCACATTGAACTACCACTGGCATTGCTGGATGCACTCCGCTACTAGTCCCGTGGATATACCATAGATTTTGTTAGTGGTGTCCACCTGATAGATAGATTCTGACGCACCCCCTAGTCGTGAGGTAACTATTTTTATATACAGTTTTTGTCCTCTCTATTTATGTAATTTAACTTTTTCTTGCATAAATTGAGACATTGTTATTATTGCATATGTCCACAGGTTAGGTATGGGCACGCAGATTAGGGATCAGTTTGACCAGAGAGTCCTCCAATGGCATCATACATTGGATTGGTTACAATTGCATGAGGTACACGATGTTGTTTTATTTAGTTGTTTCTAAATGATTTGTTGTTCTATGTAATGAGGTATATTACACTTTATTTTACAGTTCCTGTGGACGCCGTACGACAACCTAGTCTTGCAGCCCATCAACCTGGACATGGATGACTATAGTTTCCCTTGTCTATTTCAATATTATTGAGTTTCACCATATTGATCAGTTGAAATGCCAATTCGGTGGCCAAAAGCCAGTGCCTGGAGACTCGGTCAATGTCGACCGGTTCCTCACCACCATAGGACAGGGAGAGGACGTATGGTAGCCCACTCGTCATCAGGAGTGGTACAGATGGAGGGCTTGATTTGAAGGAGGTCACAAGATCTCCATCCAGCCATTCACATATTACCGACCTACACATGAGTATTGAGCTTGGTACTAGCAAACTTGTCACTTAGACATCTGTCTGGCCAGGACGTGCTTGATGATCCTAGGTTGTTGACTCTTTCGGATGACGTGTAGTGCACCGCCAGTCAGCCTTGAGACATGCTTTACCTTCCCCAGGATGTCCCTGATTGTTGTAGGTGTGCCAAGTTAGTTCGACCAGACACGCGAAGGCCGACTAGGAGGGAGAGGGGTGCAAGGGACCGTGGAGGAGCTACGACGCCCTGGAGGGAGCAGGTCAGACCTCACAAGGAGCAGTTAGATGTCGAGTCTGAGGAGGAGGCCAAGTATGCCTGGCAGAAGGAGCACGGTGACATACCAGCCGATCGGGAGGACTCACCAGCACCATCGCCACCTCCACTGCCACTGCCACCCCTACTACCAGTCTCACAGACACAATATGTTTGGGACGATCCTTTTACAGCCTCACCTAGCTGGTGGATCTTGGTGCATCAACCAGTGGTCATGAGAGATCCATGTTAGATAAGATCCAATTCGAAGATGCATTTTATATTCATACCACTGACAAGAAGACCATGCAACATCTCTGATGGGGGAAGAATCGTCGGTAAAGAATTTCACAAAGATAATCACGTTGCAAGTGTAGATCTAAACCGACAATTAAACCTCAATCAAATTTAATTTGTTTGTCACTTAAGCAAACCAAATAAAATAAACCGAAGTATTAAACCTCGGGTCGTCTATCAAAGAATTGCAGGGAAGTATGTTACTATTGGTTATGAGATAGTATATTTTTGGGTTTTTTGAAGGGTTGAACAAGGAATGTAAATGATAAGAAAATAAACTAATAATTATGAAAAGTCCTAGCAAGGATTGATAATTAGAAGTCCTATCCTCATTATCATCATCAATTGTGACAAGAATCGTCCATTGCTCCACTTAGTCAACCTCTAATTATGAAGGAAAGTCAAGTGGAAATAATCAATTTGATTCCTCAAGTCCTAGTCAACTCCTAAGGAAAGACTAGCTTTAGTAGAATTCAAATCAACTAGCAACTTTCAATTGCTAACCAACAAAAGAATTTGATAACTCAAGAGTCTCCAATTACTCAATCTAAGCTAAGAACATAAAAAGCTAATTTAAAATCCAACCAAGCATTTTATCAAACACCTGGAAGGCATAAAAGAAAAGCATAGAAAAGCAACAAGAGAATGTAAATACTAAAACCAATAATTGCAAAATCAAGGATAACAAATAAAGGAAGAAGCAATAAACATAAAATACCTCAACTTGTATTAAATAGAAAATCAAATCTAACATGAGAATTCATAAATTAAATTAGGAACATAAAGAGATCAACAAGAGAAATAGATAAACTAAAGTACTAGAACAAATAAAAGTAGAAGAGAAACTAAATTAAACTAAGATAGAAATCTGAAATTGAGAAGACTTAAAACTAAGAAACCTAAAACCTAGAGAGAGGAGAGAGCCTCTCTCTAGAAAACTACATCTAAAACCTAAAATTATGTGAATGAAAGTTAAATGAATGATTCCCCCACTCTGCTACGCCCAGCACATGGCTCTGTCACGCGTACGCGTCGATGAACTTTCGCAAGGTCATGCCTACGCGTGATCCACGCGTGCGTGTCGCCTAAATGCATGGTAACTATGGTAAATTGCATATCATTTTGAAGCTCCGGATGTTAGCTTTCCAACACAACTAAAACCGTCTCATTTGGACCTCTGTAGCTCAAGTTATGATCGATTTAGTACGAAGAGGCCAGGCTTGACAACTTAGCAATTCCTTCAATTTCTTGTATTCCTTCCACTTTTGCATGCTTCCTTTCCATCCTCTAAGTCATTCTTGCCCTATAAACCCTGAAAATACTTAACACACATATCACGGCATCGAATGGTAATAAGAGGGGATTAAAATTAGCAAATTTAAGGCCAAAGAATCATGTTTTCAATCATAGCACAAAATTAGGAAGGAAAATGTAAAACATGCGAATTCTATGAATAAGTGTGAGTTTAGTGGATAAAATCCACTCAATTAAGCATAAAATGTACCACGAAATAGTGGTGCATTGATAAACTACTATTTTATGGTTTATCTTGTGCTGATTTGAGTGGTTTTTATGAAGCCTTTGCACACTTATTCATACAATTAGCAAGATTTTAGAATTCCTTCCCAATTTTGTTCTATGGTTGAAAACTTGCTTCCTAAGCCTTTAAATTGTGTATTTTAATTCTCCTTTATACCATTCGATGCCGTGATATGTTTGTTAAGTGATTTCTGGATTTACAGGGCAAGAATGGCTTAGAGGATGGAAAGGAAGCATGCAAAAGTGGAAGGAATATAAGAAATTGAAGGAATTGCTGAGCTGTCAAGCCTGACCTCTTTGTACTAAATCGACCATAACTTGAGCTACAGAGATCCAAATGAGGTGGTTCCAGTTGCATTAGAAAGCTAACATCCGGAGCTTCGAAATGATATATATTTTGCCATAGTTGCCATGCTGTTAAGCAACACGCACGCGTGGATCACGCGTACGCATGACCTTGCAAAAGTTCAATCAACGCATAGGCGTGGACGACGCGTACGCATGACAATGCCACGTCCTGGACGTATCAAAAATCGCTGGGAGCGATTTCTGGGCTGTTTTTGGCCCAGTTTCAAGCCCGAAAAATACAGATTAGAGGCTGTAGAGTAGGGGGATCACATTCATTCATTCATACAATTTTTCATTCACATAATTTTAGCTTTTAGATGTAGTTTCTAGAGAGGGAGGCTCTCTCCTCTCTCTAGGTTTTAGGATTCTTAGGTTTAGCTATTCCCAATTTTAGATTTCTACTTTAGTTTAATTTAGCTTCTCTTCTACTTTTAATTGCTCTAAGATTCTAGTTTATTTATTTCCCTTATTGATTACTCTATGTTGCCAATTTAGTTTATGAATTCCATGTTAGATTTGATTTTCTATTTAATGCAATTTGAGGTATTTCATGTTTATTACTTCTTTTCTCATTTGTTGTTATTGATTCCTTGCAATTGGTTACGTAGGTTTTATTATCTCTTATTAATTTCTATGTTCTTATGTTATACCTTCCAAGTGTTTGATAAAATGCTTGGTTGGGTTTTAGAGTAGATTTTTCTCCTCTTGGCTTTGGTAGAGTAATTGGAGACTCTTGAGTTGTCAAACTCCTTTGTTGATTGATAATTGAGAAGTTGCTAGTTGATTTGGATCCCTCTAAAGCTAGTCTTTCCTTAGGAGTTGACTAGGACTTGAGGAATCAAATTGATTCATCCACTTGACTTTCCTCCATAGTTAGAGGTTAACTAGGTGGGAGTAATGGACAATTCTCATCACAATTGATAAGGATAACTAGGAAAGGACTTCTAGTTCTCATATCTTGCCAAGAGCTTTCTTAGCTATTAGTTTAATTCTTGCAATTTACTTTTCTTGTTCCTTATTCAAAACCCCAAAAAGATACAATTTCATAACCAATTATAAGTACACTTCCCTGCAATTTCTTGAGAGACGACCCGAGGTTTGAATACTTCGGTTATTAATTTTATTGGGTTTGTTACTTGTGACAACTGAATTTTTGTATGAAAGGATTCTTTGTTGGTTTAGAAACTATACTAGCAACGGGAATTTATTGTGAATTCTTTACTAGCAAAAATCCGTTCATCAAAATGGCACCGTTGCCGGGGAATTACAAACGTGTGCCTTATTATTGGTTATTGCAAACGTGTGAATTCTTGTGAATAATTTTACTTTTTCGTTTCTTTGTTAGTTGTTTGTAGTTTTAGGAGTTTATTCTCATTAGTTTCTTATTAGTTTTTGTTTTTACTTTCTTTTGTTACTATGAATTCTCACCCCTTTGGCTACGAGTTTGGTTCAAATTATGCTGTAGGGAATGGAAGCTATAATGGGAACATGCATCAAGGTTGGGACAATCAAAGATGGGAGGAGCCACAAGGATTTGATCAACCCTCTTGGCAACAACTACCTCCAAGTTATTATCAACAACCATTCTATGATGTATACCAAGACAATGGTTATGGTGGACCTCTTCGTGACAATCAACACCCACCATAAAATACCTATGAACTCCCTCCTCAACATAGCTTTGAACCACCATACTCACAAGCCCCCTACTACCAAACACCCTCATATGATCTTAACCCATATCCACCATATCAACCACCCTATGAGCCGTATGAACCATATATAGAACCACTCCGATTTCAACACAATTACCCCCAAGAACCACCACCTCCATATACACCTTGCCCATACCCATCAACCCAAGAGCTATATGACCCTAATCATGTTATTCAAGCGGAACAAGAGTCAAGAGATCGTCTCAAGGAGACACTGGATCAATTTCAAGCAACCTTTCATCAATTGGAGCGAGTGGGAAGCCGGAAAGTACACAAAACTCTCATGGCTAAAGCATCTCAACCTGAGAACAAGGAATTAAAGTGTGTCGTACAACAAGTAGAAAAGATGGAAAGTGTTGAACCACCACATCCTTGTTATGATGAACCACCCTCATATCATGAACCTTTCCTCCCAAGTAATGAACACTCATATCCACCCCAATCTTCAATGAATGACACTCTAAGTGTTCTTCTTCAAGGGAAAAGAGAGATGCAAAGGACAACACAAGAGTTCGTAGTTACCTTGACCGAGGTAGTAGGTAATTTAGCCTCTCTGCGCTTCGATACTCAAAGCACTCCCATGGCTACATGTGGAGAATCAATAGAAGAGCGTAGCATGAAGGAGACACTAGAAACTCTGGTGGATAATGAGGAGCGTGATTTTGTATTGGAGCAAGTGGAGGAAGCCGTAATAGTTGAAGAGGAAGAAGTGGTTGAAGACTTAGGAGACGATGAACCTCTGATGAGCGGATAATTTATACGCTTTTTGGCATTGTTTTTATGTAGTTTTTAGTATGTTTTAGTTACTTTTTATTATTTTTTATTAGTTTTTATGCAAAAATCACATTTCTGGACTTTACTATGAGTTTGTGTGTTTTTCTGTAATTTCAGGTATTTTCTGGCTGAAATTGAGGGACCTGAGCAAAAATCTGATTTAGAGGCTGAGAAAGGACTGTAGATGCTGCTGGATTCTGACCTCCCTACACTCAAACGCTTTTTTTTGGCGCTACAGAAGTCCAATTGGTGTGTTCTCAATTGGGCTGGAATGCTAACATCTTGGGCTTTTCAGCAATGTATAATAGTTTATAATTTGCCTGAGATTTGATGGCCCAAACTGGCATTCAATGCCAGCCAGAGACTGTTTTTTGGCGTAAAACGCTGGAACTGGCACCAGAACTGGAGTTAAATGCCCAAACTGGCATCCAAGCTGGCGTTTAACTCTAGAAAATGCCTATGCACGTGTAAAGCTCAATGCTCAGCCCAAGCATACACCAAGTGGGCCTCAGAAATGGATTTCTGCACTATCTGCACTTAGTGACTTATTTTCTGTAATCCTTAGTAACTAGTTTAGTAGAAATAGCACTTTTTACTATTGTATTCGTATCTTATGCCATTTTTCACATTTGAAGGCTGGCCACATGGCCATGCCAAGACATTTTTCTCTTATGTATTTTCTAAGGTGGAGTTTCTACACGTCATAGATTAAGGTGCGGAGCTCTGCTGTTCTTCATGAATTAATGAAAGTACTATTGTTTCTCTTTCAATTCACGCATGTCTCTTCTCCAAGATATACTCTCATTCTTAATTCAGTTAAGTCAAAATGAAGGGGTGACCCGTGGCAATCACCCACTATCTTCATTACTCGCTTAGCCGAAATCTGCGTGCCTGACAACCACAAGCGGCCTACATGATGTTCAACGTAGTCATTGGACGACAGCTGGAGTATAATCTCTTAGGCCTCTGGTTCGTGACTTTGACTTGCATCTCCTGACAACAGAGCAGTCGAACTCACAGAGATAAGAACCTTCGTGGTAAAGGCTCTACAAACGAGCTTCAAACTCACGAATGTTGGGCGTAGTGACAGTGTGCAAAAGGATAGAGAGATCCTATTCCGACACAAGTGAGAACTGACAGATGATTAGCCGTGCGGTAGCTGTGCCTGGTATTCTTCATCCGAGACGAGAGATCCGACAGATGATTAGTCGTACAGAAGCCGTGCCTGGACCATTTTCACTGAGAGGACGGATGGTAGCCATTGGCAACGATGATCCACCAACATACAGCTTGCCATGGAAGGGAGCACGCATGATTGGATGAAGACAATAGGAAAGCAGAGGTTCAGAAGCAACAAAGCATCTCCAAACGCTTATCTGAAATTTCCACCAATGAATTACATAAGTATCTTTATTTTAATTTACGTTTTATTTATCTTTCAATTACCAAAACTCATAACCAATTGAATCCGCCTGACTAAGATTTACAGGAAGACCATAGCTTGCTTCAAGCCGGCAATCTCCGTGGGATCGACCCTTACTCGCATAAGGTTTTATTACTTGGACGACCCAGTGCACTTGCTGGTTAGTTGTACCAGAGTTGTGAAAAGTGTGATCACAATTCCGTGCACCAAGTTTTTGGCGCCGTTGCCGGGGATTGTTCGAGTTTGGATAACTGACGGCTCATCTTGTTGCTTAGATTAGGTAACCTTCTTTCTTGTTTCAACATTTATTTTCTTTTCAAAAAGTTTTTAAAAATATTTCAAAAAAAAAGTTTTCGAAAAAAATGTTCTTAAGAAATTTTAAGAATGAATTCCACCTTAGAGCTCCATGATGATATGTTGAAGCTTGGCTGGCTATTAAGCCATGTCTAATTCTTTTGGACCGAAGCTTCCACTTATCATTGCAGCTATTGGAGGAGCCTTTGGATTCTCATTTATAATTCTTTGCTAAAGCTTGGCTGGCCATTTGGTCATGTCTAATTCTTTTGGACCGAAGCTGTAGACTAACATTGCATGAATCCTGGAATTCTTATTAAAATTTTTGAATTTCTTTATTTTATTTTTCCAAAATAATTTCAAAAAATACGAAAAATTTAATAAAATCATAAAAAACAAGAAATTTTATGTTTCTTGTTTGAGTCTTGTGTCAAATTTTAAGTTTGGTGTCAATTGCATTTTTTAATTTTCTTAAAATTTTCAAAAATTCATGCATTATGTTCTTCATGATCTTCAAGTTGTTCTTGATGATTTTCTTTGTTTGATCTTTACATTTTCTTGTTTTGTGTCTTTTCTTGTTTTTCATATGCATTTTCGAATTATTAGTGTCTAAAGTTTAAAAATTTTTAAGTTTGGTGTCTTGCATGTCTTTCTTTTCTTAAAAATTTTCAAAAATATGTTCTTGATGTTCATCATGATCTTCAAAGTGTTCTTGGTGTTCATCTTGACATTCAAAGTGTTCTTGCATGCATTATTTTTTTTATCTTAAATTTTTATGTTTTGTTTCATTTTGTTGTTTTTATCTCTCCTCATTAAAAATTCAAAAGTAAAAAAAAAATATCTTTTCCTTATTCTTCTCATAATTTTCGAAATTTTGAGTAGACTTGGTCAAAAATTTTTAAAATTTAGTTGTTTCTTGTTAGTCAAGTCAAAATTTCAATTTAAAAACTTTATCTTTTCAAATCTTTTTCAAAATCAATTTTTTTTTTATTTTTTTTATGATTTTCGAATTTCATTCTTAAAATTTTTCAAAATCTTTTTCATTTCTCTTTTAATGTTTTCGAAAATTTTAAAACTAACTTTTCAAAATCTTTTTCTTAATTTTATTTCATATTTTCGAAAATCCTTGCTAAACAATTAATGTTTTGATTAAAAAAAAAATTCAAGTTTGTTACTTTCTTGTTAAGAAAGGTTCAATCTTTAAATTCTAGAATCATATCTTTTAGTTTCTTGTTAGTATTTCTTTTAATATTTTCAAACACTAACTAAATAATTAAAATAAAAACAAAAATATTTTTCTTTTATTTTACTTAAAAAAAATTCGAATACTCTCTCTTATCTCTTTCTATTTATTTTATTTATTTACTAACACTTCTCATATAATAATTCGAACCCTCTCCCCCTCTCTGTGTTCGAATTCTTCTTATTCTCTCTCTACCTCATTCTTCTATTCTTCTTTTCCTCTAACACATAAAGGAATCTCTATACTGTGACATAGAGGATTTCCATTCTCTCTTTGTTCTCTTCTTTTTCATATGAGCAGGAACAGGGATAAAGACATTCTTGTTGAAGCTGATCCTGAACCTGAAAAGACTCTGAAGAGGAAGCTAAGAGAAGCTAAAGCACAACACTCCGGAGAGGACCTTACAGCAAATTTAAAAGAAGAGGCAGACATGGCAGCCGAACCTGAGAACAATGGTGGAGATGCAAGGAAGATGCTTGGTGACTTTACTGCACCAACTTCCAACTTCTATGGAAGAAGCATCTCAATTCCTGCAATTGGAGCAAACAACTTTGAGCTTAAGCCTCAATTAGTTTCTCTAATGCAGCAGAATTACAAGTTTCATGGACTTCCATTAGAAGATCCTCATCAGTTCTTAGCTGAATTCTTGCAAATATGTGACACTGTTAAGACCAATGGGGTTGATCCCGAGGTCTACAGACTTATGCTTTTTCCCTTTGCTGTAAGAGACAGAGCTAGGATATGGTTGGACTCACAACCTAGAGAAAGCCTGAACTCTTGGGAAAAGTTGGTCAATACTTTCTTGGCCAAATTCTTTCCACCTCAAAAGATGAGCAAGCTTAGAGTGGAAGTCAAAACCTTCAGACAGAAGGAAGGTGAATCCCTCTATGAAGCTTGGGAAAGATATAAGCAATTGATCAGAAGGTGTCCTTCTGACATGCTTTTAGAATGGAGCATCTTAGGTATATTCTATGATGGTCTGTCTGAATTATCCAAGATGTCATTGGACCACTCTGCTGGTGGATCTCTTCATCTGAAGAAAACACCTGCAGAAGCCCAGGAACTCATTGAAATAGTTGCAAATAACCAGTTCATGTATACTTCTGAAAGAAATCCTGTGAATAATGGGATGACTCAGAAGAAAGGAGTTCTTGAGATTGATACTCTGAATGCCATATTGGCTCAGAATAAAATATTGACTTAGCATGTCAATATAATTTCTCAAAATCTGACTGGAATGCAAGCTGCATCCGGTAGTACTAAAGAAGCCTCCTCTGAAGGAGAAGCTTATGACCCTGAGAATCCTGCAATGGAAGAGGTGAATTACATGGGAGAATCCCATGGAAACACCTATAATCCTTCATGGAGAAATCATCCAAATTTCTCATAGAAAGATCAATAGAAGCCTCAACAAGGCTTCAATAATAATAATAATGGTGGGAGAAATAGGTTTGGCAATAGCAAGCCTTTTCCATCATCTTCTCAGCAACAGATAGAGAATTCTAAGTAGAGCCTATCTAACTTAGCAACCATAGTCTCTGATCTATCTAAGACCACTCTCAGTTTCATGACTGAAACAAGGTCCTCCATCAGAAATTTGGAGGCATAAGTGGGTCAGCTGAGTAAAAGAGTTACTGAAATCCCTCATAGTACTCTCCCAAGCAATATAGAAGAGAATCCAAAGAGGGAGTGCAAGGCCATCAATATATCCAAAGTGGCCGAACCTATAGAGGAGGAAGAGGCAGTGATTTCCAGTGTGGAAGACCTCAATGGACGTCCACTGACCACTAAGGAGTTCCCTAATGAGGAACCAAAGGAATCTGAGGCTCATACAGAGACCATAGAGATTTCACTGAACTTACTATTGCCATTCATGAGCTCTGATGAGTATTCTTCCTCTGAAGAGGATGAAGATATTGTTGAAGAGCAAGTTGCTTGGTATCTAGGAGCAATCATAAAGCTGAATGCCAAGTTATTTGGTAATGAGACTTGGGAGGATGAACCTCCATTGCTCATCAATGAACTCAATGCCTTGTTTTAGCAAAAATTACCTCAGCAGAAACCAGATCCCAGAAGGTTCTTAATACCTTGTACCATAGGCACCATGACCTTTGAGAAGGCTCTGTGTGACCTGGGGTCAGGTATAAACCTCATGCCACTCTCTGTAATGGAGAAACTAGGGATCCTTGAGGTACAAGCTGCAAGAATCTCACTAGAAATGGCAGACAAATCAATGAAACAGGCTTATGGACTTGTAGAGGATGTCTTAGTGAAGGTTGAAGGCCTTTATATCTCTGCTGACTTTATAATCCTAGACACTGGAAAGGATGAGGATGACTCCATCATCCTTGGAAGACCCTTCCTAGCCACAGCAAGGGCTGCGATTGATGTGGACAGAGGAGAGTTAGTCCTTCAATTGAATGAGGACTACCTTGTGTTTAAGGCTCAAGGATATTCTTCTGTAAACATGGAAAAGAAGCATGAAAAGCTTCATCCAATTCTCTCCATACAGAGTCAAGCAGAGCCCCCATATTCAAACTTTAAGTTTGGTGTTGGGAGGTCACAATCATGCTCTGAGTATCTGTGAAGCTCTGTAAGAGCTTACTGTCAAGCTATTAACATTAAATAAGCGCTTATTGGGAGGCAACCCAATCTTATTTATCTATGTTAATTACTTTTTCATTTCATTTTTCATTGTTAGTTTATGTTTTCTTTAGGTTGATGATCATGTGGAGTCACAAAAATAGCTGCAAAATTAAAGTGGAATTAAAAACAGCATCAGAAACAGCACACCATGGAGGACAGGCTTACTGGCATTTAAACGACAGTAAGAATAGCAGAATGGGCGTTTAACACCCAGTCTGGCAACATTCTGGGCGTTAAACGCTAGAATTGGCAGACAGACTGGCATTTAACGCCAGAAAAGAGTGTCTGGCTAGCGTTAAACGCCAGAAAGGGGCATTAGCCTAGCGTTTAAACGCTAGAAAGGGCTGTCCATGGGCGTTTAAACGTCAGAAAGGTGCAGGGACTAGAATTCCTTGACACCTCAGGATCTGTGGACCCCACATGATCCCCACCTACCCCCAACTCACTCTCTCTCCTTTTCACACCTTTCTATAACACTCTTCCCTAAATACCCTTGACCAATCACATCAATACCTATTCCCCAAACACCATTCACCTATCAAATCCTACCCTCTTCCCCATAATCTCTTCACCACTCACATCCATCCACTATTCCCCAAAAACCCATCATAAAACTCCACCTACCTCACCATTCAAATTCAAAACATTTCCCTCCCAAACCCAACCCCTTCTTACACGAATTCCCTCTCCCTCTTACCCTATAAATACCCCTCCTTACCACCTTCAATTTCACACATCATAAACACTTAAACCCCCTTGGCCAAATTCAAAACACTCCTCTATCTCCTCTATTTCTTCTTCTTCTCCTCCTTTCTTTCTTCTTTTGCTCGAGGACGAGCAAACCTTTTAAGTTTGGTGTGGGAAAAAGCTCTGCTTTTTGTTTTTCCATAACCATTAATGACACCTAAGGCCGGAAAAACCTCTAGAAAGAGGAAAGCGAAGGCAGTTGCTTCCACTTCTGAGTCATGGGAGATGGAGAGATTCATCTCAAAGGTCTATCAAGACCACTTCTATGAAGTTGTGGCCAAGAAAAGGGTGATTCCCGAGGTCCCCTTCATGCTCAAAAAGAGTGAATATTCGGAGATCCGACGTGAGGTTCGGAGAAGAGGTTGGGAAGCTCTCACCAACCCCATCCAACAAGTCGGAATCTTAATGGTTTAAGAGTTCTATGCTAATGCATGGATCACTAAGAACCATAATCAAAGTATGAACCCGAACCCAAAGAATTGGCTCACAATGGTTCGAGGGAAATACTTGGATTTCAGTCCAGAAACTGTGAGGTTGGCATTCAACTTGCCAATGATGCAAGGAGATCCTCATCCTTTCACTAGAATGGTCAACTTTGATCAAAGGTTAGACCAAGTCCTCACAGACATTTGTGTGGAAGGAGCACAATGGAAGAGAGACTCAAAAGGCAAGCCGGTTCAATTGAGAAGGCCTGACCTCAAATCCGTGGCTAGAGTATGGTTGGAGTTCATCCAACGCTCTATTATTCCTACTAGCAACTGGTCCGAAGTAACTGTGGATCGAGCTATCATGATCCATAGTATCATGATTGGAGAGGAAGTGGAAGTTCATGAGATCATACCTCTAGAACTATACAAGGTGGCTGACAAGCCCTCCATTTTGGTAAGGTTAGCCTTTTCTCATCTCATTTGACACCTATGCAATTCAGCCGGAATTGTCATAGAGGAAGACATCCTCATTGAAGAGGACAAGCCCATCACTAAAAAGAGGATAGAGCAAACAAGAGAGCTCGCTCATAGACCTCAACAAGAGCATGAGAAAATTCCTCATCAAGAAATCCCTGAGATGCCTCAAGGCATACACTTTCCTCCACAAAGCTATTGGGAGCAACTCAACACCACTTTAGGAGATTTGAGTTCCAACGAGCAACTAAGGATGGAGCGCCAAGAGCACTTCATTATCCTCCATGAAATCAGAGAGGACCAAAGAGCCATGAGAGAAGAGCAATAAAGGCAAGGAAGAGATATTGAGGAGCTCAAGCACTCCATAGGATCTTCAAGAGGAAGAACTAGCCGCCGTCACTAAGGTGGACCCGTTCTTTAATTTCCTTGTTCTTATTTTTCTGTTTTTCGTTTCTATGCTTTATGTTTTGTCTATGTTTGTGTCTTTATTACATGATCATTAGTGTCTAGTGTCTATGTCTTAAAGCTATGAATGATTCCATGAATCGCTCACCTCTCTTAAATGAAAAAATACTTTTATTTGCAAAAGAACAAAAAGTATATGAATTTTGAATTTTATCTTGAAATTAGTTTAATTATTTTGATGGCAATACTTTCTGTTTTCTGAATGTATGCATAAACAGTGCATGTTTGAAGTTGGAATTAAGAAAAGTTGGCTCTTGAAAGAATAATGAAAAAAGAGACATGTTATCGGTAATCTGAAAAATCATAAAATTGACTCTTGAAGCAAGAAAAAGTAGTGAAAAACAAAAGCTTGCAAAAAAAAAAAAGCAAGCAGAAAAAGCCAATAGCTCTTTAAACCAAAAGGCAAGAGCAAAAAGCCAATAACCCTTTAAACTAAAAGACAGGGGTAAAATGGATCCAAGGCTTTGAGCATCAATGGATAGGAGGGCCCAAAGGAATAAAATCCTGGCCTAAGTGGCTAAATCAAGATGTCCCTAACCATGTGCTTGTGTCATGAAGGTCCAAGTGAAAAGCTTGGGACTGAGTGGTAAAAGTCATGATCCAAAGCAAAAGAGTGTGCTTAAGAACTCTGGGCACCTCTAACTGGGGACTCTGGCAAAGCTGAGTCACAATCTGAAAAGGTTCACCCAGTTATGTGTCCGTGGCATTTATGTATCCGATGGTAATACTGGAAAACAAAATGCTAAGGGTCACGGTCAAGACTCATAAAGTAGCTGTGTTTAAGAATAAAAAAGAACTTAACTAGGAAAATCAATAACATTATCTGTATTTCTGAGTTCCTAAAGAGGCCAACAATTCTGAACTCCAATGTATAGAGAGATGCCAAAACTATTCAGAGGCAAAAAGCTACTAGTCCCGCTCATCTAATTAAAACTAATCTTCATTGATATTTTTGAAATTTATTGTATTTTCTCTTCTTTTTATCTTATTTTGTTTTTGGTTGCTTGGGGACAAGCAACAATTTAAGTTTGGTGTTGTGATGAGCAGATAATTTATACGCTTTTTGGCATTGTTTTTAGGTAGTTTTTAGTATGTTTTAGTTACTTTTTATTATTTTTTATTAGTTTTTATGCAAAAATCACATTTCTGGACTTTACTATGAGTTTGTGTTTTTTTGTAATTTCAGGTATTTTCTGGCTGAAATTGAGGGACCTGAGCAAAAATCTAATTCAGAGGCTGAGAAAGGACTGCAGATGCTGCTGGATTCTGACTTCCCCGGACTCAAACGTGTTTTTTTGGAGCTACAGAAGTCCAATTGGCGCATTCTCAATTGGGCTGGAAAGCTAATATATTGGGCTTTCCATAAATGTATAATAGTTCATACTTTGTCCAAGATTTGATGGCCCAAACTGGCGTTCAACGCCAGCCAGAGACCCCTTTTTTGGCATAAAACGCCGGAACTGGCACTAGAAATGGAGTTAAATGCCCACACTGGCATCCAAGCTGGCGTTTAACTCTAGAAAATGCCTATGCATGTGTAAAGCTCAATGCTCAGACCAAGCACACACCAAGTGGGCCCCGGAAGTAGATTTCTGCATTATCTGCACTTAGTTACTTATTTTCTGTAATCCTTAGTAACTAGTTTAGTATAAATAGCACTTTTTACTATTGTATTCGTATCTTATGCCATTTTTCACATTTGGAGGCTGGCCACACGGCCATGCCAAGACATTTTTCTCTTATGTATTTTCTACGGTGGAGTTTCTACACCTCATAGATTAAGGTGCGGAGCTCTGTTGTTCTTCATGAATTAATGAAAGTACTATTGTTTCTCTTTCAATTCACGCATGTCTCTTCTCCAAGATATACTCTCGTTCTTAATTCAGTTAAGTCATAATGAAGGGGTGACCCGTGACAATCACCCACTATCTTCATTACTCGCTTAGCCAAAATCCGCGTGCCTGACAACCACAAGCGGTCTACATAATGCTCAACGTAGTCATTGGACGACAACTAGAGTATAATATAAGAGACCTCTGGTTTGTGACTTTGACTTGTATCCCCTGACAACAGAGCAGTCAAACTCACAGAGATCAGAACCATCGTGGTAAAGGCTAGATCAAACGAGCTTCAAACTCACAAATGTTGGGCATAGTGACAGTGTGCAAAAGTATAGAGAGATCCTATTTCGACACAAGTGAGAACCGACAGATGATTAGCTGTGCGGTAGCTGTGCCTGGTATTCTTCATCCGAGACGAGAGATCCGACAGATGATTAGCCGTACAGAAGCCGTGCCTGGACCATTTTCACTGAGAGGACGGATGGTAGCCATTAACAACAGTGATCCACCAACATACAGCTTGCCATGGAAGGGAGCACGCATGATTGGATGAAGACAATAGGAAAGTAGAGGTTCAGAAGCAACAAAGCATCTCCAAACATTTATCTGAAATTCCCACCAATGAATTACATAAGTATCTTTATTTTAATTTACGTTTTATTTATCTTTCAATTATCAAAACTCATAACCAATTGAATCCGCCTGACTAAGATTTATAGGATGACCATAGCTTGCTTCAAGCCTGCAATCTCTGTGGGATCGACCCTTACGCGCGTAAGGTTTTATTACTTGGACGACCCAGTGTACTTGCTGGTTAGTTGTACCGAAGTTGTGAAAAATTGTGATCACAATTTCGTGCACCAACCTCCCTGGGAATCTAGAGTTGTAGAGTATTCCTCCAAGAAGATTGAAATTGATGTCAAGGAGGCTAGTGCACAACCTCCATGGCATATTCCTTATGAAGAATTGGATGGGATAGATCAAGAGGCAAGTTCTCTTGTGATGAGGATCATGAATCAAGTCCTCCTAGTGATAAATCTACATCCGCAAATGAACTCCTTGAATATGAAGACCCTTCCCTGATTGTGTCTGAGAATGATGTGGAAGCAGAAGTCCTTCAGAAAGGGTGGACGGGAGTTGAGTACGCTTTGTCAAGAACGTTGGAGACTTATCTACCTAGGTGGCCATCTACTCCTTCATTTGAGTGGGTAAGACTTATCTCTATTTGCTTTGCTGTCCCACTTGAATATGGTATTCTTAAAACGGATGGCCAACTTAGGAGGCTTTGTGGCATTAAGCATAAGAGAAGGATGTTTAGTGGTTAGAGTTGCAAATCAAGGCTCATCAAGGTTGATACTTCAAGAACTAGATGCAAGGGTGGAGTTAGTGAACATTTGGTTGGATCTAAGAGAAGAGTTTGGTATCCGGGCATACAAGAGGATCAACTTTGGGAGCTCAAAGCTTGTGGAGAACTTCATCAAGGCTTGCTGAATTTATTTGGAGATGTTAAAGCTTATTGGAAGTCCAAGCGTTGGTGGCAGTTTCAAGATGAGTTCAAGCACAAGCCACCATGACAAGGAGCTCACCAAATGTCCAACTTAAGGACAATAACTAAAAGTGCTAGGTGGGAGACAACCCACCATGGTATGGTCGTTACTTTCTACTCTTAGTTTTATTTTATTTTTTTTATCAGTGTTCATTCATAATTTCTGCATCACCACCTGCATTCTGCATTAAAAAAAAACTGCGAACGACGCGTGAGTGCACATGACGCGCATGCGTCCCATGCAAGTTCGCAGTATAAATAAATGGGACAGAGAGTTGCGATGGAGACGCGCGGGAGGGGTGAGTGGAGCACAAGCCACCCTACGCGTACGCGTGCTGCATGCGTACGTGTCCCCTGAAAATTTTTCAACCCACGCGTAAGCGTCAGCGACGCGTACGCGTGAGCATGAAAATCGGTGTAAAGAGCGAATTGAACAGAAAGTTGGGCTGCCACTGTGCTGGAATCGCGTGAGTTGTCACGCGTACGCGTGACCAACGCTCGCGCACCACGTTTCTTTTTCTGGCCACCCATGCGTACGCGTGCACGATGCTTACGCGTCGCCTGGGTAATGCAGTTTTCCCGCGCACGCGTGACTTGCATGCGCGCGTCACGTCCCGTTCCTCATTTCCTCCTCCTTTCTTCTCTCCTTTCTCCTTCTTTCTTCCTCCTTGCTTACTTTCTTCTTCTTCATTTCTTTACCTTCTCATCCTTATTCTCTTTCATTCTATTTTACTTAATTTATTTGCATACCTCCACTCATTGCATTTTAATTTTGTGCATGTTTTAATTTTCTTTTCTAAATTTGATACTTTTTCTTTGGTGTTGAATTTTCTGCTCAAATGTTGAATATCCCTTGTATTATTCTGGTGCTTCATGACTTGTTTTATTCTGATTGGGTAATATTATTTAAGTCAATGCTAATCTTTTATGATACTTGTATTCTATTTGCATTGATATGCACTTACACTATCTTTCATTACCTACTATCTCTTCCCCATTGTTGTAATTTTTGCACTATTGATATGTCATTTGCTTCTACTATTTTCTCACTTGCATGTTGTAGCTACCATGTAGTTGAGACCCTTATTATTTGGCATTAACCCACCCATACTTTATTTGTTTTCTTATCTTTATTTCTGGGTTACTCTTCTTCTTTTTCATCTTCTTTCAAGATGGCCACCGAGAAGGGAAGGGAAAAGCTTCTCAATGAGGCGACAGACAAGTCCATCTGCACAATCTTTGGAGAAAAGCATTAGTTGTGACTGTCCGTCCACTTACACTTCTTTGCATGCACCGAGGACGGTGCAATCTTTAAGTGTGGGGAGGTCAATACAGACTTCCGTGGGTTAGTTATTTTCCTCTCAACACCAATGTTTTATTTTCTTTGCTAGTTCATTGTTGCATTTGCATGTTTGATTGCATGTTTGCTTGATTTTGTGCATATTTTACCACTACTTGGTTGGAGTGATAAGTTCTTTTTCAAGATCATTTTTATAGCATTTCACTAATTTAAATTAAAACTTTTTTGTTAAACTTATTTGAAGATTGTAATTTGGAACATGGTTTATAGTTAAGAACACACAATCTGTGAGATTTTGAGCTTAATTATATAGTTACATTATTTAACCATAATTTTTATTCTTGTGTGTTTTCTTCTCTATGATTGTAATCTATAGTTTGTTCCATTCTATATGTCCATTGTTTAGTGTATTTGCATGCATACACATAATTGAGGCCATCATTTGTTATTAGCTCACTTATCCCAAATAGCCTACCATTTCAATTACCTTTATTTGCCACCTTGAGCCTTTTAATCCCCATTTGTTCTGTATTTTATCACATCACTAGTCTTAAGCAGAAAAACAATTAATTACCCCAATTGAATCTTTGGTTAGCTTAAGATAGAGATTGTGTATCAATTAAGTGCGGGGAATTGTGGGAACTTGGATTAATGGAAAGGTGTTATGTTTCTACTTTATTTGAATATTGGAAATTTGGGTGCCTACTCATATGAGAGCAGAAAAATTATATGCATTGATATGTTATATTTGCTTTCAAGTTCTAAATAATTAAGGGAACAAAATTATCCTAATGCTAAGTTTAATAAAAGATCAATGCATATGTGGTGAAATTAAAGAAAATTTGGTATATGAGTATGTGAAATATACAAAAGTGGGAATTTTGGGTAGCTAGGCATGAATTTAGAATTACATAGAGTGTGTGTGTGTGTGTTAGGTGAGAGCTTAGGTTAGTCAAAGATTCATATTATAGCTCACTTGGCCATACATATATCCTCACCCTTACTTTAGCCCCATTACAACCTTGAAAAGACCTCATGATGTTTGCATTGGTATACTAAATATTTGTTGATTGGTTAGATGAAGAACAAAGTTTTAGAAAGCATGACTAGAGAAGAGTAGAGTGATTAACCCTAGACACTTGAGTGATTAGAGTGCATATACACCACCAGTGAGGGTTCAATGCTTGATTCTATGTTCCCTGCTTTCATGAGCTGTCTTCTTACAAGATTACTTGTCTTTTATTGTGTGATTTGAATTAGTGAAATCTGATTTGTTTTTGTCTTGGAGAACTTGTTTATTTCTAACCAAGTAGATAGAAACATATTAGCATATAGTTGCATTCATATGCATAGGTTGCATCTCATGAGTCTTACTTTCTCCCATTCATTCTTTTGTCTCCTTGAGCTTAGCATGAGGACATGCTAATGTTTAAGTGTGGGGAGATTGATAAACCACTATTTTATGGTTTATCTTGTGCTGATTTCAATGGTTTTTATCAAGCCTTTGCACACTTATTCATACAATTTGCATGATTTTACAATTCCTTCCCAATTTTATTCTATGGTTGAAAACTTGCTTCCTAAGCCTTTAAATTGTGTGTTTTAATTCCCCTTTATACCATTCGATGCCATAATATGTGTGTTAAGTGATTTCAGGGTTTACAGGACAGGAATAGCTTAGAGGATGGAAAGGAAGCATGCAAAAGTGGAAGGAATACAAGAAATTAAAGGAATTGCTGAGCTGTCAAGCCTGACCTCTTCGTACTAAATTGACCATAACTTGAGCTATAAAGGTCCAAATGAGGCGGTTCCAGTTGAGTTGGAAAGCTAACATCCAGGGCTTCGAAATGATATATAATTTGCCATAGTTGCCATGCTGACGCGTGGATCACGCGTACGCGTGACCTTGCAAAAGTTCAATCAGGGCGTACGCGTGGGCGACGCATACGCGTGACAAAGCCACGTGCTGGACGTATCAGAAATCACTGGGGGTGATTTTTGAGCTGTTTTTGGCCCAATTTCAAGCCCAAAAAACACAGATTAGAGGCTGCAGAGTGGGGGATCACATTTATTCATTCATACAATTTTTCATTCACATAATTTTAGGTTTTATATATAATTTCTAGAGAGGGAGGCTCTCTCCTCTCTCTAGGTTTTAGGATTCTTAGGTTTAGCTATTCCCAATTTTAGATTTCTACTTTAGTTTAATTTAGCTTCTATTCTACTTTTAATTGCTCTAAGATTCTAGTTTATTTATTTCCCTTATTGATTACTCTATGTTGCCAATTTAGTTTATGAATTACATGTTAGATTTGATTTTCTATTTAATGCAATTTAAGGTATTTCATGTTTATTACTTCTTTTCTCATTTGTTGTTATTGATTCCTTGCAATTGGTTATGTAGGTTTTATTATCTCTTATTAATTTCTATGTTCTTATGTTATGCCTTCCAAGTGTTTGATAAAATGTTTGGTTGGGTTTTAGAGTAGATTTTTCTCCTCTTGGCTTTGGTAGAGTAATTGCAGACTCTTGAGTTGTCAAACTCCTTTGTTGATTGATAATTGAGAAGTTGCTAGTTGATTTGGATCCCTCTAAAGCTAGTCTTTCCTTAGGAGTTGACTAGGACTTGAGGAATCAAATTGATTCATCCACTTGACTTTCCTCCATAGTTAGAGGTTAACTAAGTGGAAGCAATGGACAATTCTCATCACAATTGATAAGGATAACTAGGATAGGACTTCTAGTTCTCATACCTTGCTAAGAGCTTTCTTAGCTATTAGTTTAATTCTTGCAATTTACTTTTCTTCTTCCTTATTCAAAACCCCAAAAAGATACAATCTTATAACCAATTATAAGTACACTTCCTTGTAATTCCTTGAGAGACAACCCGAGATTTGAATACTTTGGTTCTTACTTTTATTGGGTTTGTTACTTGTGACAACTGAATTTTTGTATGAAAGGATTCTTTGTTGGTTTAGAAACTATACTAGCAACGGGAATTTATTGTGAATTCTTTACTAGCAAAAATTCGTTCATCATGCATCAAATCTCCCCACACTTAAACATTAGCATGTCCTCATGCTAAGCTCAAGAGAAGCTATAAAGGAGTGAAGAGGAATGGTAAAACTTATGAAATGTAACCTATCTATATGAATGCAACTAAATGCAAAAATACTTATACCTACTTGGTTAAAAGTAAACAAATTCTCCAAGACAAACATAAATCAGATTCCACTAATTCAAATCACACAATAAGAGACAGGTAAACTTGTAAGAGGATAGCTCATGAAAGCCGGAAACACAAAATCAAGCATTGAACCCTCACTGGAAGTGTATATGCACTCTAATCGCTCAAGTGTCTAGGGTTAATTCACTCTAGTCTCCTCTAGTCATGCTTTCTAAAACTTTGTTCTTCATCTAACCAATCAACAAATATTTACTGTACAAATGCAAACATCATGAGGGCTTTTTTAAGGTTGTAATGGGGCTAAGGTAAGGGTGAGGATACATGTATGGCCAAGTGAATTATACTTTGAATCTTTGACTAATCTAAATTCTCACCTAACACACACACATACTCTATATAATTCTAAAATCATGCCTAGCTACCCCAAAATCTCACTTTTGTATATTTCACATACTCATACATCAATTTTTAATTCCATCACCTGTGCATTGATCTTTTTATTGAACTCAGTATTGGGGTGATTTTATCCCCTATTCATTTATTTCTTTTTTTTCTCTTTTTTTTCTCTTTTTTTCTCTTTTTTTATTAATTTATTATAAATAAAAACATAATGTATCAATGCATATGGTTTTTCTGATTTCACATGAGTAAGCACCCAAATTTCCAATATTTGTCAGTAAAAACACAACACATTCTCATCAACCCAAGTTTCTACATTTCCCCACACTTAGTTGACACACACTATCTTAAGCTAACTGGTGCACGAAATTGTGATCACACTTTTCACAACTCCGGCACAACTAACCAGCAAGTGCACTGGATCGTCCAAGTAATAAAACCTTACGCGAGTAAGGGGCGATCCCATGGAGATTGCCGGCTTGAAGCAAGCTATGGTCATCCTGTAAATCTTAGTCGGGCGGATTCAATTGGTTATGAGTTTTGATAATTGAAAGATAAATAAAACGTAAATTAAAATAAAGATACTTATGTAATTCATTGGTGGCAATTTCAGATGAGCGTTTCGAGATGCTTTGTTGCTTCTGAACCTCTGCTTTCCTATTGTCTTCATCCAATCATGCGTGCTCCCTTCCATGGCAAGCTGTATGTTGGTGGATCACCATTGTCAATGGCTACCATCCGTCCTCTCAGCAAAAATGGTCCAAGCACGGCTTCTGTACGACTAATCATCTGTCGGATCTTTCATCTCGGATGAAAAATACCAGGCACAGCTACCGCACGGCTAATCATCTGTCAGTTCTCACTTGTGTCGGAATAGGATCTCTCTATCCTTTTGCACACTGTCACTGCGCCCAACATTCGTGAGTTTGAAGCTCGTTTGTTCTAGCCTTTACCACGAAGGTTCTGATCTCTGTGAGTTTGACTGCTCTGTTGTCAGGAGATGTAAGTTAGAGTCATAAACCAGAGGCCTAAGAGATTATACTCAAGCTGTCGTCCAATGACTACGTTGAACATCATGTAAACCGCTTGTGGTTATCAGGCACGCGGATCTTGGCTAAGCGAGTAATGAAGATAGTGGGTGATTGTCACGGGTCACCCCTTCATTCTGACTTAACTGAATTAAGAACGAGAGTATATCTTGGAGAAGAGACATGCGTGAATTGGAAGAGAAACAATAGTAGTTTCATTAATTCATGAAGAACAGCAGAGCTCCGCACCTTAATCTATGAGGTGTAGAAATTCCACCGTAGAAAATACATAAGAGAAAAATATCTTGGCATGGCCGTGTGGCCATCCTCCAAATGTGAAAAGTGGCATAAGCTCGAATACAATAGTAAAAAGTTTTATTTATACTAAACTAGTTACTAAGGATTACAGAAAATAAGTAACTAAGTGCAGATAGTGCAGAAATCCACTTCCGGGGTCCACTTGGTGTGTGCTTGGGCTGAGCATTGAGCTTTACACGTGCATAGGCCTTTTCTAGAGTTAAACGCCAGCTTGGATGCTAGTTTGGGCGTTTAACTCCAGTTCTGGTGCCAGTTTCGGCGTTTTACGCCAGAAAAGGATCTCTGGCTGGCGTTGAACGCCAATTTGGGCCATCAAATCTCGGCCAAAGTATGGATTATTATACATAGTTGGAAAGACCAAGATGTCTACTTTCCAATGCAATTGAAAGCGCACCAATTGGGCTTCTGTAGCTCCAGAAAATCTATTTCGAGTGTAGGAGGGTCAGAGTCCAACAGCATCTGCAGTCCTTTCTCAGCCTCTGAATCAGACTTTTACTCAGATCCCTCAATTTCAGCCAGAAAATACATGAAATTGTAGAAAAAGAGACAAACTCATAGTAAAATTCAGAAATGTGAATTTTTGCATAAAAACTATAAAAATATACTAAAAAGTAACTAAAACATATTAAAAACTATGTAAAAATAATGCCAAAAAGCGTATAAATTATCCGCTCATCACTAACCAAAGATTCAAATCGGGTAATTAATTGTTTTTCCGCTTAAGGTTAGTGATGCGGTAATATAAAGAACAAATGGGGATTAAAAAGGCTCAAAGTGGCAAACAAAGGTAAACGAAATGGTGGGCTATTTGGGATAAGTGAGCTAATAACAAATGATGGCCTCAATCATATGTATGCATGAATATACACTAAACAATGGACATATAGAATGGAATAAATCATAGATTGCAATCATAGAGAAGAAAACACACAAGAATAAAAATCATGGTTAAATAATGTAACTATATAATTAAGCTCAAAATCTCACAAGTTGTGTGTTCTTAGCTATAAACCATGTTCCAAATTACAATCTTCAAACAAGTTTAACAAAAAATTTTTACTTTAAATTAGTGAAATGCTATAAAAAGGGTCTTGAAAAAGAACTTATCACTCCAACCAAGTAGTGGTAGAAGAACATGCACAAAATCAAACAAACATGAAATCAAATGTGCAAATACAACAACTAATTTAACAAGAAAAATTAAACATTGGTGTTGAAATAGGAAATAACTAACCCACGGAAGTCGGTATCGACCTCCCCACACTTAAAGATTGTACCGTCCTCGGTGCATGCTAAGATGTGCAAGTGGACAGGTGGCTCCAACTTACGCTTTTTCCAAAGAATATGCATAGGAACTTGTTTGTTGCCCCATATAGAAGTTCTTCCTTTTCCTTCTCAGTAGCCATCCTGAAAGAAGAGAAAAGAGAAGAAAAGTAACTCAGAAATAAAGATAAGAAAACAAATAAAGTATGGGTGGGTTAATGCCAAATAATGAGGGTCTCAATTACATGGTAGCTACAACATGCAAGTGAGAAAACAGTAGAAGCAAATGGGATATCAATAGTACAAAAATTGCAACAAAGGGGAAGAGATAGTGGGTTATGAAAGACAATATAAATTCATGTCAATGCAAAAGGAATACAAGTATCATAAAAGATTAGCATTGACTTAAATAATATCACCCAATTAGAATAAAACAAGTCATGAAGCACCAGAATAATGGAAGAAAAGATGCAACAATTGAATAAAAACATTTGACACCAATGATAAAATAGGAAATTAGAAAAGAAAATAAAAACATGAACAAAATTAAAATGCAAGGAAGAAAAGTATGCAAATGCATTAAGTAAAAGAAATGGAAAAAGAATATGGATGAGAATATAAAGAAATAAAGAAGAAGAAAGTAAGAAAAGAGGAGAAAAGAAGGAGAAAGGAGAGGAGAAAGAAGTAAGAATTGAAAAACAGGGCGCGACGCGAGCACATGCATCACGCATAAGCGTGAAAACTGAATTAGCCATGCAACGCGTAAGCGTCGCCCACGCGTACGCATGGGTGGCCAAAAACGCACACTGACACGTGAGCGTCGGTCATGCGTACGCTTGACTGCTCGCGCGATTCCAGCACAGTGGTAGCCCAACTCTCTGTTCAATTACCTTACTACGCTGATTTTCATCCCCACGCGTACACGTCGCTGACGCTTATGTGTGGGTTGAAATTTCTGCAGGGGACGCATACGGATGAGGCACGCGTACGCGTGGGGTGGCTTGTGCGCCACACACCCCTCCGGCGTGTCTCCATCGCAACTCTCTGGTCAATTCAAAGGTATTGCGCATTCATGCATGATGCGTACGCGTCATAGATGCTTGCGCGTTGAATGCTCTCTTTTTTTATGTAGAATGTAGGTGATTATGCAAAATTTTATAAATGAACACTGATAAAAATAAAATAAAACTAATAATAAAAAGGGACGATCATACCATGGTGGGTTGTCTTCCACTTAGCACTTTTAGTTAAAGTCCTTAAGTTGGACATTTGGTGATCTCCGTGTCATGATGGCTTGTGCTTGAACTCATCTTGAAACTTCCACCAATGCTTGGACTTTCAATAAGCTCTAACATCTCCAAGTGAATTCACCAAGCCTTGATGAAGTTCTTTACAAGTTTCGAGCTCCCAAAGTTGATCCTCTTGTATGCCGGGGTCCCAAATCTTGTTTCCATACCTGTCTTCAAGTTGATCATCATGATTCTGTTCGGGTGGTTTAGCCTTGGAATTCTCGTTTAAGCACCCAAACATCCTTCTAGACCCAATCAATTGAGAATTATACCAACCATTGCAATTAGGCCTTTTGCTTCCAACCATAACGAACCTAGGATGGTGTTGCCAACCGCTAACCATCTCCCTTTTACTCTTAAAAGCGCAGATAGCTCTAAGTTGTCCATCTGTTTCAAGCAGACCATATTCAAGTGGGAAGGTAGAGTTTAAGGATAAGAATTTTACCCACTTGAATGTTGTGTTGGATGGTAATAGCTTGGGGGGAGGTATCTCCAGTGGCGGCCTTGCCAATGTATGCTTCAATCTCTTGGGCTCCTCTTTAATGATCTCCACCTCTTGACAAGCTTCTGCAACATTAACCTCTTCCTCTAGTTCAACGGGAGAGGGTTCAATTGTAGGTAAAAACTCATTAAATATTGAACCCATCTCATGATCAACCTCCTTAAAGTCTTCAACCATGATATGCCTTGGAGGTTGTACACCCTCCTCAGCATCAAATTCAAACGTCTTGGAGGGAGGCTCTATGACTTGAGTTTCCTATGGAGGTTCCACATCTACTAAGTCCTCAACCACTTCCTCTTCTTTGATAATTTCGGTTTTCTCCACTTGCTCTGGTACAAAATCTAACTCCTCCTTGATAACTTCCACCTCTTGACAACTTTCTTCAATTTCCCCTAATTCTTTAACTACTCCTTCATCTTCAAGGGTCTCTCCTACCTCCACTTTTTGGGCCTCCTCTTGCTTCTCTTGAAGTATGTATGCGTGAACCCGATCCATTACGTCCCTAAGATGATCCATTCTCTCTTGTTTCATGTCAATAGCATAATTGGGATCATGTTGCTCTTGGATTGATGGAGATGGGTGAAAAGTAAGTGCACCAGAGTTTGAGAGTTGAGTATTGGAGGTAAAGGATGGATCCACACCGGATATAAGAGCTTGGAGAGTAGAGGTGAGACCGGTGAGAGCAGAGGTAAGTGTGGTTTGAAGCTCCTGCTGCCCTTAGCGAATAACATTAAAGGTATCATCTATGGGAGCTTGGGGGTGGATAGGAGGATTCATTTGTTGGGAGAAAGGGGTCATAATATGAAGGTGGTTCTTCTTGATGAGGATATGGAGATGCTGTATATTGAGGTGGTGGTTCTTAGGGGTAATTGGGTTGGAATTGGGGTGGTTCTATGTATGGTTCGTATGGTTCATATGGTGGTTGGTTAGGTGGATATGGATTGGGGTCATATGGAGGCGAATGGTGGAAAGGGACTTATGAGTATGGTGGTTCATAACTATGTTGAGGAGGGGGTTCATAGGCATATGGTGGGGCTTGTTGGTAACTACAAGGGGGTCTACCATAGCTATTAGATTGATACGCACCTTGGAATGGCTCTTGTTGATAGTAAATTGGTGGAGGTTGATTGTCACGAAAAGGTCCACCATAACCATTGTCTTGGGATGCATTATAGAATGGTTGTTGCTCATAGCACATTGGAGGAGGTTGTTACCGAAAGGGTTGATCAAATCCTTGTGGCTCCTCCTATCTTTGATTGTTCCAACCTTGATGCATGTTCTCATTATAGCTTCCATTCCCTACAACATAATTGTGACCAAACTCATTGCCAAAGGGGTGAGAATTTATAGTAACAAACGAAAGTAAAAACAAAAACTAATAAGAAAATAATGAGAATAAACTCCTAAAACTAGAGACAACTAACAATGAAACAAAAAAGCAAAATTATTCACAATATTTACAATAACCAATAATAAGGCACACGTTTTCAATTCCCCGGCAACGGCGCCAAAAATTGATGGGGGAAGAATCGTCAGTAAAGAATCTCACAAAGATAATCGTGTTGCAAGTATAGATCTAAACCGACAATTAAACCTCAATCAAATTTAATTTGTTTGTCACTTAAGCAAACCCAATAAAATAAACCGAAGTATTAAACCTCGGGTCGTCTCTCAAGGAATTGCAGGGAAGTATGTTACTATTGGTTATGAAATAGTATATTTTTGGGTTTTTTGAAGGGTTGAACAAGGAATGTAAATGATAAGAAAATAAACTAATAATTATGAAAAGTCTTAGCAAGGATTGATAATTAGAAGTCATATCCTCATTATCATCATCAATTGTGACAAGAATCGTCCATTGCTCCACTTAGTCAACCTCTAACTATGAAGGAAAGTCAAGTGGAAATAATCAATTTGATTCCTCAAGTCCTAGTCAACTCCTAAGGAAAGACTAGCTTTAGTGGAATTCAAATCAACTAGCAACTTTCAATTGCTAATCAACAAAAGAATTTGATAACTCAAGAGTCTCCAATTACTCAATCTAATCTAAGAACATTAAAAGCAAATTTAAAATCCAACCAAGCATTTTATCAAACACTTGGAAGGCACAAAAGAAAAGCATAGAAAAGCAACAAGAGAATGTAAATACTAAAACCAATAATTACAAAATCAAGGATAACAAATAAAGGAAGAAGCAATAAACATAAAATACCTCAACTTGCATTAAATAGAAAATCAAATCTAACATGGGAATTCATAAACTAAATTAGCAACATAAAGAGATCAACAAGAGAAATAGATAAAATAAAGTACTAGAACAAATAAAAGTGAAAGAGAAACTACATTAAACTAAAAGAAAAATCTGAAATTGAGAAGAATTAAAACTAAGAAACCTAAAACCCAGAGAGAGGAGAGAGCCACTCTCTCTAGAAAACTACATCTAAAATCTAAAATTATGTGAATGAAAGTTAAATGAATGATTCCCCCACTCTGCAGCCTCTAATATGTGTTTTCGAGCTTGGAACTGGACCAAAAACAGCCCAGAAATCGCCCCCAGCGATTTCTGATACGTCCAGCACGTGGCTCTGTCACGCGTACGCATCGACCATTCGTACGTGTCGATGAACTTTCGCAAGGTCACGCGTACGCGTGATCCACGCGTGCGTGTTGCCTAACTGCATGGCAATTATGGCAAATTGCATATCATTTTGAAGCCCCGGATGTTAGCTTTCTAACGCAACTGGAACCGCCTCATTTGGACCTTTATAGCTCAAGTTATGATTGATTTAGTACGAAGAGGTCAGGCTTGACAGCTTAGCAATTCCTTCAATTTCTTGTATTCCTTCCACTTTTGCATGCTTTCTTTCCATCCTCTAAGTCATTCCTACCCTATAAACCCTGAAAACACTTAACACACATATCACGGCATCAAATGGCAATAAGAGGGAATTAAAATTAGCAAATTTAAGGCCAAAGAATCATGTTTTCAATCATAGCACAAAATTAGGAAGGAAAATGTAAAACATGCGAATTCTATGAATAAGTGTGAGTTTAGTGGATATAATCCACTCAATTAAGTATAAAATGTACCACGAAATAGTGGTACATCAGTCTCGTAGACCAGTTTTGCACGGGCAGAGAGCACAGTGTCGGGCAGGGTCTTCATCATTCATCCGTTCTTGCATCTACCTCAGTATGGATTCCTTACTTGTCACTGGGGCCCAACACCTCGTACAACACAGATGTCTACCCCGGTTCTCAATATGCGACACCCCCTGTCGGTCGACTATGGGCGATTGATGGCTGCATCACAACCGCTGCCTCCACTACCACATTATTCACCTGTACAGCCTCATTACCAGGCACAACCATATAGTCATGTGCAGTACAATGAGACTCAGATGTACCTACATCCTCCACCCCCTTCGCCGCCTCCACTATCGCACGCACAGGCTCCTCTAGCTCCTTGACCTGGCAGATCATCTCGGCAGACACAGCCTCAATTCTGTGGCACGAGGCATCGCTTGCATTATCTACCTGACCAGCATCGATGATGTATTTTACATGCTTTTTGTATTATTTATATTGTATTCTGTACTTTATTTATGTTGTGTTTTGTACTTTATTATTTTATGTATGGACACTTTAATTAGCTTATTGGAAGTTGAATTTATCTATCATCATCTATTATCCATCTTATGTTAGTTTAGTAACTATTTTCAGGTATACTTGAATAAAGAACGTCAATTTTTAATTCAAATTTTGCATTCGATTTGTAATAAACGAAATAAACAACACAAATAAGATAATGAAGCCATAGGAATACAAGACATAACTAGAACAGGTTAATACTCAAAATGGCCCCTAAAATTTATCCTCGGCCTCAATTTAGCCCCCAAAGTTTCAATTGACTCAAATTGAACCCCCAAATTTCAAAAGTATATTCACGTTAGCCCTTTCGCTTATCTCCGTTAATGGCGTGCCTAGTGATGATCAAATTCTTGACGGTTTAGAGTTTAGCTAATGAAGTTTCGTTGTGAAGTATAGTTTCCAAACCAATCAAGAATCCTTTCATACAAAAATTTGGTTGTCACAATTAACAAACCCCAAATGAAAATTAACCAGAGTATTTGGACTCCGGGTCGTCTCACGAGGAATTACAATGAAGTGTATGCTTATTGGCTATGAGGATGCAAAGGGGGGTTTGATTTGATATTTGACAAGAAAATATAAATGACAAGAAAGTAAATCAAACAAGTAATTAACATTACAAATCAAGAGAATGAAAGAGAGCAAAAAAGGGAAATTAACATTACAAATCAAGAGAATGAAAGAGTAGAAGCAAGAATTCATAAAAGAAATAAGACGAAAAGATGTAATTGAACCTAAATCTAAGAGAGATTAACCTAACCTAATTCTAGAGAGAAGATGGAGCTTCTCTCTCTAGAAACTAACCTACATGATGCTACACTACCAAACAATTGCTCCCCCTTTGCCCAAGCTTGAATTCTACATGAAATAGCATTAGAAATGAGTTGGGTTGAGCCCAAAGTGCTTCAGAAATCGCTGGGGGCGATTTCACCTTAGTGGGCCACGGCAGAATCGGTGCGCACGCGTACATGGCGCGTGCGCGCCCCTGAGCGCGAAGTAACATATGACAAATTTTATATCATTTGGAAGCCCCAGATGTTAGCTTTCCTACCAACTAGAACCGCCTCATTTGGACCTTTGTAGCTCAAGTTATGGTCGATTGAGTGCAAAGAGGTCAGGCTTGACAGCTTTATGGTTCCTTCATTTCTTCATGAGTTCTCCCACTTTGCATACTTTTTCTTCATTCCTTCCATCCAATACTTGCCTTATGAACCTGAAATCACTCAACAAACACATCAAGGCATCGAATGGAATTAAAGTGAAGTAAAATCACCAATTTTAGGGCCTAAAAAGCATGTTTTTACACTTAAGCACAATTCAAGGGAGAATTACAAAACCATGCTATTTTATTGAATAAATGTGAGAAAAGGTGATAAAATCCCCAAAAATAAGCATAAGATAAATCACAAAATCGGGGTTTATCAAATCTCCCCACACTTAAACTAAGCATGTCGTCATGCTAAAATCAAGAAAGAAGCAAAGGGACATCAACATTTATTCAATGCAAACTAATTACATGCAACCTATCTATATGCAATCTATCTACATGAATGCATCCACTTAGTCAAAATAAATCAATTCCCAAGAATACATATACAGACACAAGGGCTAAGGCAATAGCAATCACTCAACCCACAATTGAATTGAATTATTGAAAAGATTTTATAAACTTGCAAGAAAAGAGATGATCATGGATGAAAACATGTAATTGAGCGATCGAACCCTCACCGGATGTGTATCCGCTCTAGACACTCAAGTGTATGGGGTTGATTCACTCAATCCTCCCCTAATCATGTTTTCCAAGATTTGTTTTTCATCTAACAATCAACAATTACTTTATGCATGCATACAAATATCATGAGGGCTTTCCCATAGGTTGTAATGGGGTTAGGGTCAAGCTAAGGTAGGATGCATATGGTCAAGTGGGCTTGAAATTTGAATCTTTGATTAACTTAAACTTCCCACCTAACCTATGACAACCTATACAATTCTAAACAAACCTAACTACCCATTCTTCACTTTTTTCACACACTCATGCATTCTCTTTTGATTACCACACACATGCATTGACTTTTATTGAACCTTGACTTTGGGGCATTTTTGTCCCCTTTTTATTGCTTTTCTTTTTCTTTCTTTTCTATATATTTTCTTTTTTTTTCTTTTTGTTTTTCTCATTTTTATTTTTCTTTTCAAACTAAAATATATACAAGAACATCAATGCATATGGTTTACACATGATTAATACAAGAGTATGTACCCAATTTCCAAAATTTTTCAACAAAAACACAAATACACTTTTATCTCTACCCAGTGTTCCCAACTTTCCAAAATCAATTGATGAACACTCTCACTAGTCTAAGCTAATCAAAGATCCAAATTAAGGACATTTATTATTTTTTACTTAGGCTTGTAATGTGCTACAATTAAGAACAAGTGGGTTAAGCATAGGCTCAAAATCGGCTAACAATGGAAGATAAAAGGTAGGCTATTTGGGTAAGTGAGCTATTTGAACAATGGCCTCAATCATGTAAATGCATGTATACATAAAATAATGGACATATAGAATTAAACAAATCAAAGATTACAATCATAGAAAGAGAATAATGCACACAAGAATGAAAATAAGTGGTTATATATGATGTAACCACACAATTAGGCTCAAATCTCACATGCTTGTGTTCTTAGCTCAAGACATGATCCACAAAGTATATAATTCAAGCAAGTTCTAAAAAAAAATTTTCAATCAATTGGGGTGGGGTGCCCTATAGATAAAATCCTTGGAAAATATCATGATTTTGACTAAGCTTAATATATACATATGCAATGCAACCAAAAATCCTAAAAGACCTAAAAATGAAATGCAAAAGTGTTAGGATTAGAAACTTGTCACCCAAAAATGCCGAGCGGTCGGATGACCTCCCCACACTTAAAAGCTTGCACCGTCCTGGTGCATCCAAAGATGAACAAGGGGGTACGGCGACTTTTTGAGTTGCTACCTTCAGCTGGTAGGTCAATCGGTGTTGCGTGTTCTTCTCCCGCTTCCGTTTTTGCTTATGGTGCATCAATCATGAAAAACAAAATAAACACTGTAAGATGAGAAAATACAAAAGCAAAGAAGCGTGAATTGTTGGAATGAGGTAAATCACTAGAATTGAGTGGTTGAATTGATGTGACATTGATGAAAAATAGGTGTGTGGGTTCTAAAATTGCGTGCGGTTTAGAACACACACACACACATACTAGTATAAAAAGCTGTGTCACATTTACACAAAAGAAAACATGCACTTCACTCATTCTAGTGTGCTTGAGATACTTTAAAAGACTTGTAGGTTAAGGCAACCAAACAGGTAGTGAAGAAGCATAAAAGCATTCAAGCAAAAATCAAGCAATTGTGAAATTGGATAATGCATGGACATTGATTGATGTGTAGGTAGACTTAGTAAACAAAATGGTATATAAAACTCACACAACAATCAATGACACATATTAAAGTTATTGCAACACCTAAGTGACATAGAGGTGAAACACATGGATGCTATGGAACTTAGGAAAAATGATATAGAAGTCAAAAATCATTTCACATATCAAGCATGGTCTACAGAGCTTGAAAAGCTCAAAAATATGTCACTAGGTAAGCTTTCGATCCAATTTCACGTTCCACAAACTCAATGCATGAAATAGGTGATGATCAATTAGAACAAGCATCCTAAAAAAAATGCATTGATAATATACAATTGCCTAACAATAGATGATGAATGCATGGTGGCCAAATCATGCAATTCAAAGAGTTAAGGTGCATGAAGGCAATGTAACATGTACTTGGTATTCAAAAGCATTAAACATGAAGACTCAAAACCAAGTAATAAATTGTAACCTCAATAAAGGAATCCAACAAGTACAATCAACAATAATGATGTTAAACTAACATCCTATCAGTAAGCAGCAGCATTAAGCAGTAAACAAGATTAGTAATCCGACACCAAAAATTAAACTAACTAACTAACTAGAAGAAATGGTGTTATATGATATTTGGTAGTGTTGGATAATGTTTGAAGGATGGAAAGAGAAGAAGAGAAAAGAGAAGAAGGAAAGAAATGGAAAGAAGAGAAGAAAAGAAGGTGAGTGAAACAGGGCAATCCACGCGTGCGCGTCATGTGCGCGTACGCGTGCATGGCAAGGCAGAGAGTCGACGCGGACGCGTAAGGTACGTGTTCACGTGCCCTGGGGCACAAAGTTGGCATATTTCAGGCACAACTCTCGGGTAAATGTATGAGAAATGGAAAAATTTAATCCACGCGTACGCGTACATGGCGCGTCCGCGTGGATGGCCGAAATTGCTTGATTCACACGTATGCGTGGAGTGCGCGTGCGCGTGGGTGGTCCTCTATTTTTCAAAATTTTTTCTATGTTTTTACACCAAACCAAGCATTCCAAACCTCCAAACAACTACCAAAACACGACAAAACCTTATTTAACACACTAAACTACCAAACAAACTTAACAAATCAATCAAAACATGAAATTAAACTTATTTTACCAATATGTACAAAAGAGAAAAATGAAAGGATATTACCATGGTGGGGTGTCTCCCACCTAACACTTTTGTTTATTGTCCTTAAGTTGGACTTATGGGGAGCTCTTCATCAAGGTGGCTTGTGCTTGAATCCATCCTTGAACATCCACCAATGCTTGGACTTCCATTGTGCTTCATCATTCAAAGTTAATAACTCCAAGCTTTGATGGAGTTCTTCACAAACCATAGGCTCCCAAAGTTGATCTTCCTTGTGCGATTCGGGATTCCACACTTTGTTTTCACACCCGTCCTTGAGTTGATCATGGTGGTTTCCTCCGGGTGGCAAAAGAGATGAATTCTCATGGAAGTACCAAACTATCCTCCTAGACCCATCCAATTGAGCACTAGTCCAACCCTTACTCCTTGAAGCTTCAACCATAATGAGCCTTGATTTGCAACGCCAACCATGAAACATCTTTCTTTTACGCTTCATCCCACAAAGCATCCTAAGTTGACCATCTGTTTCAAGCAAGCCGTATTCGAGTGGGATAATAAAGATAATAGAAATGAGTTTCACCCACTCAAATGAAGCTGTAGATGGAAACCTAGGCAAAGGTGATTCCAAGGGTCTTGACAAGGCGTATTCAATTCCCATCCTCCTTTTTCTAAGGATCTCCACCTCCTCACAAGATCTCTTAATATCAATCATTTGTTCAACACTTTTATCTAACTCTTTTCCCTTACTCAAATCATAAATGGGAGGGTGAGAGACATTTACCTCCACATTGCTTTCCATTTCATCGAGAGAAGGTTCTTCATGCTCAAAGGATTCTTCACCACTAAGATTTTATGCTTGATCTTCATCACCAAGGGGACTCAATTTTTGCTCTATTCCATCCAATTCTTCATAAGAGATATGCCTTGGAGGTTGTGCACATTCCTCCTTAGCATCAATTTCAATCATTTTGGAGGGGTTTTCTTCAATCCTAGACTCCCAAGGTGGTTTTGCATCTCCTAAGTCTTCAACCACTTCTTCCTTTTCTTCAATAATCTCTACCTCCTCCTCTTGTTGCATTTCTTGCTTTAACTCCTCTTCTTCACCTTGGAGCTTCAAGTTCACTCCCTCACTAAGCTCCTTCGTTGCTTCTCCACATTCCATAATGGAAGTTCCTTGATCGCATAGGCTTAGGCGGGATGAGACTATGTTGCCAATGGCTTCTACCATGATGGCCATTTTTGCTCTTAACTCCTCAAAATTCTTTTCATCCTCCTCGTGTTGCCTTAAGATATGGGATTCAAGATCCCTTAATTCTAGCATAGAGGCTTCATCGGGGGGGGGGGTGATGGTGGAAGAGAGGGTTCATTGTTTGAGGGAAAGGTATTATAGTTGGAAGGTGGTTCTTCTTGGTAGAGTTGTGGTGGTAAGTAGTATTCATCTTGTGGTTGAAAATTTGCATGCGTTGGAGGTGGTTCATCTTGGTAATAATATGGAGGGGGTGGCTCTTGAAAATGTTGATGTTGGAATAGTGGTGGCTCTATATGTGGTTCATATGGCTCATATGGTTGTTGGTAGGATGGATATGGATTAGGGTCATATGAAGATGGTTGGTGAAAGGTGGCTTGTGAGTATGGTTGATGGTTATGTTGGGGATATGGCTCATAGGCATATGGTGGTGGTTCTTGAAAGTCACAAGAGGATTCACCATAGCCATTGGATTGATATGCATCATAGAATGGCTCCTCTTCATAGTGCATTGGTGGAGGTTGTTGCCATGAGGATTGATCATATACATATGGCTCCTCCCACCTTTGATTGTCCCATCCTTGATACACATCCTCATTGAAGTTCCCATTTCCTACAACATAGTTGTAATCACACTCATAGCCAAAGTGAGAATTCATAGTGAAAAGTGAAAATAAGAAATAAAAGCTAACAAGAAATAATGAAACAAAGTCCTAAAACTAGAAAAAACTAACAAGCAATCCAAAAATCAAGCTATTCACAATATTCACATATATACAATAACCAATAATATAACACCATTGCAACTCCCCGGCAACGGCGCCATTTTGATGATCGAATTCTTGACGGTTTAGAATTTAGCTAATGAAGTCTCGTTGTGAAGTATAGTTTCCAAACCAATCAAGAATCCTTTCATACAAAAATTTGGTTGTCACAATTAACAAACCCCAAATGAAAATTAACCGGAGTATTTGGACTCCGGGTCGTCTCACGAGGAATTACAATGAAGTGTATGCTTATTGTCTATGAGGATGCAAGGGGGGGTTTGATTTGATATTTGACAAGAAAATATAAATGACAAGAAAGTAAATCAAACAAGTAATTAAAGAAAGTAATTAATAAAGAGAGACATTCATGGCAAAGATTGTGATCATAGGCTTTCTATCCTAGTCATGCAATGATTAATTCATCTTATTTAGTCAACTCCAACAAATAGGGAGAAAGTCAAACAAGATTAATCAATCATACCACAATAATAACAAGAATTTATCTTATTACGTCATCTCCAATATTGGAAGAAGATATAGGTTATCTTCCATGAGAGAAAGTCTAACAAGACTAGCTAATCTCAATCCAAAAGTCCTAATCAACTCACTGATTTAATTAGCAAAAGATTAGCGTCAATGGAAACAATATTAGCTAACAACTCTAGATCACCAACATAAGTTGGGTTTTCATGACTCAAGATCACCTAATTACTCTTTCCAAGCCATGAATGCTCAAAATCTACTCTAAGGTCCAACAAAGCATTTTGTCAAACACTTAGTGGGTACAAAGGGAAATCATAGTAAATGTGCAAGAATAATAAATCTACCAACTACCAATTGCAAGAAAAGTAAATCAACAATTCAAATCATCAATAAAAGAAACATCAACCATTAAATTGTATTAAAAAGAAACCAAATCCATCATGAGTGCATGATTACAAAAGAGAGCAAAAAGGGAAATTAACATTACAAATCAAGAGAATGAAAGAGTAGAAGCAAGAATTTATAAAAGAAATAAGATGAAAAGATGTAATTGAACCTAAATCTAAGAGAGATTAACCTAACCTAATTCTAGAGAGAAGATGAAGCTTCTCTCTCTAGAAACTAACCTACATGATGCTACACTACCAAACAATTGCTCCCCCTTTGCCCAAGCTTGAATTCTGCATGAAATAGCATTAGAAATGAGTTGGGTTGGGCCCAAAGTGCTTCAGAAATCGCTGGGGGCGATTTCACCTTAGTGGGCCACGGCAGAATCGGCGCGCACGCGTACATGGCGCGTGCGCGCCCCTGAGCGCGAAATAACATATGGCAAATTTTATATTATTTCAAAGCCCCGAATGTTAGCTTTCCAACACAATTGGAACCGCCTCACTTGGACCTTTGTAGCTCAAGTTATGGTCGATTGAGTGCGAAGAGGTCAGACTTGACAGCTTTACAGTTCCTTCATTTCTTCATGAGTTCTCCCACTTTGCATGCTTTTTCTTTATTCCTTCCATCCAATACTTGCCTTATGAACCTGAAATCACTCAACAAACACATCAAGGCATCGAATGGAATTAAAGTGAAGTAAAATCACCAATTTTAGGGCCTAAAAAGCATGTTTTTACACTTAAGCACAATTCAAGGGAGAATTACAAAACCATGCTATTTTATTGAATAAATGTGATAAAAGGTGATAAAATCCCCCAAAATAAGCATAAGATAAATCACGAAATCGGAGTTTATCACCTAGCTGAAACGTTAAGTGACACGTTAGATGACAGATGGCTTGCTAACACTTATCTGACATGGACAAAATTGTGATAGGCTCAATTTAGCCACCTTTTAATGAACTTAAAACCCTAACAATGAGAGCCAAATTCTCAAATTGAGATCATTGTTTGGGTGCTGGTGAATATGCCCGGGAGTACCAACCAAGGTTCTGGGAGCTGCAGCAGGTCTCGTTCACATGGAAGTGTCGCAACGAACCCAAATCGAGCTAGAACTGAAAAGGTTCCACACTGGTGCAGTTGTGGGATGCATCCCAATCTTCCCTGGTAAAGAATAGAAGTATATCCAAAGAGACCCTTTTTTGGATTCCCAAACTATAATGTAAGCTCTTGGACTGCTTCCTTCTGGAATTTACCTCTTCTTTTTATAATGTATGCTTAATTTATTTTTGTGGTTCTTGCTGTGATAGACCTTTGGAAAAAGATAGAGTAGTTTTGTGTGGAAAAATGGTGAGAATGAAGAAGTCATTAGTGGGAGAATTGAAGATGAAAATAGCGTTGAGCATTGGAAGATGAATGTGGGTCGGAGGATTAGTACAATGGAAGCCGAAATTAGGATTTTAAAAGTATGGAACAGTATTTTGAGTTTTTCTGTTGTTTTATTTGTGGTTATAGTCATTGGCTATGTCTTAGGTGTAGAAAGTGATGAATAAAATTTAATTAATTATGTTACAAATCTGTTTTTTTCAATTATGTAATTTACAAATTAGAAATGAGAAGTTGTAAATGAACCTACAAATTGACTAAGTATATTACAAATATGTTTTTTTAACTATGGTGTTTATGACAGTGGAAGAGATACAATAAACCACAATTTTATGGTTTATCTTGTATTGAATTTGGTGAATTTTATCAACTTTTCCCACATTTATTCAATGAAATAGCATAGTTTTGTGAATTCTTCCTAATTTGTGCTTCAGAATGAAAACATGTTTTTTAGGCCTTTAATTTGCTAAATTTAATTCATTTTAATTTCACTCGATGCCTTGATGTGTTTGATGAAGTGATTTCAGATTTATAAGGAAAAGATTATATTGAAGGAATGAAGAAAAAGCATGTAAAAGTGGAGAATTCATGAAGAAATGAAGGAATTGCTAAGCTGTGAATCCTGACATCTTCGTACTAAATCGATCATAACTTGAGCTACAGAGATCCAAATGAGGCGGTTCCAATTGCGTTGGAAAGCAGGACTTCAAAATAATATGCAATTTGCCATAGTTGACACCATTTAGGTGATGCATACGCGTGCTCCACGCGTACGTGTGACAGGATCAGCATGCTTCACTTAAGGCAACACGTGACCAACGATTTCTGAAGCATTTTGGGCCCAATCCAACCCATTTCTGATGCTATTAAGCCAGGGATTGAAGGGAGAATGAACCAAGTAGTCATAATGAAGTTTTAGCCATGTTTTAGGTTAGGTTTCTAGAGAGAGAAGCTCTCTCTTCTTTCTAGAATTTAGGATTTTGTTCTTAATTTTCTTTTAGATTTAGGTTTAAATTCTTGTTTTGATTTAGTTTTCTTTACAATCTCTTGTTATTACTTCTTTGTTATCTTAGTTTTATTTGTTATTTCTTTTATTTTGTTGCTTTGATGCTTATGAACTCTTGTTAATTTTCATTTCCATTAATGCAATTTGATGTTTCTTTGTTTATTGTTGCTTAATTTAGTTGTTATTATTGTTTTCTTGCATTTGGTAGCCATAGATTTTATATTCTTACACTTTTACTATGCTTTCCTTTTATGCCTTCCAAGTGTTTGATAAAATGCTTGGTTGGGTTTTAGAGTAGAATTTTGTACTCTTGGCTTGGGATGAGTAATTGAAAACTCTTGAATTGTCAAATTCTTTTGTTGATTGGTGATTGAGGATTGCTAGTTGGCTTGAATTCCACTAAAGCTAATATTTGATTAGGACTTGTGGACTAGAGTCAATTTTACTCACTTAACTTTTCTTCAATTGTTAGAGGATAACTAAGTGAGAGAAAAAGACAATTACCATCACAATTGAGGATGATAATGAGGATAGAAATTTCAATTCTCACTCCTTACCAAGACGTTTCTTAGTTGTTAGATTATCTTTTTGTTATTTATATTTCTTGTCTATCATTCAAAAACCTCAAAAATACCTTCATAACCAATAACATGCACACTTCCCTGCAATTCTTTGAGAGACGACCCGATGTTTAAATACTCTCAGTTTTTATTGATTTGACTTAAGTGAGAAACGAAAATTAAACTTTGATTGAGGGTTGTCTATCGGTTTGGATCTGTACTTTGACAGAATTATTTTGTAAAAGTTTCTAACCGATGATTTCCCTCTATCAAGATATTGTAAAATGGAATGGTGAACCTCAAACATAAACATGACATAGGCTCACTATTTTACAAATCTGCAAATAAGATTAATGAACCAACTTGTCATATATATAGCAATTCTCCAAATTGCAAAATAAATTATAGTAATAAACCTATCATATAGTAATAAATATTCAATCTGAATTCATAAAGTAACCATAGTCATGACAATGAGTATCCTAACATATAAAAAAAACCAAGAGTGATGTCTAGAGTATCATCATTATAGACACAACAAAAGGGCTATTTAAAAGGTTCTAAAACAAAGCCCAACACCATATATTACAAAAGTAATAAACAGCCATTAACACACTCATAAAGAGCCACAAAACAACCTCAAAATACATAGCTTCAGATTACATTTATCAACTTCATCCACACAAAACAATATAAATTGATCTCTATTTCTTTCTAGGTGGTTTGAAGCCTGGATTGGGGACAAATTTCATAATCCCTACCAACCTTGATATTGTCCTAGAACTAGCTCCTTGCATTAGGTTCACACCCAGAGTTGCTCTTCTTTTAGGCGGCAACTTATTAGGCTTTGTAACTGGAGGTGGAGGTGGGTTTAGGGATGGATCTGATGGAGGCACATACGTGTAATTGGAAGTATTTAATTGATTAGTGTTAAGCATATGAAATTTTAAAAATATAATTAATTAAGTTTCTAGATAATGTTCCCTGTTCTATTACTTTTGGTTGTGAATAAGTGGGTTGGGTGAGATCTATTTCTGAAACCTATGGAGTATCAGCAGTTTGTGTATCAGCAGTATCAACAGCTGTTGCAGCATCATTTGGTGCATTTAGGTTAACTCCATCTTGGGATTTAGATTTAGCTACAATAGCAGCAGCAGCAGTAAGAGCACAGGCAATACTGTCAGCTTTCCTATGAGAGTAGCTTCTTTTAATGTGTCCTTTAGCACCACAAAAAGTACAAGTGAATTCTTTGTAAATCCTCTTTAACTTGGTTGCAGTTTTGGACGTCTTACTACACGAAGGCTCCTCATCAACGTCCTTTCTCTTCTTTTTCTTAAGGTTTTCAGGCCTTCTCCTAGTCTTAGGTGCTTGAGGCCTGCTGTATTGAGAAATCTCCAATAGATCCTCACCTGGTATTGAATTTAAGGAATGTATGTATGTACCCCTACATGCCTCCATAGTCAACTAATGATGACAAAAGTCCTCGAAATTTTTGTTTATCCTTGAAATTGCTGCACATGCATGAACACATGGCATTCCTACAAAGTCATATTTTAATTGGTCATAATCTAAAATCCTTAATAACACAAGTTAATAATGTTAACTAAAAAAATTGGACCTATTATCTGCCAAAATCTACAAGTGCAGATGCTTTTGCTTAGATTAACCGCCATGTTAATAGGCCATCCGTGAACATCAAACCTTTGATAGCTGATGAGCGGATAATTTATACCCTTTTTGGCATTGTTTTTACATAGTTTTTAGTATGTTTTAATTACTTTTTATTATATTTTATTAGTTTTTATTCAAAAATCACATTTCTAGATTTTACTATGATTTTGTGTGTTTCTTTGTAATTTCAAGTATTTTCTAGCTGAAATTGAGGGACCTGAGCAAAAATCTGATTCAGAGGCTGAAAAAGGATTGCAGATGCTGTTGGATTCTGACCCTCCTACACTCGAAGTAGATTTTCTGGAGCTACACAAGCCCAATCGGTGTGCCCTTAGCTACGTTGGAAAGTAGACATCTTGAGCTTTCCAGCAATATATAATAGTCCATACTTTGCCCGAGATTTGATGGCCCAAATTGGCGTTGAAAGCCAGCCTAAAACTTTCTGGCGTAAAACGCTAGAACTGGCATAATTCTTGGCGTTAAACGCCCATTTTGGCACCCAGGGTGGCGTTTAACTCCAATATGAGGTATATGAACGTGAAAGCTTGAAAGCTCAGCCCAAACACTCACCAAGTGGATTCCAGAAGTGGATTTCTGCACTATCTGCACTTAGTTACTCATTTTCTGTAAACCTAAGTTACTAGTCTAGTATCAAAACTACTTTTAGAGATTCAGTTTACACCTTATGACATTTTACACTTCATTTGTATCTTCTATAGCATGAGTCTCTAAATCCCATAGGTGGGGTGAGGAGCTCTACTATGTTTCAATGGATTAATGCAATTACTACTGTTTTCTATTCAATCACGCTTGATTCTATTCTAAGATACTCACTCGTACTTCAATCTAGAGAAGATGATGATCCGTGATACTCATCATTATCCTCAATTCTATGAACGCGTGCCTGACAACCACTCCATTCTATCTGAGCTCAACATAGTCATTGGGCAACAGCTTGAGTGCGTATCTCTTGGGTTTCTGATCCACGGACCGAGTCTGGAGGTTAGAACCTTCGTGGTATAGGCTAGAACCAATTGGCAGCATTCCTGGGATCCGGAAAGTCTAAACCTTGTCTGTGGTATTCTGAGTAGAATCTGGGAAGGGATGACTGTGACGAGCTTCAAACCTGTGAATGTTGGGCGCAGTGACAGTGTGCAAAAGGACACGGGTCCTATTCTGACGCTAGTGGGAACCGACAGATGATTAGCCAGGCGGTAACTGTACATGGTATTTTTCATCCGAGATGAGAAATTCGACAGTTGATTAGCCGTGCAGACATCGTACCTGGTATTTTTCATCCGAGAGGATCATAAAGCTTGCCATTGAAGGAAGCCATGCGTGTTTAGAGAAGAAGACAGTAGGAAAGCAGAGATTCAGACGACAGAGCATATCCGGAACCTCAGCCTGTTTCTCATTACTGAATCACAAGTACTATTTATTTCATGTTATTTATTTTTCATAAATACAATCACTCTTATCATTAATCTCCTGACTAAGATTTACAAAATAACCATAGTTTCCTTCAACCCAACAATCTCTGTGGGATCGACCCTTACTCACGTAAGGTATTACTTGGACAACCCAGTGCACTTGCTGGTTAGTTGTGCGGAGTTGTGAAAAGTGTAATCACAATTTCGTGCACCAAGTTTTTGGCGCCGTTGTCAGGGATTGTTCGAGTTTGGACAACTGACGGTTTATTTTGTTGCTTAGATTAGGAAAATTTTATCTTTTTGGTTTAGAGTCACTAAAATTGAGTCTTCTATTATTGTTTTTGGTTAAAATTTTAAAATCCTTATTTTCTCTTTCTAAATTATTTTCGAAAATTTTTAAAAACAAAAACCTCATAATTTAGTCTTTTGTTTGAATTTAGTTTTATGTTTTAAGTTTGGTGTCAATTGCATGATTTTATTTTTCTTTTAATTTTTCGAATTATATGTTCTTAGTTCTTTCTTAATCTTCAAGTTGTTCCTGTTTATTTTCCTTATTTGATCTTTAGTTTTTCTTGTTTTGTATCTTTTCTTGTTTTTCTTGTGCATTTTTGAATTATTAGTGTCCAAGCTACAAAAATTTTTAAGTTTGGTGTCTTTTGTGTTTTTATTTTCTTAAAAATTTTCAAAATTTGCTCGTGGTGTTCATCTTGATATTCAAAGTGTTCTTGGTGTTCATCTTGACATTCAACATTTTTGTATTTGCTTTCTTTGTTTTGATCTAAAAATTCTAAGTTTGGTGTCATTTTATTGTTTTTCTCTTTCCTCATTAAATTCAAAAATTCAATAAAATATCTTTTCCTTTATTTGCTCATTATTTTTGAACTCTTTAGGTTGACTTAGTCAAAATTTTTAAAATTTGGTAGTTTCTTGTTAGGCAAGTTAAAATTTCAATTTTAAAAATTTATCTTCTTAAATCTTTTTCAAAACTCCCTAACCACTTTCTCTCTCTTCATTTTTTTCGAAAATCATATAAAAAAATTTTCAAATCTTTTTGATTAATTAATCATTTTAGTATTCTAATTTTTTTATTTTATTTTTTTTAGTTTTCAAAAATTATATTCTATTTTTCAATTATTTTATTTTATTTTATCTTATTTCCTTTTTTAATTCAGTTTCTCCTTAAATAAATAAAATAAAAACAAAAATATTTTTTTCTTCATCATGGATCTAAGTGGAAATAAACTGTCCCGAAGGACTCTGGGGTCATAGGCAACCCCACTAATGCTTCCTATGGGAGTAGTATCTGTATACCTCCCATCAGAGCAAGCAGTTTTGAGCTAAATCCTCAGCTCATTATCATGGTGCAGCAAAATTACCAGTATTCCGGTCTTCCACAGGAAGAACCTACTGAGTTTCTGGCACAGTTCTTACAAATTGCTGACACAGTACGTGATAAGGAAGTAGATCAGGATGTCTACAGATTATTACTATTTCCATTTGCTATAAAAGATCAAGCTAAGAGGTGGTTAAACAACCAACCCACAGCAAGCATAAGAACATGGAAACAGTTATCAGACAAAATCCTGAATCAATATTTCCCTCCAAAAAGGATGACACAGCTAAGACTGGACATCCAAGGCTTTAAACAAGAGGATAATGAATCCCTTTATAATGCCTGGGAGAGGTACAGAGGGATGCTAAGGAAATGCCCCTCTGAAATGTTTTCAGAATAGGTGCAGTTAGACATCTTTTACTATGGGCTTATAGAAAAGGCCCAAATGTCTCTAGACCACTCAGCTGGTGGATCTATACATATGAGAAAGACAATTGAAGAGGCTCAAGAGCTCATTGATACAGTTGCTAGAAATCAATATCTATACTTAAGTAGTGGGTCCTCCATGAAAGAAAAAGCTAATGCAGTATCCAATGAACTTAGTCCTCAAGAACAAGTTGCTGAACTCAATCAGCAATTGCTTAGTATAACAAAACAGTTAGCAGAATTTAAAGAGATGCTGCAAGAAACCAAATATGCTAATGAGAATATGGAAAAACACTTGAATCAGACAAGATAGCAGCTATCTAAACAGATAACAGAAGAATGCCAAGCTGTTCAACTAAGGAGTGGAAAGACATTGAATGTCTCAATTCAAAGCAGCAGGAAGCCAAGAAAGGAACAACTAACAGAAAATGACCAAGCCACTGCTCAAAATCCCTCTAAGGACAGTAAGAGCCCAGAGAGGAATGATTCTGGCGTTCAAACGCCAGAAAGGGGTGAAGAACTGGCGTTAAACGCCCAAAGGATAGCCAATTCTAGCGTTCAAACGCCAGAAAAGGGTGGCAACCTGGCATTAAACTCCCAAAAGCACCCAATTCTGGTGTTCTAATGCCAATAAGGGATCAGATACCTGCAAGTGCTGATAACAACCCCCTTAAGCAGGCTTCTCCAACCACTTTTGTAGGAAATAAACCTGCAGCAACTAAGGTTGAAGAATACAAAGCCAAGATGCCTTATCCTCAAAAACTCCGCCAAGCGGAACAGGATAAACAATTTTCCCACCTTGCAGACTATCTCAGGACTCTTGAAATAAAGATTTCATTTGCAGAGGCACTTGAGCAAATACCCTATTATGCTAAGTTCATGAAAGAGATCTTAAGTCATAAGAAGGATTAGAGAGAAACTGAAAAAGTTTTTTTCACTGAAGAATGCAGTGCAGTCATTCTGAAAAGCTTACCAGAGAAGCTTAAAGATCCCGGAAGCTTTATGATACCTTGCACATTTGAGGGTGCTTATACCAAGACAGCTCTATGTGATCTTGGGGCAAGTATCAAACTAATACATGCATCCACTATCAAAAAGCTTGATTTGATTGATGAAGTTAAACCAACCCGGATATGTCTTCAACTTGCTGATGGCTCCATTAAGATTCCATCAGGCGTAATTGAGGACATCATTATCAAGGTTGGGCCATTTGCCTTTTTCACTGACTTTGTAGTACTGGAAATGGAGGAGTACAAGAGTGAAACTCTCATTCTAGGAAGACCTTTCCTAGCAACTGGACGAACCCTCATTGACGCCCAAACAGGGGAGATAACCCTGAGAGTCAATGAGGATGAATTCAAGTTGAATGCTGTTAAAGCTATGCAGCATCCAAACACATCAAAAGACTGCATGAGCACTGACATTATTGACTCCCTGGTAGAAGATGTCAATATGACTGAGTGTCTTGAATCAGAGCTAGAGGACATTTTTAAAGATGTTCAGCCTGATCTGGAGGAACCAGAGAAAACAGAAGAACCTCTGAAATCTCCTTAGGAAGAGGAAAAGCCTCCTAAACCCGAGCTCAAGCCACTACCACCATCTCTGAAATATGTATTTCTGGGAGAAGATGACACTTTTCTAGTAATCATAAGCTCTACTTTAAAGCCACAGGAAGAGAAAGCACTAATTCAGGTGCTAAGGACACACAAGACAACTCTTGGGTGGTCCATAAGAGATCTTAAGGGCATTAGCCCAGCGAGATGCATGCACAAGATACTATTGGAGGATGATGCCAAGCCAGTGGTTCAACCACAGAGGCGGCTGAATCCAGCCATGAAGGAGGTGGTGCAAAAAGAGGTCACTAAGTTGCTAGAGGCTGGGATTATTTATCCTATATCTGATAGCTCCTGGGTGAGTCCTGTCCAAGTTGTCCCCAAGAAGGGAGGCATGACAGTGGTTCATAATAAAAAAAAATGAACTGGTTCCTACAAGAACAGTTACAGGGTGGCGTATGTGTATTGACTACAGAAGACTCAATACAGCCACCAGAAAGGATCATTTTCCTTTACCATTCATAGACCAGATGCTAGAGAGACTAGCAGGTCATGAATACTACTGCTTTTTGGATGGCTATTCAGGTTACAACCAAATTGCAGTAGATCCTCAGGACCAAGAGAAAACAGCATTCACATGTCCTTCTGGAGTATTTGCCTACAGAAAGATGCCATTTGGTCTATGCAATGCACCTGCAACCTTTCAGAGGTGCATGCTCTCTATCTTCTCTGATATGGTAGAGAAATTTCTGGAAGTCTTCATGGATGACTTCTCAGTATTTGGAGACTCATTCAGCTCCTTTCTTAACCATCTAGCACTTGTTCTAAAAAGATGCTAAGAGACTAACCTAGTTTTAAACTGGGGAAAATGTCACTTTATGGTGACTGAAGGAATTGTCCTTGGGTACAAAATTTCGAACAAGGGAATAGAGGTGGATCAAGCTAAGGTAGATGTAATTGAAAAATTACCACTACCTGCCAATATTAAGGCAATCAAAAGCTTTCTGGGGCATGCAGGATTCTACAGGAGGTTTATAAAGGATTTTTCAAAAATTACAAAACCTCTGAGCAATCTACTAGCTGCTGACACACCATTTATCTTTAACACTGAGTGTATGCAGGCATTTAAGACTCTGAAAGCTAAGCTGGTCATAGCACTAGTCATTTCTGCACCAGACTGGTCATTACCATTCGAACTAATGTGTGATGCCAGTGATCATGCCATTAGTGCAGTATTGAGACAGAGGCATAACAAGCTTCTGCACGTCGTTTATTATGCTAGCCATGTTTTGAATGATGCACAGAAGAATTACACAACCACAGAAAAGGAGTTGCTTGCAGTGGTTTATGCCATTGACAAGTTCAGATCTTATTTAGTGGGATCAAAAGTAATTGTGTACACTGACCATGCTGCTCTAAAATATCTCCTCACAAAGCAGGATTCAAAACCTAGACTCATAAGATGGGTGTTGCTTATGCAAGAGTTTGATATAGAAATAAGAGACAGAAAAGGGACAGAGAACCAAGTAGCTGATCACTTGTCCCGAATAGAACCAGTAGCAGGGGCATCCCTCCCTCTTACTGAGATCTCTGAAACCTTTCCGGATGAGCAAATCTTTGCCATTTAGGAATTACCATGGTTTGCAGATATTGCAACCTATAAAGCTGTGAGATTCATACCCAAAGAGTACAGTAAGCAACAAATAAAAAAATTGATTTCTGATGCAAAGTACTACTTGTGGGATGAACCATATCTCTTTAAAAGGTGTGCAGACGGAGTAATCCACAGATGTGTACCTAGAGAAGAGGAATAGAAGATCCTATGGCATTTCCATGGATCACAATATGGAGGACACTTTGGAGGTGAGCAAACAGCCACCAAGGTTCTCCAATGTGGTTTCTACTGGCCCACTCTCTATAGAGATTCCTGAGAGTTTGTACGTAACTGTGACAGTTGTCAGAGAGCTGGTAATCTACCTCACGGTTATGCCATGCCTCAGCAAGGGATCCTAGAGATTGAGTTGTTTGATGTATGGGGTATTGACTTCATGGGGCCTTTCCCACCATCATATTCAAACACTTATTTTCTGGTGGCAGTAGACTATGTATCTAAATGGGTAGAGGCAATTACAACACCCACTAATGATACTAAGATAGTGATGAAGTTCTTCCAAAAGCATATCTTCAGTAGGTTCGGTGTCTCTAGGACACTGATCAGTGATGGAGGCACTCATTTCTGCAATAAACAGCTTGACTCTGCTCTGGTACGATATGGAATTAACCATAAAGTGGCGACTCCATATCATCCACAGACAAATGGGAAGGCCGAAGTCTCGAATAGAGAACTAAAACGAATCCTGGAACGGACTGTAAGTACCCATAGAAGGGATTGGGCAAGAAGTCTGGATGATGCTCTGTGGGCATACAGAACAGCATTCAAGACTCCTATAGGGACCTCTCTATACCAACTTGTGTATGGGAAAGCCTGTCATCTGCCAGTTGAACTGGAACACAAGGCATATTGGGCAACCAGGTTCCTAAACCTTGATGCTAAGATAGCTGGAGAGAAAAGATCACTCCAGTTGAATGAGCTAGAGGAGTTTATACTTAATGCTTTCAAAAATGCTAAAATCTATAAAGAAAAAGCAAAAAGATGGCATGACAAAAGGCTGTCATCTAGAGTCTTTGAGTCAGGACAGAAGGTCCTGCTGTTTAACTCTAGGCTCAGATTGTTCCCTGGGAAATTGAAATCCCGGTGGAGGGGACCATATGTGATTACAAGTGTGTCACCATATGGTATGTAGAGCTTCAAGATGTTGATTCTGACAAAAAATTCATTGTTAATGGATAGAGAATCAAACATTATCTTGAAGGAAATATTGTGCAAGAATGCTCAAAACTGAGACTAAATTAAAAAGCTCAGTAAAGTCCAGCTAAAGACAATAAAGAAGCGCTTGCTGGGAGGCAACCCAGCCATTATCAAATCAAATTAGATGTTTATAATAATTATATAAGTATTTAATTTTGTTCCTAATGTTAGCTAATGCATTTCAGTGGATAAATTAGGAAAATGGAGGTTCAAGACATAAAACAGAGAAATCACAGAGAAAAGGAGCTCACTGGCGTCAAAACGCCAGTAAGGAGGCAATTTGGGCATTAAACGCCAGAATGGGCTGCATTCTGAGCGTTTAACACCAGGATTGGCAGCATTCTGGGCGTTCAAAAAAATGCCCAATAAAGAAGGATTTCTGGCATTTAACGCCAGCCAGGATACCTGGCTGGGCGTTAAACGCCCAAAATGGCCACCAGATGGACGTTAAACGCCAGAATGGCTATCATTCTGGGCGTTTAACGCCAGAATAGCTAGGGGAGAGGTAATTTCATTTCAAATTCAATTTTTTCGAATTTTCATGTTTTAAATCAAAATTTTCTGCATCCAAACATTACAAACATTCATTTTTTAATTTCCATTCACAACAATTTATAATCTTATAAATTCTTCTTGATTCTTTTTCAATTCTTCTCAATTCTTTTTCAAAACTCATTCATCTTTCCAATTTCTTTTCAAATCTTTTTAACTCATTCATATTATCTTTTATTTCATAGATGCATAAACAAAAATTCAGATCTAACTTCCCCAAATCTTTTTCATATCTCTAAATTTTGAAAACAATCTTCTCTTTTTCATATCATGTTTATCTTTTATCAATCATATCTTTCAAAGCATATCTTTATCTAAAATTTTGAACCCATTCCCTCCCTCCCCTTTATTTATACATTCGGCCATCACCTCTCCTCCATCATTCGAATCCTTCTCTCCATCTATTCATCTTCTTTCTTTTTATTTTGCTTGAGGACAAGTAAATCTCTAAGTTTGGTGTGATTTCCGTGATCCCTGAGTTAAAATAAACCAATCTCATGGCACCCAAAGGAAGACAAACTGCTTCAAGAGAGGAGAAAGAAAGCAATCCAAAGCCACGTTGGATGCATGAGAACTTCTGCACCAAAGAACATGCAGACCATTATTTCAAAATTGTGTGCAGAAGATCAGTGATCCCGAAAGTTAGGTTCAATCTGAAAGAAGATGAATACTCGGAGATCCAAGAGCAGATTCAAAATAGGGGCTGGGAAGTCCTGGCTAATCCTGAAATACATGTTGAAAGAAACATGGTCCAGGAATTCTATGCAAATCTGTGGATGACAGAGAAGCAAAGATTAGAGGGAACTGCTTTCTACACCTTTTGGACTATGGTCAGAGGGAAGGTTATTTACTTCTACTTTGACAAAGTGAGAGAGGTTCTTAAACTTCCTCAACTACAAGATGATCCAAAATCTTTTAACAGGAGAATGGCCAAGGATAAAAGGCTAGATCAAGTTCTAGAGGACATATGCATCCCTGGAACCAAGTGGATTACCAATTCAAAAGGTGTCCCAAACCAGTTAAAGAGAGGAGATCTCAAACCAGTTGCTAGAGGGTGGCTGGATTTCATAGGGCGTTCTATACTCCCAACCAGTAACCGATCTGAAGTCACTGTCAAGATGGCATTGATGATTCACTGTATTATGCTGGGGAAGGAGGTAGAGATTCATCAGCTGATCCCTGTTGAAATTTACATATTTGCAAACAAGGAGTCCACTAAAGCCAAATTGGCCTACCCAAGCTTGATTAGCCTGTTATGTAAAGATGCGGGGGTACAGATGGATGTGGATGAATATATCACAGTTGAATGCTCAATCACCAAAAAAGTGATGGATGGACCTCAAATTCAAGATAACTTCATCAAGAGGGGGGCATATGAGCTCCTCCCAGAAATTTTTCAATTTGACTACTGGGCCCACTTAGAAGCATTTGTCACCAAGCTGCAAGAAGCTGTGAATCAACTCAAAGAAGAACAGCAGAATCAAAATAGCATACTTTGCAAAATGCTCATAGAACAAGAGAAACAAGGGCGTGAGATACAGGAGCTAAAGCGTCAGAAGCTGTCCCTTGAAGAGTTGGATGTCCCACAGATTGAAGGAGCACCTACCCCTCAAAACCAAGGTTGTTGAGTCCTAACTCTGTGATAACTTTTATTATTAGAAACCTATTTTAAGATTTACATAAGCATTATTATTAGAGTGATTTATTTTTATGTCTTTAATTTCCTTTCTTTTATTATTATTTGTCTATTTTTATGTTTATTTTATGTCTTATTTTTATTCCATGATCAATAAAGTTTAGAGTCTATGTCTTAAAGCTATGAATGATTCCATGAATCCCTCATATTTCTTAATTGAATAATATTTTTATTTGCAAAAGAAAAAGAAGTACATGGGTTTTGAAATTTATCTTGAAATTAGCTTAATTATTTTGATGTGGTGGCAACAATTTTTGTTTTCTGAATGAATGTTTGAACAGTGTATATTTTTTATTTTGTTGTTTATGAATGTTAAAATTATTGGCTCTTGAAAGAATAATGAAAAAGGAGAAAGGTTATTGATAATCTGAAAAATCATAAAATTGATTCTTGAAGAAAGAAAAAGCAGTTAAAAGCTTGCAGAAAAAAAAGAGAAAAAAAGAAAAAAGTGGCAGAAAAAAAAAAAGAAAAAGCAAGCAGAAAAAGTCACTAACCCTTTAAACCAAAAAGCAAGGGTAAAAAGGATCCAAGACTTTGATCATTAATGGATATGAGGGCCCAAGGGAATAAAATCCTGGCCTAAGCGGCTAAACCAAGCTGTCCCTAACCATGTGCTTGTGGCGTGAAAGTGTCAAGTGAAAAGCTTGAGACTGAGCGGTTAAAGTTGTGGTCTAAAGTAAAAAGAGTGTGCTTAAGAGCTCTGGGCACCTCTAACTGGGGACTCTAGCAAAGCTGAGTCACAATCTGAGAAGGTTCACCCAGTTATGTGTCTGTGGCATTTATGTATCCGGTGGTAATACTGGAAAACAAAATGCTTAGGGTCACGGCCAAGACTCATAAAGTAGTTGTGTTCAAGAATCAACATAGTGAACTAAGAGAATCAATAACACTATCTGAATTCTGAGTTCCTATGGATGCCAATCATTCTGAACTTCAAAGGATAAAGTGAGAAGCCAAAACTGTTCAGAAACAAAAAGGCTACAAGTCCCACTCATCTAATTGAAGCTAATATTCATTGATATTTTTGAAATTTATTGTATATTCTATTATTTTTATCCTATTTTGTTCTTAGTTGCTTGGGGACAAGCAACAATTTAAGTTTGGATAGCTGATGAGCGGATAATTTATACCCTTTTTGGCATTGTTTTTACATAGTTTTTAGTATGTTTTAATTACTTTTATTATATTTTTATTAGTTTTTTATTCAAAAATCACATTTATGGACTTTACTATGAGTTTGTGTGTTTTTTCTGTAATTTTAGGTATTTTCTTGCTGAAATTGAGGGACCTGAGCAAAAATCTGATTCAGAGGCTGAAAAAAGACTGCAGATGCTGTTGGATTCTGACCCTCCTGCACTCAAAGTAGATTTTCTCGAGATAAAGAAGCCCAATTGGCGCACTTTTAGTTGCGTTAGAAAGTAGACATCTTGGAATTTCCAGAAATACATAATAGTCCATACTTTTCCTGAGATTTGATGGGCCAAACTGGCGTTGAAAACCAGTCTAAAACTTTCCGGGGTAAAACGCCAGAACTGGCATAATTCTTGGCGTTAAACGCCCATTTTGGCACCCAGGGTGGCGTTTAACTCCAATATGAGGCATATGCACGTGAAAGCTTGAAAGCTCAGCCCAAACACTCACCAAGTGGGTCCCGGAAGTGGATTTCTACACTATCTACACTTGGTTACTCATTTTCTATAAACCTAAGTTACTAGTCTAGTATAAAAACTACTTTTAGAGATTCAGTTTACACCTTATGACATTTTACACTTCATTTGTATCTTCTACAGCATGAGTCTCTAAACCCCATAGGTGGGGGTGAGGAGCTCTGCTGTGTTTCAATGGATTAATGCAATTACTACTATTTTCTATTCAATCACGCTTGATTCTATTCTAAGATACTCACTCGTACTTCAATCTGGAGAAGATGATGATCCGTGACACTCATCATTATCCTCAATTCTATGAATGCGTGCCTGACAACCACTTCGTTCTATCTGAGCTCAACATAGTCATTGGGCGACAGCTTGAGTGCGTATCTCTTGGGTTTCTGATCCACGGACCGAGTCCGGAGGTTAGAACCTTCGTGGTATAGGCTAGAACCAATTGGCAGCATTCCTGGGATCTGGAAAGTCTAAACCTTGTCTATGGTATTCTGAGTAGGATCTGGGAATGGATGACTGTGACGAGCTTCAAACCTGCGAATGTTGGGCGCAGTGACAGTGTGCAAAAGGACAAGGGTCCTATTCCGACGCTAGTGGGAACCGACAGATGATTAGTCGTGCGGTAGCTGTACATGGAATTTTTCATCCGATACTAGAAATCCGACAATTTATTAGCCGTGCAGACATCGTACCTGGTATTTTTCATCCGAGAGGATCATAAAGCTTGCCATTGAAGGAAGCCATGCGTGTTTGGAGAAGAAGACAGTAGGAAAGCAGAGATTCAGACGACAGAGCATCTCCTGAACCTCAGCCTATTTCTCATTACTGAATCATAAGTACTATTTATTTCATGTTATTTATTTTTCATAAATACAATCACTCTTATCATTAATCTCCTGACTAAGATTTACAAAATAACCATAGTTTGCTTCAAGCCAACAATCTCTATGGGATCGACCCTTACTCACGTAAGGTATTACTTGGACGACCCAGTGCACTTGCTGGTTAGTTGTGCGGAGTTGTGAAAAGTGTAATCACAATTTTGTGCACCAATAGCCTTCATCTCCACATCATATAGGTGTCCACTTCAGCGATTCTTTCCTGATCTTCAGTAGCCGACTGTGTTGGATTGGGAGTAGCTTGCCAATATGATGAGATAGTCTCACTTTTTTTTGGCAATTGACCTCATTGTAAACATCCAAACATCCTCTAATAGTGTTATAATTAGCTTTGCTCTGAACTCTTTGACCCTTGAGTTAAATACCTCACAAGAATTATTACAAATGTTGTCTATTTTTGGTCCGTGGCTAAAAAATGCTCTTGTCCATGGCTCTTTTAGCCACTTGTCCAAGTATGCCCATGCCTCTTCATTTCTCTTCTTTAGCTTATCCATCTTCTGTTGAAACCCGTGCCGAGTAGTTTCCCTAGCAGAATCCCACAACATGCCTCTCAGGTCTTGCTCCTTTCACTGCTTATTGAAATTCCACCATAGATGCCATACACAAAACCTATGGTAGACCCGAGGCATCAATTCCTTCATTGCTGGTATCAATCCCTAAAACAAATAATATGCAAAAATTTAGTATCGCGTCTCAAGTTGGCCCCTAAAATACAATTAATGAACTCAAACTGACCCCTTAAATTATTTAAACGTTTCAAAATTGAACCCCGTATCAGAAATGTATATTATATAAAACATTCAATTTATGTACCTTTTGCATGTCGGACATGAAGCACCATCCATTTTGAGTATAGACACCAAGGTCTTCAAGGAGCAAT